>NW_019154125.1:16582565-16964232 GCF_002288905.1 Enhydra lutris kenyoni
TTATAGCAGCAATGACCACGGTCGCCAAACTGTGGAAAGAACCAAGATGCCCTTCAACAGATGAATGGATAAGGAAGATGTGGTCCCTATACACTATGGAGTATTATGCCTCCATCAGAAAGATGAATACCCAACTTTTGTAGCAACATGGACGGGACTGGAAGAGATTATGCTGAATGAAATAAGTCAAGCAGAGATAGTCAATTATCATATGGTTTCACTTATTTGTGGAGCATAACAAATAACATGGAGGATATGGGGAGATGGAGAGGAGAAGGGAGCTGTATTCCAAGATCTGTAAAGAACTTCTCAAGCTCAACACCCCAAAAAACAAATAAACAATTTAAAAACTGGGCAGAAGACATGAACAGACACTCTCCAAAGAAGACATTCCAATGGTTAACAGACACATGAAAAAGTGTTCATCATCACTAGCCATTCAGGGAAATTAGATCAAAACCACATTGAGAGACGACCTTACACCAGTTAGAATAGCAAAAATTGACAAGGCAGGGACACCTGAATGGGTCAGTCAGTTAAGCAGCTGCCTTCGGCTCAGGTCATGATCCCAGGGTCCTGGGATTGAATCCTGCATCTGGCTCACTGCTCAGTGGAAAACCTTCTTCACCTACGCCCTCTGACTATGGCTGCCTCTGCTTGTGTACTCTCTCTCGCTCTGTCTCTGTGTGTGTGTCAAATAAACAAATAAAATCTTAAGAAAATCGACAAGGCAAGAAACAACAAATGTTGGAGAAGTTGTGGAGATAAGGGAACCCTCTTACACTGTTGATAGGAATGCAAGATGGTACAGCCACTTTGAAAACTGTGTGGAGGGTCCTCAAAAAATTGAAAATAGAGGTACCCTATGACCCAAAAATTGCACAACTGAGTATTTACCCCAAAGATACAGATATAGTGAAAAGAAGGGCCATATGAACCCCAATGTTCATAGCAGAAATGTCCACAATAGCCAAACTGTGGAAAGAGCTGGGTTGTCCTTCAATAGATGAATGGATAAAGAAGATGTGGTCCATATACATAACAGAATATTACTCACTCATCAGAAAGGATGAATACCTAACTGTTGGGTCAATATGGATGGGACTGGAGGAGATTATGCTAAATAAAATAAGGCAAGCAGAGAAAATCAATTATCACAGTTTTATTTATTTGTGGAACATATGGAATAGCATAGAGTACATTAGGAGAAGCAAGGGAAAAATGAAGAGGGGGAATCAGAATGGGAGATGAACCATGAAAGACTCCAGGAAGCAAATTGAGGGTTTTAGAATGGAAGGAGGGTGGGAGAATGGGTGAACCTGGTGATGGGTATTAAGGAGGGCACAGAGTGCATAGAGCCCAGGGTGTTGTATGAAAATGCTGAATCATGGAACACTACATCAAAAACTAGTCATGTACTGTATGTTGAGTAACATAACATAATTAAAAAAATGAAATTGGGAAACAAGAGTTCTCAAACTTTATTCTTATTTTTCAAGATTGACTTTTGTGCTCTGGGTTCTTTGCATTTCCAAATGGATGGATCCAAATGGATTAGCTTATCTGTTTCTAGAACAAAACAAAACAACAAAAACAAAAGAAAGCAGCTGGAATTTTGGTAGTGATTGTATTAAAACTCTAGAGCAGTTTGAAAAGGGCATCTTAACACTAACTTTCCCAATTTATAAACATGAAATGTCTTTTCACTTATTTAAATCTTCTTTAACATACTTAAGTTACTTTTTGTAGTTTTCAGTATAAAACTCTTATTCTAATTTTGTTACATTTTCCTTAAGCATTTTATTCAGTTTGATGTTATTGTAAATGGAAGAGTTTCCTTAAATTTATTTTTAGGTAATCCATTGTTAGCCTATAGAAATACAATTGATTTTTGTATATTGAGCTTTTATTTGGCTGTCTTACCAAACTCATCCATTAGTTCTAATAATGTGTGTGTGTGTGTGTGTGTGTGTGTTTCTTAATGTCCCATGTGATGTTATCTGCAAATAGAGATACTTGTTCTTCTTTCTTTCAAATCTGGAGAAATTTTTATTTCATTCTTGCCAATTGCTGTGGCTTAAAGCTCTATTACATTACTGAACAAAAGTGATGAGAGTTGACACCCTTATCTTGTTCTTGACATTAGGGGGGAAGCATTATTTCTTTCATTATTAATTGTGATGTTAGCTATGTATTTATCATATATGACTTTTATTGAATATAGCCTTAATTGCCAATATGTTGATATTTTTATTATTAAAAAGGTATCAAACATTGTCAAATGAAGTTTCTATGTCTATCTGATTATATGTTTCTATCTCTTTATTCTATTAATAAGGAATATTATATTTATTTGTGTAAAATAAATAACTTTTGCATTTTGCATTTGATTGTAGGATATATTTCAAAGGTGGTATTTGGAAAGTAGTAAGTTACTGGTTGTTTTATATAATTTAGAGGTGATAATGGAACTGTGCTTGAGCCATAAGAAATTGTAAGGCATTTTGAATAATTAAAGCTAATCCTTTTTGACAACCAAATATAGTTGTCATATTTCATAGAGCTTTTGGGAAGCTCACGTGAACTCATGAATTTTTTCTTAATCTTTTTTTTCCCAAGATTTTATTTATTTATATGACACAGAGAGAGACAGCAAGAGAGAGAACACAAGCAGGGGGGGGTGAAAGAGGGAGAAGCAGGTTTCTTGCTAAGCAAGGAGCCTGATGCAGGACTTGATCCTAGAACCCTGTGATAATGACCTGAGCCAAAAGCAGACACTTAATGACTAAAACACCCAGGCACCCCTACTCATTTTTTTAGGATAAAATATGAGTTATAAATAAAAAAACCCAAAACTTTCAAGCATTGGGAAAGGAAAATCAAAATTAAATCATTAATATAGCTATTAACTAAAATCTTTGGAAAAGAAAAGAAACACACTTATTCATAGAGTTTAGAACTATGGTGTTTTCATTTTTAAGTAACTGGATACGTTTACTTTAAGCCCTTACTTTTCAGAATTGACTTCTGCAGAGACTTAGTAACAAATGTTTAAAACCACGATGACCTCACTAACTCTATCTTTTTATATAAGTCATTTTTATATAAATTTTCACATTTTATATACATTTTATATAAATTATTATAGTAGTCCCCTCTTTATTCTTTGGGGAATACGTTCCAAGATTGCCAGTGGATGCCTAAAACCACAGATGGTATCAAACCCTATAAATACTGGACTTTTTTAACCAAAAAGCTTAATTTATAAATTAAGTACAATGAGAGATTAATAACAGTAACTAGTAAGAAAGTAGAACTGTTATAACAATATATTGCAATAAAAGTTACATGAATGTGGTTTCTCTCTCTCCAAATAGCTTGTGTTGTTCTCATCCCTCTTTTTCTTATAATGACATTAATTGATAAAATGTCTACAAAATAAGATGACATAAGGTGAATGATGTAAGCATGGGACATAACATTAGGCTACTACTCACCTTCTGAGGATATGTCAGACTGCTTCCAAACTGCAGTTGACTGTGGATAACAAGCCATGGAAAGCAAAACTGCAGTTAAGGGAGGAACTGCTATATTTCCAATTAAAGTTGGCCTGTTTTTGGCCCAAAGAACAACTCTGTGGGAGAAATGTTAATTATAGCTCAGGTTTTTTATGTCTGGTTATTATTTTCCTCTTCAGTCAACATCTACCCTTTTTGAAATGTTTTGGGAGATATTTTCTTTCTTGAGTCTTTCAGAAATATTTAGCAATGTATACTTAGTTGCATAAATGTGATATGCCTTTTTATCCTTTTAGCCATTAGAATTGGTTTTCATTCATTTCATTTAATTCATTTCATTTCATTCACTTCTCTTTTTTTTTAATGGCTTGAACTGTATGCTTACACAAAGTATTATAAAGTCATGTAGGTCCCATTCTGATAAAATAAAAAACAAAACAAAAACAACAAAAAACCAAAATCAAAACCAAACAAACAAAAAACCCTCCAGGCTTTTGTACACTCATTCTCTCAAAAAACCTGTTTATCTGCTTCATTAACACTACTACTCCCTGGATGTATCCCCCTCCACCCGCAGATGCACTTTAATCAAAAACACCAATTTTGAACTTCACATGAGTAAAGTGAATCCATTGAATAGCTGAGATTGGAAGCCAGAAGGTTTTAGAAGACCAGTTTACCCAAATATATGATCTTTCTAGCAATATCAGAAATCCAGTCATAGAAGAAAATAAAAAGAATAGCTTTGCAAATCCATGGTTGAAGACTTTCAATTTGGGTATTGAAGAAAAGAAAGAAGTGTAGATATGAAAGTTTTGGTGAAATTGCCACACCAAGGTGTGACAGAGATACTCTGGATATTCACCAAAGTAATTTTTTCTTCTTGGTCACACAGCTGGACTACAATCCCCAGCCTCCCTTTCAGATAGGTGTACCCAGGTGACTGGAATCTAGATGATAGTTGTAAGTCAAGGATGTGCAAATTTTCCATTACTTTACAAAAAACGGTTTCACTCATACTTCATATTCTATCTTCTTTTCCATTACCTAGCTGAATGAGGGTAAAGTGAAGGTGGATTCTCTGGATTTTCTTTTTTCTTCCTATATTCCAGAATGGGCTTGAGAGGAATTTGACAACCTGACCACAAACAAAAGGAAAAGGCATACACACACACAAACACACACACACACACACAAACACACACACACAGAAGGATCCTAAAACCATAACTCTTCCTAACAAAAGGACTAGAAAAGGAGCTGCCTAGAAACAGAAAACCTTTAAACCATAAATAAACAGTCCAGATTTTTACCCTTGCCTGACTATACCAAGGCACTCCAACACTCTTGATGAAGTGATATCATAGAAAGCTGAATAGAAGGCAGTGCTTTTATCCCCACTGGGTAACTATGAGCACTGTTGCATCCTCACCTTGATGTCTGTGGATAACACATATGGAGCTGTAATGAGACATTCCTCTTTCTCTCAGTAGACTGGTGTTGTAGGACTCCCTACCACAACCTCTCTACTCCCTGAGTGCCAACAAAGGATGAGTAGGGAACCTTGTTTTCTATCTCCACATAGCAATAACAAGGGGATGCCCTCTATTTTCCTCTTTCTTTGGTGTCAACAGAATCAAGCTACAATAGAATATATAAATAACAAAAAAAAGAATATATAAATAACATCCAAATTCTCATAACATAATATCCAAAATATTCAGGGACAATACAAAATCAGTTCTCAAAATGTATCATACCACACACCACAAAAATCTCAACTAGAATGAGGAAGGATGGTTAAGAGACATCAACACTGAGATGAGAGAAATATTAAAATTATCTGTCAAGAATTTTAATGCCATCATAGAAATACTTCTTTAAGAAATTAAGAATATGTTTGAAACAATTGGGAAAAAATGCAAAGTCTCACTCAATAAATAGTCTAAGCAAAGAGACAGAAGTGATAAAGAGCCAAGTGGAAAATTTAGAACTGAATAATAAAATCTGAAATTGGGAAAAAAAAATTCCATGTATGGGCTCAAAAGAATTGAAATGAGACAGGAAAAAACAAGTGAGGGTGGAGCCAGAACAATATAAATTACTCAATCTGAACAACAAAAGTAAAAAAAAAAACCCAAGAATGAGATTTGATTAAAGATCTAACATTTCTGTCATTAAGTTTCCAAGAGGAGAGAAGAAAAACAGTAGTGCTGAAAAATTACTTTAAAAAAATTAATTGCTAAACTTTCTCAAATTTGGTCAAAAAATTATAAAACTACAGATTCAAGAAGCTGAGTATAAATTCAAGAAATCTAGATCAAGGTGCACCAAGTCAAACTGGAAACAGAAAACAAAGGAAAATCTTTAAATCAGTTAGAGAAGTGACACCTACAGAGGAAATGAAATCTAAGGATAGCATATAAGAAAACACAAGAAATACACAAAAGGTACAATGTTTTTCAAAGGATGAAAGAAAAGTAATTGCAGCTCCACATATATACCCAACAAAAATATTATTCAAATCAAAACATTCTTACATGAAGGAAAACTAGTAGGACTTGTTGTAGACCTACTCACATAACATTTTCTTTCTCCTTGTGCAAGGTTGTCAATTGTGACATTGACTGCAATAGGAAAATATTAGAAAAACCTAAATAATTGTCTAGCATAATGGCTAAATAAATTATAACTCATCCATACAGTAGAGTATCATAGCTATCAATAAGAATAAATAGGTTAAAAAAACTGATAGTAGTGATTTTAGTATATAATTGCAAAGGATAAATATAAAAAATTGAAATTCTAATGTATTACAAGCATCATATGTGTTAAATAAAGCAAATAATTCTATTGCATTTGTTACATTAGCTTCATGTTTGTGAATCTTACTCCAGGTCGTTTTCTTTGGCTTAGATCATCTGCTCCTGTGGTTCAGTGACACTTAATCCAGTGGTTTATAACCCCCTGTGCCAATCATCAGGACAATCATAACATTTCTGTATTTTCTTTTTCTAGAAGAACACACAACTACAATTTTTAGACTTATAATTAAAAAACACATGCGCAACCCCCAAAGGAATTCATAGGACTCAAAGACCTTAGATGACTAAAACTTCTAAATTATCTGCCTAAAATCAATAATTTAAACCCTCACATGAAGTCTCCTTCTAAAGATAATAATTATACTTAAGCATTATTTCTGCTTCACCATTTTAATATCTGTGGTAAGAATAATAATGGCCCCGATGATGGCCACTTACTAATTCCTAAAAGCTATGAATTGTTAATAACTTGTGTGGCAAAAGGAGTTTTATAAATGTGATTTTTAAAAAGCACATTTACATAGGGAGATTATTCCTTATTATTGTGTAAGCTCAGTGAAATCATAAGGATCCTTATAACAGGAAGAAGGAGGAAGAAGAGTCCAAGGATATATGACTATGGATGCCTTCAAAAGTTGTAAAAGGTAAGCAGCAGATTCTCATCTAAAGCTAACAGAAGGAATGGAATTCTGATAGTCTTGTAGGATCCATTTTGGAAATCCATCTTCCAGAATTATAAAGAAAATAATTTTGTGTTGTTTTAAGCCATGAAATTTGTGGTAATTTGTTACAGAAGCAATAGGGAAATTTAAAAAAAAATGAGGAAGAAACTCCATAAGCATACAGTTATTTAATGATGGAGCCTCATTACTTCCCTCCCATCATGTCTACTGTCATGTCTCTTTTACTCACATTAATGCAGCCACTTCAGTACTTTCAGTTCCTTGAATATTCCTTTTTCTCCTTTATGCATATAATTTCTTCACACTGCTGTATCTGCCTGGAAGGTCTATCTCCTCCAAATCTTCAATTCACCAATTTACTCTTGAGTTATTAATTCAGGCACCATCTATATCATTTAAAAAAATCCATTTTTATCACTTCTCTCCTTCTCTACCTTTGTTCTGTCCAGCTTCATCCCAGCACCTATACAATTGTATTGTTAAAATCTATTAGCTTCTATCTCATAATTCAAGTTCAAAGATCTCGTGAAAAAAGAGCTAGGTGATATTTAATTTCTTTAATGATTTTATACTAAGTATATACAACAATATATGGACTATGATGAATGATTTTGTTTTGAAGGAATAGATAAATTTGTAATAAAATGCTTGATAAATAGATACTAAGGAATAAGGCTTAACAATTATTCTGGGGTAGGATTATAAACAAAAACAAAGTGAAACAGGTAAATAAAATGTCATTGATTGATCCTAGTAAAGTTACTAAGCTTAGGTTCTACACCATTTTCATCTTGTACTATCCAGTCAATGAATAGCTGAGTTAAAGAAAAAAAAAAAAAGAAAAGAAAACACTTGGAGCAATGTTTCAGACTATAGTTTATTCATTTAATATGTTCTGGTTTAAAAAAAAAAAGCAAGAGCAGTTACTCAACTAGCAGAAAGACAGTTAACTGCAAGCTTGACTTACTGTTTGAAGAGTTGTAGGGTAGATATTCATTTCTCCTTATAAAAGAAAAAGGAATGTGTGACACTCCAATTCCATAACATTTATCTATTAATACTGATAACTTTCTAACTATGTGCTAGCTTGTATTCAGTTTAGACAAGAGGGACAGTGATGAATGACATGGGGTTCTGCCATAGTAGCAAAGTAACTGTTCCCAGAAGATATAGACAAAATGTGTTAGGTCAGAGATGCAGAGGACAGAGAGGTTACCTCAGGAATCAGGGAATTTTTAAAAGTGAGGTACCATTAGTCCTACATAATAAAGAAAAAGGCATTTACCAGATCTAGAAAGGAAGGAAGAGGTTTTCCAGTAGCAGAATCAGGTTAAGGATGTCAACACTCCTCAATACTGAAGCATTTTGTGTCAATTTCTCCAACTTATATTTGATCAGACAATAATGTGAATGCTTAGCTATATGTAAATAATGTCAACTTTATTTTTTTATTTTATTTATTGAACAGAGATTTTATTTATTTATTCAACAGAGAGAGAGAGGGAGAGAGAGATCACAAGTAGGCAGAGCAGCAGGCAGAGGGAGAGGGGGAAGCAGGCTCCCTGCTGAGCAGAGAGCTTGATGTGGGGCTTGATCTCAGGACTCTGAGATCATGGCCTGAGCTGAAGGCAGAGGCTTAAACCATTGAGCCACCCAAGAGGTGCCCCAACTGTTTTTTGTTTGTTTGTTTGTTTGTTTGTTTGTTTATTTGTTTTTAATAGATTTTCCATGACGATTCTTGGGATGATTTTATTTCTAAAAGACAACATCAAATTCTTTTTTGTTTTTTAAATTCATGTTTTAATTTGCTCTTGCACTAACAAAATTTTGCTCTGCCTACAATTTATCTATCTCTTCCAAAAAGAGCATGCTTGTTCAAAAATAGCGAGCAGACCACTTTGAGGAAGGAGTCAGAGTGTGTGAGGGAAGTAAACTTCAGCGACATTTGAGACTGCAATGTTTTGTAGCAATCATGTTGTGAGGAGGGATTAGTATTTACTGAGGTGGAGATTACAGAGGATGAAGAGGCAGATTTTGGAAAGAAAGATATTAAATTTGGAATTGAACATGTTAAGAGGTGACTATCAGTTTCTCCAAAGGGGGCGAAAAAGTCATGGACTGGACATATGCATGTGCCATATTTGTGGGTGAAGCCCAAATTTTCATCTACCAAATAGTAACACAAAAATAGAGAATGGAAAATATTAGGGTAGCCTTGTTATAACTCTTCATTTTAATCATACTCTAAAGAAGATGATGCAGAAACACAAGATAATGACAAGATGTGGGTGGGGGACAGCCACACTTAAAAAGCTGCATGGTACAGTGATATACTTTTTTAGGTAACAGGAAAATGAAACAAAGGCTCTGGTTCCTAGCAAAATTCTCTCAGCAAAAGCTGTAATTCACTGCAGTAGAGACAGAAGCAGGACCAGATGCACTGGGCAAGAAGCTCGTAATTAAGAACAGGAGTTGGTAATTACTTTTTTCTCTTGTAAGGGGAAAAGAATAATTAAACAGTCAAGTCCAAGCAGATGCTCATCAAGGGCTTCTGATTGTGAAGGAGAGTCCTACAGTAATTTGTACTTGACAATATCATTTTTTCCCTAATGAATATATTCAGTGTTTTGTGAAATAATTGCTTCAGGTCTGAAGAAATTGCATAGGCTCATTTTAAAAATTAGAGCAACAAACATTTATTAAATAACTACCAGGTATAAATGTGTTTTAAGCTTTGATATTAATGTCACAAAGTTCCTGTCCTCAAGTAGTTCACAGTCTATTGCAATATAATTATCTTGGGAGCTAGTATACTATTTATCATGCTTATTTAATTTTAGATATCTCTGTCTACCTATCAGCCTGGAGGAGTTTTGACCACAGATTTTAGCCACCAGGAAAAC
Organism: Enhydra lutris kenyoni; assembly: GCF_002288905.1. Lineage (NCBI taxonomy): Eukaryota > Metazoa > Chordata > Mammalia > Carnivora > Mustelidae > Enhydra > Enhydra lutris. The sequence goes on from NW_019154125.1 coordinate 16,592,495, forward strand.
TTCATCATATGGTGATTTAAAATGACATATTGTCTGGGACCTAAATGAGATGAGCCAGTTATGTGATAATATTGAAGAAAGGTGTTCTAACCATAGGAACCAGTACAATCACTTAGATAGATCATTAACTAGAAATGGGTTGGCCTTTTGGAAGAAACAAGGTGGTTGGAGGAGAGTGAACAGTAAGTGTCTGGTAGAAGCCAAGCTGCATATTCTCCAGGAAAGACATGTGGTTAGTGTAGTTAATTATTTGCAAAAGTGGATGAGATCATTTCCTATTTGTACAAGGCAGTTTTGCATTACAATTTTCCAGTATATCTTTCTCATTTCTTGAATCTAGTCTGACTTTGTGATTTTCTTTGGGAAAAAGAATACAGAGGAAGTAGTGTTATATCATTTCCAAAACTAAGCCTCAAAAAGCTTAGCACAATTATTCTCTTCTCATCAAGCACTGCTTCCATGTGAATAGACTGGTTGTCATGCTAGAGGATGAGAAGTATGTGGGGGGAAATTGAGGCACTCCAGACAGGAGTCAGTTTATTCCATTAACCTGGCTGCTACCCACAATTGTGGGGGTAAGCCTAGCCAAAATCTGTATACCTTTCCATGGAGCCCAGCCCAACATGCCAGGCAACAAAATTGTGAAATCTTGTAATTCTCAGCCATGCATCTCTGGGATGATTTGTTATGAATTAAAAGCTAGCTGATGCAGATAGGAAATACACTGCATTGAACACTGTAGGCCACTTTAGATAATTTAGATATTTGTGTACTTGCAATGCAGAAGCATTAAGATGCATGAGATCAGATTTATGTTTTAATTAGAGGATTCTGAGCTGAGAAAGGCCAAGAATGGAGGCAGTGAAATCATGTAATAAATCACAGTGTACAAGTAACAATACTGTTGATTAGAGTGGTACAATGGAAATAGGACTTAATGAATGATGATATATAGTTTGTGAGGGAGAAAACAGAATCAATGATTATTTCAATAGATATTAATTATGTATTTATAAGATCTTGAGACTGATAATATGTTCTCTGAATTAAAGCAGACAGTAGGCCTTACTATCAAAGAGCTACAGTACCTCAAATGTTAATGGAATATTCACAAAAATACTTCAAGATTGCTATCATGGTAAAGTTTTCAGAGCAGCAGTGCCCATAATGTTGTGGAAGCTGTTTTATACCTGGGCCCATGTAGTCCAGCACTTTGCTTTAGGGAATCCTCTTTCAGATTACATACTGAGATACATATCTATATCTATATCTATATCTATATCTATATCTATATATCTATATATCTATATCTATCTATCTATCTATCTATCTATCTATATTAGCATGACTTGTGACCAGAATTATTTTAGAAAACAAAATAGAGGGATGCCTGGGTGACTCAATCAGTTAAGTGTCTGCCTTAGGCTCAAGTCATGATTGCAGAGTCCTGGGATCAAGTCCCATATCTGGCTCCTTGGTCAGCAGGGAGCCTGCTTCTTCCTTCATCTGTTTTTCCCTCTGCCTGCAATAGCCCCTGATTGTGTACTCTCTCTCTCTCTCTGACAAATAAATAAATAAAATCTTAAAAAGAAAGGAAACAAAATAGATAATAAAAAAGTAAATATTAGGTACATCACATCACATTGGTTAATAATACTCAGAATTTTATGAAACCATGTCTTAATTTATGTAATTATGTATTGAGAAGTAATACATTTGTTGTCAATTGCAAAAAAAATTGGAAAAATTGTTATAGCATAAGATGATAAATATATTCTATATTGGTATGATTTAGGCTAAATGTTTATCAACTTTCTGTCAAAGTGGCCTCCAATAGTTGGGTGTAGAGAGAGAAAGACATTAAAAGATAAGGACCTTGGGATAAAAATATCCTATTTCACTTGCTGAAATAATTAGATCTGCATTTAATTTTCTAGCCCAGAGCAAACTGATATTGAACAACTGCCAATTGCAGAACTATCAATTTAGCAGGACAAAAGGTTTAACTTCCACAGGTAAGGAAAAAATATTTCGTATTTCCTTATTTTATTTATTATTATTATTATTATTATTATGCTGTATTAGTATCTTCAGTGTCTTGACTAAAAAGAAAATCCGTTTCAACATCCTGAAAATGGAATATTATGAGGAAAAAATATTTTGATAGAATGATATGCTGTGTAATTTAATCATAAATTAAGCAACTGCAGAATTTGCTTTGTTTAAGTGACTGAATACCAGTAAGGATTGATGAAGGTAATTAAGATGCAAGTAAAATAATCACTCATTAACTATTCAGTTAACGACTTGCTGTAAGTTTGTTCAAATCTCCATATCTACCTTTACAATTTCCTGAATTTTTGAACTTGGATTATTTTTTATAGTCTCCCAAATTGCTACCTGGATAATATAACATTTCCATTTTATATTGGAGTGTGTATAAATATGTATAGTTAGAGAAAATATTTAAGGTAAATGTAAACAAAAACACACAAGTATTATCTGATATGCTAGAACTATTCTATATAAACTAGTTTTGAAATAGTAGGTCAGCAGTCAAGGACTCGAAAATAATTTTCTTGTATAAAAACATTTTGGTAGGGTAGGAGGAGCTAAGATAGTGGTGTAGTAAAAGGACCCTAGCCTTGACTCGCTCCTTGAACACAGCTACATAAATATTGAATGATTCTGAATACCCAAGAATTCGATCTAAACAACTACACAACTAGAGAGAGAGAAGAGGTCATATCATGGAAGGTAAGAAATATGGAAACGTTGTTTGGGGGAGAAATGGATCAGAGATACTACAGATGGAAGGGAGCCCTGGTCATGGATAAATGCAAGAGAGGAGTGCACAGGCAATCACACAAGGATAACATTTCCCCCCAAAACCATTGATTGGGAAAATGAGATTTTTGTGAGTTTTTGCAACCAGAAGGGTTCAAACACTGGCGTTTTAGAGGTCTATGGCATAGCTGGTATAGACCCCTAAGGGCATTGCAGTGCTCCTATAGAGGAAGCAGGAAGGTAACCCAGGGAGAGATGGCATAATCTTAGGATCACCTAAGACACCTGGGCGGGACTGTTCTCTCTTCTTGGAGTGCATTTGAGAGAGGTGGTATTGTCTCTCCAGGGAGAAAAGGGCCAGCAGGTGCCAGTCAAGATATGTTCAGAGACACCTGCTAAAGACAGCTAATCCAGACACTGGCTCTTTAGTGTGCTTTGCTCCAAATCCTACACTCTTGTAGTCTGGTGGGACTTCTCTTCTGGGTACAACCTGCATAAATCTCAGCATGGCACGACCCCACCCCAGAAGACCATTTTAGGTCCCTGTCACATCAGGTTCCTAAACTCAGCCAGCTTGGCTGGGATAAAGCCCAAAGTGCCCTGTTCTCCAGACAGACAAACAATCTGGACACAGAGAGTGTGAAAATAGTAAACTGAAAAATGCCTAGAATGCCCAGGGAAAATTATTTGCTCCTCTGGAAGAGTTTCCTGACAGCAGCAAGTATGAACTCGCTCTCCATGGGCAGAGGAGCTAGCTGAGGCCATTTCCTTCCCCTTGCACCTCAGCATAAGCTAATTTCAATAAGCAGCGCGTCATCAATACTGGCTACCTCCCACCCCACTGTATTCCTCTGGCACACCTCTTCTGAGCAAGTATGCCTAAGGACCAGTACAGCAGGCCCCTCCCCCAGAAGACCAGCACAAATCCCTCCACACACCATTTCTACTGACCATAGAGTTCTGCAAAGCCTCAGTTATAGTGGAAATAGCATTAGGTCTCTTTTAAGAAGCAGCCCAGAGCACATCTAGTTAAAAATCACCACACTCTGGCAAAGGTCCAAACACTCCCCACTGCAGGCAAGGAGAAACTCTGCTGAGGACTGATCTGAGTGATAGAGAGCCATAACACAACAGTAGAGTGCTTGCAGCACACAATGGAGACACTTCCTGAAGTGCCAGGTCCTGGACATAATATGACCTCTTCTTCATAAACCCACTAATTTCAGGAGTAATAAACATAACATGTTTTCTTAACACAGAGAAGACAGATATAGACAAAAGCTCATCAGACCAAAATAAAAAAAATCTATAACTGTGATGTGAAACTGCTCAGATGATACCACAAGGATGAAAGAAGCAGAGAAATGAATGATATGAAAGATAGAATTATGGAAAACAATGAAAGCTGAACAAAAGAGGGAAAGAAAAATCTTGGATCATGAAAATAGACTTAGGGAAATTAGTGATTCCATCAAACATAACGTTCATATCATAGGAAGATAGAGAAGATAGGGGCAGGAGGTTTATTTGTGGAAATAATGGCTGAAAATTTGCCTGATCTGGAGGAGAAAACAAACACCCAAATCCAGGAGGAACAGAGAACTCCTATCAAAATCAACAAAAGCAGGCCAATACTAGGACATATTGTAGTGAAATTTGCAAAATGTAAAGGAAAAATCCTAAAAAGTAGCAGGACAAAAGTCCCTAACTTACAAGGAAAGATCGATAATGTTAGCATCAGAGTTCTCCACAGAAACTTGGCAGGTCGGAAGAGAGTGGTATGATATATTCAATATGCTGGATGGGAAAAGTCTGTAGCCAAGAGTACTCTACCCAGCAATGCTACATTCAGAAGAGAAGGAGAGATAGTTTCCCAGGCAAAAACAAACAAACTAACTAAAGGAGTTCATAACCATTAAACCAACCCTGCAAGAAATATCCAAGGGGGCTATGAGTAGGAAAGAAAGATCAAAAGTGACAAAAATTAGAAAGGATCAGAGAGAACCTCCAGAAACAATCACAAAACAAGTAATAAAATGGCACTAAATTCATATCTATCAATAATTATGCTGAATGTGAATGGACTAAATTAGATCTAAAGACACCTTCAGATTGAAATGAAGGGATGGAGAAATATTTACAATGCAAATGGACATGAAAAGAAAGCCAGAGTAACAATACTTATAGTTGACAAATTAGATTTTAAAACAAAGACTGTAATAAGAGATGAAGAAGGTCTCTATATAATAGTAAAGTGGCCTATCCAAAAAGAAGATCTAACAATTACAAATATTTATGCCCCCAACATGGGAGCATGCAAATATATAAAACAACTAATAATAAATATAAAAGAACTCATTGAAAATAATATAATAATAGTAGGGGACATTCACATCCCACTTACATTAATGGACAGATCATCTAAGCAGAGAATGAACAAGGAAACAATATCTTTGCATGACACACTGGACCAGTTGGACTTCATAGATATATTCAGAACATTTTAACCTAAAGCAACAGAATACACATTTCTTTTGAGTGCACATGAAACATTCTCCACAATAGATCACATGCAGGGTCACAAATCAGGTCTCAACGAGTACAAAAAGACTGAGATCATACCAGGCATATTTTCAGAAAATGTTATGAAAATTGAAGTCAACCACAAGAAAAAAAAAAAAAGGAAAAACCACAAATACATGGAGGCTAAAGAACATCCTACTAAAGAATGAATGGGTCAACCAGGAAATCAAAAAAGAAATTAAAAAGTACATGAAACCAAATAAAAATGAAACCACGATGGTCCAAAACATTTGGGTTGTAGCAAAGCACTCCTAAGAGGGAAGTATATAGCAATACAGGCCTACCTCAAGAAGCAGAAGTCTCAAATAAGCAACCTAACTTACACCAATAGGAGCTAGAGAAAGAACAATAAGTAAAGCCTAAAAGCTAGCAGAATAAGGGAAATAACATATATTAGAGTATAAATAAATGATATAGAAACAAAAAAATCAAGGAAAGTCAGTAGAACAGATCATTGAAACCAGAATATGTTTGTTTTGAAAAAAAAAAAGTAAAATTGATAAATCACTAACCAGATTTATCAAAAAGAAAAAAAAAATACTCAAATAAATAAAATCACAAATGAAAGAGGAGAAATAACAATGAATACTACTGAAATACAAATAATTATAACAGAATATTATGAAAACTACATGCCAACAAATTGGACAAGTTTGAAGAAATGGATAAATTTCCAAAAAACATATAAACTACCAAAACTGAAACAGGAAGAAATAGAAAACTTGAACAGATAAATAACCAGCAAAGAAATTAAATCAGTGATCAAAAATTTCCAAAAAAAAACAAAAGTCCAGGGCCAAATGGCTTCCCAGAGGAATTCTACCAAAAATAGTTAACACCTACTCTCACACTGTTCCAAAAAATAGAAACTTCTAAACAAATTCTATAAGACCAGCATTACCCTGATTCCAAAACCAGGCAAAGGCTCCACTAAAAAAGAGAACTATAGGCCAATATCCTTGATGAATGTAGATTTAAAAATTCTCAGCAAGATGCTAACAAAATGAATCCAATAGTATATCAAAAGAATAATTCACCATGTAGGATTTATTCCTGGGTTGCAAAGGTAGTTCAATATTTGCAGATCAGTCAGCATGATATACCACATTAATGAAAGGATAGCAGTTAAATGATCTCAATAGATGCGGAAAAGCATTTGACAAAGTACAACAACAATTCTTGATAAAAACCCTCAACAAAGTAGTGGTAGAGGGAACATGCCTCAACATTATAAAGGCCCTATATGAAAAGCCCACAGCTAATATCTTCAATGGGGAAAAAGTGAGAGCTTTTCCTCTATGATCAGGAATAAGACAAGGATGTCCACTCTCACCTTTGTTATTTAACATACTACTGGAAGTCTGCCTCAGCAATCAGACAACAAAAAGAAAGAAAAGACATCAAAATCAGAAAGGAAGGACTGGAACTTTCACTGTTTGCAGATGACATAATACTCTATGTAGAAAACCCAAATGACTCCACCAAAATATTGGAAAAATTGATACACACATTCAGTAAAGTTGCAAGTTACAAAATCAATGTACAGAAATCTGTTGCATTTCTATACTCCAAAATCAAAGCAGCAGAAAGACATATCAAGGAATGAATCCCATTTACAATTGCACCCAAAACCATAAGGAAACTAGGAATAAACCTAACCAAAGAAATAAAAGACCCATACTCTGAAAACTATAAAAATACCTAGAAAGGAGTTGAAGATAACACAAATAGGTGGAAAAATATTCCATGCTCATAAACTGGAAGAACAAATATTATTAAAATGTCTACACAACCTGAAACAATCTATATATTTAAGTCAATCACTATTAAAATACCACCAGCATTTTTCAGAGATAGAACAAACCTAAAATTTGTATGGAACCACAAAAGACCCCAAATAGCAAACACAATCTTGAAAAAGAAAAGCAAAGCTGAAGATATCATAATTCCAGGCTTCAAGTTATGTTACAAAGCTGTAGTGATCAAGACAGTAAGGTACTGGCACAAAAACAGACACAGATATCAAAAGGAACAGAATAGAAAACCCAGAAATGACCCACAACTATGTGTTCAACTAATCTTTGACAAAGCAGGAAAGACTATCCAATGGTTCTTCAAAAAATGTGTTGGGAAAACTGGAAAACATCCAAAAGAATGAATCTAGGCTATGTTTTTATACAATGCACAAAAATAGACTCAAAATGGATGAAAGATCTAAAGGTGAGACAGAAAACCCTAAAAATCCTAGAGAAGATCACAGGCAGTAACCTCTATGACATGGCTCATAGCAACTTCTTACTGGATACATCTCCTGAGGCAAGGGAAACAAAAGTAAAAAATAAACTATTGGGACTTCATCAAGACAAAAACTTCTGCACAGCAAAGGAAATGACAAAACTAAAATGTAACCTTTGTAATGGGAGAAGATATTTGAAAATGACATATCTGATAAAGTGTTAGTATCCAAAATCTATAAAGGACTTATCAAACTCAACACCCTAAAACCAAATAATCCAGTTAAGAAATGGGCAGAAGACATAAATGGATATTTTTCCCAAAGACATACAGTTGGCTAACCAGTGCATGAAAAGATGCTCAGCATCACTCATCATCAATAAAAATACAAATAGAAACTGCAATGACATATCACCTAACACCAGTCAGAATGGCAAAAATTAACAAGACAGGAAACAACAGATGTTGGCAAGGATCTGGAGAAAGAGGAACACTCTTACACTGTTGGTGCAAATGGAACTGGTGCAGCCACTCTGGAAAACAGTATGGAGGTTCCTGAAAAAGAGAAAAATAGAAATACCCCATGATCTAGCAATTGCACTTCTAGGTATTGACAAAAAGGATACAAAAATACAGATTCAAAGAGATATGTGCACTCTGATGTTTATAGCACCATTATCTACAATAGCCAAATTATGGAAAGATCCCAAGTATTCATCAACTGATGAATGAATAAAGAAGAGGTGGTAATGGAATATTACTTGGCCATAAAAAAGAATGAAATCTTACATTTACAATAACATGGATAGAGCCAGAGTATTATGCTAAGCAATATATGTCAGTCAGAGAAAGACAAATAACATGATTTCACTCATATGTGGCATTTAAGAAACAAAACAGATGAACATAAGGCAAGGGGAAAAAAAAAAAAACAAAAATTGGAAACTATGAAACAGACTCTTAAATATAGAGAACAAACTGATGGTTACCATAGTGGAGGCGGGTAAGATGATGGGTTAAATGGGTAATAGGTATTAAAGAGAGCACTTGTGATGAGCACTAGATGTTGTACATAAGTGGTGAGTCACTAAACTCTACATCTGAAAATAATATTATACTATAAACTAACTGGAATTTAAATAGAAACTTGAAAAAATATTTTGGCAATGACATAGTTGATAGCAGGATTTTATTTCTAGGTGTCAGGCTCATAGATAAAATAAATGAATGGGAAGCTAATCTTAAAAGTAAACTTATTTTGAATAGAGTAGCCTTCTCAACCCATTGTCTTTTGGGATTTAGATTAATAGTTTTATACAAGACACCACTAGCTTTTTATATAACAGCACATATGGTAGAATAGTGCTCCTTCCAAAGATGTTCATGTCCTAATATCTAGAACCCAGTACTTCATATGTTGTAAACTAGCAATTTATTGTTGTAAACAACCAATATATTGGACGAGCAATAGTAATGTAAACCCTTTTGAAATGGGGCCATTATATTGGATGATAGGATGGGGAAAATATCATTACAAAGATCCTTATAAGTGACACAGGGAGGCAGGAGAGTTAGGGTCAAGAAAGAGATGTGACAACATAGGAGAAGTCAGACTGATGTGATTCTAGGAGCCAACAAATGTAAAGGGCCACTAGAAGCTGGAAAGGCAAAACAAAGAATTTCTCCTTTAGAAGGAATTATTTGAAGAAAGAATTCAAAACCTTAATTTTAGGCCATTAAGATCCATTTTGAGTTTTTAACCACCAGAACTCTAAGATAAATTTGTGTTTAAGGCCCTAAATTTGTGGTAATTTGTTATAGCAACGATGAGAAACTAATACAAGTATGGTTTCTTCTTATTTGGTAATATAAATTAATTTTGTTCTAGTAACAATATTCCTAGCAAAAAAATAACAATCACGGGGTGCCTGGGTGGCTCAGTGGATTAAGCCTCTGCCTTCAGCTCAGGTCATGATCTTAGGGTCCTGAGATCGAGCCCCACACCAGGCTCTCTGTACAGCAGAAAGCCTTCCCCCCCCCCCAACCACCCACCTGCCTCTCTACCTACTTGTGATCTCTGTCTGTCAAGTAAATAAATAAAATCTTAAAAAATTAAAAAAAAACATAGCTAGGAAATCCCAGGACCCTGAAATCATGCCCTGAGATGAAGGCAGAGGCTCAACTCGCTAAGCCACCCAGGCATCCCTGGTGTTTTAAGGTTAATGTTATAATTGTTATTGGCATATATAAATTAAGTTGATTTTTCACTTAATTTTTTAAATTTAAATTTATTTTTTTAAAATAAACATATAATGTATTTTTATCCCCAGGGGTACAGGTCTGTGAATCGCCAGGTTCACACATTTCACAGCACTCATCATAGCACATACCCTCCCCAATGTCCATATCCCCACCACCCTCTCCCATCCCCCTCCCCCCAGCAACCCTCAGTCTGTTTTTTGAGATTGAGTCTTTTATGGTTTGTCTCCCTCCCAATCCCACCTTCTTTCATTTTTTCTTTTCCTACCCCCCAACCCCCCACATTGCATCTCCACTTCTTCATATCAGGGAGATCATATGATAATTGTCTTTCTCCGATTGACTTATTTTGCTAAGTATAATACCCTCTAGTTCCATCCACGTCGTCGCAAATGGCAAGATTTCATTTCTTTTGATGGCTGCATAGTATTCCATTGTATATATATACCATATCTTTATCCATTCATCTGTTGATGGACATCTAGGTTCTTTCCATAGTTTGGCTACTGTGGACATTGCTGCTATAAACATTCGGGTGCACGTGCCCCTTCGGAGCACCACATTTGTATCTTTAGGATATATACCCAGTAGTGCAATTGCTGGGTCATACGGTAGCTCTATTTCAGTTTTTTGAGGAACCGCCACAGAGTTTTCCAGAGTGGTTGTACCAGCTTGCATTCCCACCAACAGTGTAGGAGGGTTCCCCTTTCTCCGCATCCTTGCCAGCATCTGTCATTTCTTGACTTGTTAATTTTAGCCATTCTGACTGGTGTGAGGTGATATCTCATTGTGGTTTTGATCTGTATTTCCCTGATGCCAAGTGATATGGAGCACTTTTTCATGTGTCTGTTGGCCATCTGGATGTCTTCTTTGCAGAAATGTCTGTTCATGCCTTCTGTCCATTTCTTGATTGGATTATTTGTTCTTTGGGTGTTGAGTTTGTTAAGTTCTTTATAGATTTTGGATACTAGCCCTTTATCTGATATGTCATTTGCAAATATCTTCTCCCATTCTGTCATTGTCTTTTGGTTTTGTTAACTGTTTCCTTTGCTGTGCAAAAGCTTTTGATCTTGATGAAATCCCCATAGTTCATTTTTGCCTTGCTTCTGTTGTCTTTGGCAATGTTCCTAGGAAGAAGTTGCTGCGGTTGAGGTCAAAGAGGTTGCTGCCTGTGTTCTCCTCAAGGATTTTGATGGATTCCTTTCTCACATTGACGTCCTTCATCCATTTTGAGTCTATTTTCATGTGTGGTGTAAGGAAATAGTCCAATTTCATTTTTCTGCATGTGGCTGTCCAATTTTTCCAGCACCATTTGTTGAAGAGGCTGTCTTTTTTCCATTGGACATTCCTTCCTGCTTTGTCAAAGATTAGTTGACCATAGAGTTGAGGGTCTATTTCTGAGCTCCCTATTCTGTTCCACTGATCTATGTGTCTCTTTTTGTGCCAGTACCATGCTGTCTTGATGATGACAGCTTTGTAATAGAGCTTGAAGTCCGGAATTGTGATGCCACCAACTTTGGCTTTCTTTTTCAATATTCCTTTGGCTATTCGAGGTCTTTTCTGGTTCCATATAAATTTTAGGATTGTTTGTTCTTTTTCTTTGAAAAAAAATGGATGGGATTTTGATAGGAATTGCATTAAATGTGTAGACTGCTTTAGGTAGAGTAGACATTTTCACAATATTTGTTCTTACAATCCATGAGTATGGAACATTTTTCCATTTCTTTGTGTCTTCCTCAATTTCTTTCAAGATTACTTTCTAGTTTTCTGAGTATAGATTCTTTGCCTCTTTGGTTAGGTTTATTCTAGGTATCTTAGGGGGTTGGGTGCAATTGTAAATGGGACTGACTCCTTAATTTCTCTTTCATCAGTCTTGTTGTTAGTGTAAAGAAATGCAACTAATTTCTGTGCATTGACTTTATATCCTGACACTTTACTGAATTCCTGTACAAGTTCTAGCAGTTTTGGAGTGGAGTTTTTTGGGTTTTTCACATATAGTATCATATCATCTGCAAAGAGTGATAGTTTGACTTCTTCTTTGCTGAATTTGGATGCCTTGAATTTCTTTTTGTTGTCTGATTGCTGAAGCTAGGACTTCTAGTACTATGTTGAACAGCAGTGATGATAATGGACATCCTTGCCATGTTCCTGACCTTAGCGGAAAAGCTTTCAGTTTTTCTCCATTGAGAATGATATTTGCAGTGGGCTTTTCATAGATGGCTTTGACAATATTGAGGTATGTGCCCTCTATCCCTACACTTTGAAGAGTGTTGATCAGGAAGGGATGCTGCACTTTGTCAAATGCTTTTTCAGCATCTATTGAGAGTATCATATGGTTCTTGTTCTTTCTTTTATTAATGTATAGTATCTCATTGATTGATTTGCGGATGTTGAACCAACCTTGCAACCCTGGAATAAATCCCACTTGGTTGTGGTGAATAATCCTTTTAATGTACTGCTGGATCCTACTGGCCAGTATTTTGGTGAGAATTTTCGCATCTGTGTTCATCAAGGATATTGGTCTGTAATTCTCTTTTTTGATGGGATCCTTGTCTGGTTTTGGGATCAAGGTGGTGCTGGCCTTATAAAATGAGTTTGGAAGTTTTCCTTTCATTTCTATTTTTTGGAAGAGTTTCAGGAGAATAGGAATTAATTCTTCTTTAAATGTTTGGTAGAATACCCCTGGGAAGCCGTCTGGCCCTGGGCTTTTGTTCATTTGGAGATTTTTGATGACTGCTTCAATCTCCTTACTGGTTATGGGTCTGTTCAGGTTTTCTATTTCTTCCTGGTTCAGTTGTGGTAGTTTATATGTCTCTAGGAATGCATCCCTTTCTTCCAGATTGTCAAATTTGTTGGCATAGAGTTGCTCATAGTATGTTCTTATAATTGTCTGTATTTCTTTGGTGTTGGTTGTGATCTCTCCTCTTTCATTCATGATTTTATTTATTTGGGTCCTTTCTCTTTTCTTTTTGATAAGTCTGGCCAGGGGTTTGTCAATCTTATTAATTCTTTCAAAGAACCAGCTCCTAGTTTCATTGATTTGTTCTATTGATTTTTTTAGTTTCTATTTCATTGATTTCTGCTCTGATCTTTATGATTTCTCTTCTCCTGCTGGGTTTAGGGTTTCTTTGTTGTTCTTTCTCCAGCTCCTTTAAGTGTAGGGTTAGTTTGTGTATTTGAGACCTTTCTTATTTCTTGAGAAAGGCTCGTACCGCTATATATTTTCCTCTCAGGACTGCCTTTGCTGTGTCCCACAGATTTTGAACCGTTGTGTTTTCATTATCATGTGTTTCCATGAATTTTTTCAATTCTTCTTTAATTTCCTGGTCGACCCATTCATTTTTTAGAAGGATGCTGTTTAGTCTCCATGTGTTTGGGTTCTTTCCAAATTTCCTCTTGTGATTGAGTTCTAGCTTCAGAGCATTGTGGTATGAAAATATACAGGGAATGATCCCAATCTTTTGATACTGGTTGAGACCTGATTTATTTCCCAGGATGTGATCTATTCTGGAGAATGTTCCATGTGCACTAGAGAAGAATGTATATTCTGTTGCTTTGGGATGGAATGTTCTGAATATATCGGTGATGTCCATCTGGTCCAGTGTTTCATTTAAGGCCTTTATATCCTTGTTGATCTTTTGCTTAGATGATCTGTCCATTTCAGTGAGGGGAGTGTTAAAGTCCCCTACTATTATTGTATTATTGTCAATGTATTTCTTTGATTTTGTTATTAATTGGTTTATATAGTTGGCTGCTCCCATGTTAGGGGCATAGATATTTAAAATTGTTAGGTCTTCTTGTTGGACAGACCCTTTGAGTATGATATAGTGTCCTTCCTCATCTCTTATTATAGTCTTTGGCTTAAAATCTAATTGATCTGATATAAGGATTGCCACCCCAGCTTTCTTCTGATGTCCATTAGCATGGTACATTGTTTTCCACCCCCTCACTTTAAATCTGGAGGTGACTTCGGGTCTGAAATGAGTTTCTTGTAGGAAGCATATTGATGGGTTTTGTTTTTTTATCCATTCTGATACCCTGTGTCTTTTGATTGGGGCATTTAGCCAATTCACATTCAGGGTGACTGTTGAGAGATATGAATTTAGTGCCATTGTATTGCCTGTAAGATGACTGTTACTGTGTATTGTCTCTGTTCCTTTCTGATCTAGTACTTTAAGGGTCTCTCTTTGCTTAGAGGACCCCTTTCAATATTTCCTGTAGAGCTGGTTTGGTGTTTGCAAATTCTTTTAGTTTTTGTTTGTCCTGGAAGCTTTTTATCTCGCCTTCTATTTTCAATGATAACCTAGCTGGATATCTAGCTAGGCTAGATACCTATGATACCTAGCCTAGTTCTTGGCTGCATGTTTTTCTCGTTTAGTACCCTGAATATATCATGCCAGTTCTTTCTGGCCTGCCAGGTCTCTGTGGATAGATCCGCTGCCAATCAAATGTTTTTACCCTTGTATGTTACAGACTTCTTTTCCCAGGCTGCTTTCAGGATTTTCTCTTTGTCGCTAAGACTTGTAAATTTTACTATCAGGTGACGAGGTGTGGACATATTTTTATTGATTTTGAGGAGCGTTCTTAGCATCTCCTGGATTTTGATGTTTGTTCCCTTTGCCATATTAGGGAAATTCTCTCCAATAATTCTCTCCAATATACCTTCTGCTCCCCTCTCTCTTTCTTCTTCTTCCGTAATCCCAATTATTCTAATGTTGTTTCATCTTATGGAGTCACTTATCTCTCGAATTTTCCCCTCGTGATTCAGTAGCTGTTTGTCCCTCTTTTGCTCAGCTTCTGTATTCTCTGTCATTTGGTCTTCTATATCACTAATTCTTTCTTCTGCCTCATTTATCCTAGCAGTAAGGGCCTCCATTTTTGATTAAATAATAGTTTTGATTTCAACTTGGTTAGATTTTAGTTCTTTTATTTCTCCAGAAAGGGCTTTTATCTCTCCAGAGAGGGTTTCTCTAATATCTTCTATGCCTTTTTCGAGCCTGGCTAGAACCTTGAGAATCGTCATTCTGAACTCTAGATCTGTCATATTAGCAATGTCTATATTGATTAGGTCCCCAGCCTTTGGTACTGCCTCTTGTTCTTTTTTTTTTTTGTGGTGAGTTTTCCACCTTGTCATTTGGTCCAGATAATATTTGCTTTCTCCTCCTCTGGAAATCCGCTGTTCTTCTTGGTGAGTGAAGTTGGTCTTGGCTGGGTTTCTTGTTGATTTTCTGGGGGAGGGGCCTGTTATAGTTATTCTCAAGTGTCTTTGCCCCAGGTGGAATTGCACTGCCCTTACCAGAGGCTAGGCTAAGTAATCCGCTTGGGTTTGGTTTCGGGAGCTTTTGTTCCCTGAGCACTTTCCATAGAGTTCCTGGAGGATGGGAAAGAAGATGGCGGCCTTCCAATCTCCAGCCCGGAGGAGCTGAGAGCTCGGGGCCCCACTCCTCAGTGCGCCCTCAGAGAAAAGCACCCAACTGCCCCCATCTCCCTGGCCTCTGGTCGCACTTGTAGGAAAGCGTTCAGTCGGTCGCACTTGGAGAAAAGCCCCCGGTCGCTTCCATCTCCATGGCCTCTGTTCGCACTCCAAGCTCACCCAGCCTGCGACCAGTTAAAGGTAACCCCGAGCTGAGAGCACACTCCTCGGCTTTGTCACTGTAGCCGGCTTCCTCGCTCTAATACCTGCGAGCTCTGGGACATTCAGACACCCCTGGTCCTTCTGTGAACCCATGGGACGTGGGGTTATTCTGGCCCTGGGTGGGCTTCCCCCCAGTTTAGCCTCTGGAGCGATGTCCCTCCATGGAGCAGACTTTTAAAAGTCCTGATTTTGTGCTCCGTTGCTCCCCTGCTTGCCGGGAGCCGGCCCCTCCCCCCACGGTCTATCTTCCCATCACTTTGGATTCATTTCTCCACAGATCCTACCTTTCAGAAAGTGATCGATTTTCTGTTTCTAGAATTGTTGCTCTTCTTCTCTTCGATTTCCTGTTGGATTAGTAGGTGTTTGCAATGGTTAGATAAGCTATCTAGCTGATCTCCTGCTGCCTAATGTCATCTCAGCCTGCTACTTCTCTGCCATCTTGACTCCTTCCCCTCCATTTTTCATTTAATTTTTATGTTGACTATATTAATGGATTTTTAATTTTTTTTTTTTTTGCTGAATTTTGTTATTAATTCAACTGACAGGTCTACAGATGATTTTGAATTTACTGAATATATAGTCTATCATCTGTAAATCATATCATAACAGTTTTTGTTTGTTTGTTTTGTTTTGTTTTGTTTTTTAGTCCTGACACCTTTAAATTTTGTTGCCTTAACATGCCTTATTATATAGACTAGAACTACCATACTGCATAACACATACTCTGTTGGGTTAGAGAGTTTCCTTTTTTAAAAAGATTTTATTTATTTATTTGAGAGAGAGTGAGTAAGAGAGAATATGAGAAGGGAGAAGGTCAGAGGGAGAAGCAGACTACCCCACAGAGCTGGAAGCCCAAAGTGAGACTTGATCTCAGGACTCCAGGATCATGACCTGAGCCAAAGGCAGTCACTAAACCAACTGAGCCACCCAAGCACCAAGAATTTCACAATTATTCCTAGTATGCTAAACATTTTTTATCATGAATGGCTGTTGAATTATATTAAATGATTTTCTTTATGTCTATGAAAATGATCATTAATTGTTCTATATTTTCTTAATAAGGTTTATTACAATGATTGACACAATATATCAAATTAATTTTTCATTCTTTTTGACAACATACAATTTTTACATTTTGTGATTCATTCTGTTAGCATTCAATTTTGGAATTTTGCATCTATGTAAATGACAGATAATCTATAAATTTTTATTTCCTATTTATTATTTTAATTTTCATTATATATATTTTAAAGCTATGTTATTATTAGAATATAAAAGTAAAAATCATCTTTTGATCATTATAAAATTCTACTTTAACCTCAGCACTTCTCCTTGAATTACCATTTTATGTTAATATGCTACCATCTGCTTTCTTGTTAGTGTTTTTAGAGTATCCTTTTCTACCTGTTTAAACTCACTGTATCAATTATAAGAGTCTTTATATTTGAACTGTCTCTTGGGATGCTGAGGGCAGTGTAGTTTATGTAGCTGACTCTTGATTTCTATTCAGGTTGTGATCTCAGGGTCATGGAAATGAGCCCAGAATCAATCCCCACTTAAGATTCTCTCCTTCTCCTCTACCCCTCTTCCTACTCATATGGGCATTCTTTCTCTCTCCCTCTTAAAAAAAAAAAAATATATATATATATATATATATATATATACACATATATATACACAATTAAAAAATACAATTAAAAAAAGATAAAGTGTCTCAAGTAAACAACTGTGACTTGTTTTTGTTTTGTTTTGTTTTTGTGTTTTGAGTTCAACTTTGATGGTCTTTTCATTTGCTTAGTGTACTTGTATTATCCTGTTTGGGGTTTGCTGAGCTTCTTAAATCTATGGATCATTACTGTCAGTATTTAAAAATCACCAGCCATTATCTCCTTTGACGTGGCTGTGTCCCATTCTCTCATTCTTTTTTTCTGTGATTCCAGTTATATGGTATGTTAAGTGTTTTGGCTGTTCCCATATGAATCACATATTTTCCACTTCCTTTCCATATTTTGTCTTCCTATACTTCAGAATCATTATATTCTATTAAACTGCTTTAGGGTTCATTCATAAATTTATTTCTTGAGTTCAGATATTTTAATTTTATAATGTTACTATGTTTTTCTTTAAATAGATTTTAATTCTTTGGAGAAATTCTGCATCCTTTCTTTTGTAAATATTTTTCACCATTTTCTTTAAAACACAGCCATTGTTCTTTAATTATTATTATTATTTTTTTTTTGCTAACTGCAATATCTGAATAATATGAGTTTACTGCTTTTAGTTATCTTTTCTTATAACTATTGGTGGTATTTATCATCTATTTACATGTCCAAAATACCCTTTACTGCAGTCTGAGCATGACAATAAAGTAACTGTGGAGGGTTCAATTGCAGAGGGCTCTTCTTTTTTTCTGGTGGATCAATGGATTAATCACCCTGGTCCATCTGAGAATTGAGCTGCTTACATGAAATTTTTGTGAAACCAATTATACATGTAGTTTACTTCTGATCCTCAGATATGACCCTGTCAGACTTTCCTCAGAGATAAATATCTATATGGGTAAGACTGATCCAAACTCACCCCAAATTGTCATTTTTGCCTTATAAAACTTGTAAATATTCCTCCTAGTGTCCTACTGATAATTTACCTTTGATTATGGTATGTTGAGTCATAAAGTTTATAATTTTACAAAAATGCAAACTATTTTTCTTTTCCTCAAATACTGTTATAATTTTGATTTTCCTATTTTAAGCTTATAAATGTATTCATCTATAAATTTCAATTACTTTTCTATAGAAAAAGTTAATATTTTTAATTTATATCAGATGTACTTTACATTTGATATGACAAATGAATTTCAGGAAAAAAATATGTTTAGTATTGGTCAAGCCACTTATTAAAACATTGCACAGATAAGACAAAGTTGCAGCTCTTTTCCTAGAAGAATGAGAAAATGAATTTTAAAAACTAGTCAGATTTCCCACAAAACTAAGCATACTCTTATTATCCAACAATTATACTTCTTTATATTTACCCAAATGAGTGAAAACTTATGTCCACTCAAACTCTTACACATGAAGGTTTTCACATATGTGCAGCTTTGCAACCAATTCCCAAAACCCACAAGCAGCCAACATGTCCTTGAGTAGATGATAGGTAAATAAACCAAAGGACATCCAAACAATGAAATATTTAACATTAAAAAGAAATTAACTATCAAGCCATGAAAAGACATGGAGAGAATGATATGCATGTCATTAAGTGAAAGAAGTCATATTGAAATCACACATAGTGTATGATTCTAATTAAATAACATTCTAGAAAAGGGGAAAGGAGGCAGATGAAGTGGTAGACCAAAGAACACTTTTAAGGTACTAAAACTACTCTGTATGATTCGATAATTGTAGTGACATGTCACTACACATTTGTCAAAAATCAGAATGTACACTACCAAGACTGAACTATAATGTAAACTATGGGGGATGATGTGTCATTGTAGGTTCAACAATTGTAACAAATGTACCACTTTGTTGTTTGATATTGACACTAGGGTTGGTCCTGTGTGTGTCAGGGGGATGGACAACTGATACTCAGAATACACTGTACTTTCTACTTAATTTTTCTGTGAGTCTAAAACTGCTATAAAGTCTATTTAAAAAGTCAGATAAGCAGGAAATCTGTAATATTTTAAATAAATATCAACATGAACAGTTCATAAACTATATTCTTTCTAATCATACTTTACAAGCTTTATGTAATTAGAAAGTCTGCATAAATATTGAAACTATGACATATTTTAAAGAGATATATAGGCCAGCTTCCTTTGTAAGTAAAGAGCTTTAATAGGGGAGGAGACCGAGAAAGCAGAGTAGGAGATTTTGATTTTGTCTGGTCCCAGAAATCCAGTTAGATAGTTATCAAGTCAGTCTGAACACCTGCAAACTCAACCAGCGATCTAAGAAAAGCATAGTGGCAACTCCACAAATAGACAAGTGACCACTTTCTGCCAGGTAAGAGATGCAGAGAAGTGAATCCAAGACCATATATGAGAAAATAGACTATGGGGGGAGGAGCAACCATCAGCCAGATATCAGCAAGTGATATAAAAGTGGAGCACAAAATCAGAACTTTTAGAAGTTATCTTAGGTAAGGGATATTGCTCAAGTGTCTAAGTGGGGACATATCCCTAGTTGGAACAGTGTGGTCTCAGGATCCTCCAGGTCACAGGAAGACCAGGAGTGCCTGTATGCAGCAGAGCTTCCAAGCATTGGAGTGGGGAAGCCAGCTGCAAAAAGTGAGCCCCAGAATGTGTTCTTAGCTCAGGGTTGCCATACACCCCAAACTCTGGCACAGTCAGGCAACTGCTCTCTGGGCAGGGGCCCAACAAGCAGCAGAACTGGTGAGACCACCCTTCCTCCCCTGGGAGGTGTGGCACAGGAGCATGCCACAGGAGTCTGCAGGGCTTAGAGACTTGAAACAAGGTCGTGAGCCTGAGATAGAAACACTTGGTCACAGGCCAGGTGAGCAAAGAGTGTGGCCAGAGGCTGGAGAGACAGGAGGGATTGCCTGTTTTTCTCTGAGGGCTCACTGAGGGCTCAGTTTCAGCTCTGGAGCCAGATATTGAGAGGCTGCCATTTTCATTCTCATCCTCTAAAACTGTGCAGAAAATCTTCAGGGAACAAAAGTCACATAGAACAAACCAGAGCAGATTATTTAGCCTGGCCCCCTAGCAAGGGTGGTGCAATTCTACCTGAGGCAAATACACTTGAGAATTAATGTGACAAGCCCCTCCCCCAGAAGATCAGCAAGAAAATCCAGCCAAGACCAAGTTTATTGATCAATGAGAACTGTAAAACTCCAGTGGTAGGGGAATGCAGTACATAGAATTCACGTTTTTTTCACCATGATTCATTAGTCTTTCAACTTTACATTTTTTTTAAATTTTCCATTCCTTTATCAAACAATTTTTATCAACTCCTTTTTAACTCTTTTTAATTTTTAATCTTTACACTTACATTCTACCCCTTCATTGTATTTAACCTTATTTTTGCATATATATATAGATATATATATCTATATATATATATATATAATTTCTTTTGCTACAATTTTGGGATGCAGTTTATTCTAATAGACCAAAATATATCCCAAATCCAGTATATGGTTCTATTCTATTCACCTGTCTGATCATGTTCTCTTATTTTTTCTTCTTTTTTTTTGTTTTCTTTTTGTTTTATTTAAGTCTTTTTAAAATTTTCATATTTACAGATACATTCTATCTTTTCAATGATTTAATTTTATTTTTGCATATATAAGTTTTCTTTGTTCACAATTTTGAGATGTAGTTTCTTCTAACAAACTGACCAAAATACACTCAGGAGATAGGGCATTCCTCTTCTCTATTCATATGTCTGAAAATATACCTTCCTTTTTTGTATTTGTTTTTTGTTTTGTTTTGTTTTGTTTTTTTCTTCTTTTATTCTGTTCTTGTCTTTGATTACATTTATACAGTTACATTCTATCTTTTCATGGTATTTAATTTTATTTTTGTACACATATAAGTTTTTACAATTTTGGGAACTAGTTTTCTAAAAAACAGAATTAACTATACATGGGGTCCAATGTATAGGTCTGTTTTGTCCACCTGCCTGATTATATTCTCTTAGTATTTTTTTTTCAGGTGTGTTTTTATTTATTTATTTATTTATTTATTTATTTATATTTGGACTCCAGACTCATCTAATTTGTTTAGTGTATATTCCTCTGAGTCATTGTTGCCATTTTAGTATTTTGTTCTCTATCTCATGTATTCTTCTCTGGAGAGAATGACAAGATGGAAAAACTCACCTCAAAAAATAGACCAGGAGCTAGTACTGACTGCCAGGGACCCAATCAGTATGGATATAGGTAATCTGTCAGAACTAGAGTTCAAAATAGCAACAATAAGGATAATAGCTGTATTTGAACAAAGCACAGAAGACACAAGAAAATCCCTTTCTGGAGATATAAAAGAACTATAATATAATCAAGTCAAAATTTAAAAGGTTATTAATGAGATTCAATAAAAAATGGAGGCTCTAATGGCTTGGATAAATGAGACAGAAGAGAGAATTTGTGATACAGAAGACCAAATGATGAAGAATAAAGAAGCTGAGAAAAAGAGAGATAAACAGGGGTGCCTGGGTGGCTCAGTGGGTTAAAGCCTCTGCCTTCAGCTCAGGTCATGATCTCAGGGTCCTGGGATTGAGCCCGGCATCAGGCTCTCTGCTCAGCAGGGAGCCTGCTTCCCTCTCTCTCTCTCTGCCTATCTCTCTGCCTACTTGTGATCTCTGTCTGTCAAATAAATAAATAAAATCTTTAAAAAAAAAAAGAGAGATAAACAACTACTGGATCATGAGGGAAGAATTCGAGTGATGAATGATACCATAAAGTGAAACCATATTAGAATAATTAAAAATCCAGAAGAGGAAAGAGAGACAGAGAGATAGGGGGTGGCAGTAGAATGTATAGTGGAGATAATTATAGCAGAAAACTTATATAATCCTGGGAAGGAAACAGGATTCAATATCTAGCAGGCACAGAGAACCCCCCTCAAAATCATTAGAAATAGGTTAGCACCCTGATATTTAATAATGAAACTTGGAAATCTCAGAGACAAAGAGAAAATCCTGAAAGCTGCTCAGGACATGAGATCCTTAACCTACAGGGGTAGAAACTTTCGACTGGTAGCAGACATATCCAAAGAGCCCTGGCAGGCCAGAAAGGACTGGCATGATATATTGAAGATACTACAGGATAAAAATATGCAGCCAAAAATAATTTATCCAGCTAGGATGCCATTCAAGCAGAACGAGAGATAAAAAGCTTCCAGGACAAACATAAACTAAAAGAATTTGTGATCAACAAACCAGCCCTACAAGAAATATTAAAAGGGGACTTTTAAACAAAGAAAGAGTCCCAAAGTAACTTAGAACAGAAAGGCACAGAGACAATCGACAGAAACAGGACTTTATAGGTAATAAAATGGCACTAAATTCATATCTTTCAATGTTACCCTGAATGTAAATGGGCTAAATGTCCCAATCAAAAACACAGGCTATGAGATTGGATAAAAAAGTAAGATCCATCGATATGCTTTCTGCAGGAGTCTTATTTTAGACTTAAAGTCACCTCCAGATTGAAAGTGAGGGGGGTGGAGAATGATTCCTCATGCTAATGAACATCCAAAGAAAGCTGGGCAGCAATCCTTATATCAGACAAATTAGATTTTCAACCAAAGACTGTAATAAGAGATGAGGAAGAACACTATATCATAATTTTGTGTCTACCCAACAAAAGGATACAACAATTGTAAATATTTGTGTCCCTAACATAGAAGCAGCCAATTATATAAGCCAAATAATAATAAGATAAAAGAAACCCATTGGTAATAATACAATAATAGTAGGGGATTTTACCATCCCCCTCACTTCAATGGACAGATTATCTAAGCAGAAGATGAACAAGGAAGTAAGGACTTTGAATGACACACTGGACAAGAAGGACTTCACAGATATATTCAGAGCATTCCATCCTAAAGCAATAAATTAACATTCGTCTTGAGTTGACATGAAACATTCTCCAGAATACATCAAATACTGGGTCACAATGAGGTTGCAAACAGTACCAAAAGATTGGGTTCATTCCCTGCATATTTTCAGACCACAATGCTTTGAAACTGGAATTCAATCACAAGAGGAAATTTGGAATGAACTCAAATACAAGGAAGCTAAAGAACATCCTACTAAAGAATGAAAGAGTCAACCAGGAAATTAAAGAAAAAAATTAAAAATTTATGCAAATGAAAATGAAAACACAACTGTTCAAAATCTTTGGAAGGCAGCAAAGACAGTCCTCAGAGGGAAGTATATAGCAAGACAAGCTTCCCTTGAGAAACAAGAAAGTTCTCAAATACACAACCTAACCCTACACCTAAAGGAGATGGAGAGAAAACAGCAAATAAAACCTAAACCCAGCAGGAAAAGGGAAATAAGAAAGATTAGAACAGAAGTCAATGAAATAGAAATCAAAAGAACAGTTGAACAGATCAATGAAACTAGTAGATGGTTATTTGAAAGAATTAAAAAGACTGGTAAACTCCTGGCCAATCTTATCAAAAAGAAATGAGAAAGGATGCAAATAAGTGAAATCATGAATGAAAGAAGCAAGATCACATCCAGCACTGAAGAAATACAATTATAAGAACTTACTATGAGCAACCATATACCAACAAATAAGACAATCTGGAACAAATTGGTACATTCGTAGAGACATATAAAATACCCAAACCAAAACAGGAAGAAATAGAAAACCTGAATAGAGCCATAACCAGCAAGGAAATTGAAGCAGTAATCAAAAATCTCCCAACAAACAAGATCCTAGGGCTGGATGGCTTCCCAGGGGAATTCTACCAAACATTTAATGAAGTATTAATAGCCATTTTTCTGAAGCTGTTTCAAAAAAATAGAAATGGAAGGAAAACTTCCAAACTAATTCTATAAGGCCAGCATTAACTTGATCCCCAAACCAGATAAAGATCCCACCAAAAAGGAGAATTATGTACCAATATCCCTGATGAACATGGATGCAAAAATTCTCACTAAAATACTAGCTGATAAGATCCATCAGTATATTAAAAGGATTATTCACCACAACCAAGTGGGATTTGTTCCTGGGCTGTAAGTGTGGTTCAACATCCACAGAACAATCAAGATGATACACTGCATACATAAAAGACAAAAATGTCATGATCCTCTCAATAGATGCAGGAAAAGCATTTGACAAAGTATAGCATCCTTTCTTGTTTAAACCTCTTCACAGTGTAGGAATAGAGGGAATATACTTCAATATCATAAAAGCTGTATATGAAAGCCCACAGGGAATATCATTCTCAATGGGGAAAAACAGAGAGTTTCCCCGCTAAGGTCAGGACCATGAGAGAGAGGCCCACTCTCACCACTGTTTTTCAACATAGTACTAGATGTCCTAGCCTCAGCAATCAGAGAACAAAAAGAAATAAAAGGCATCTGAATTGATAAAGAAGTCAAACTCTTACTCTTTGAAGATGACACAATACTCTAGATGGAAAACCCCAGTACTGCTAGTGCTCATACAGGAATTCAGCAAAGTGGCAGGATATAAAAACAATGCACAGAAACCAGTTGCATTTCTATACACTAACAATGACACAGAAGAATGAGAAATTAAGGTGTCGATCCCATTTACAATTTCACCCAAAACCATAAGATGCCTAGGCATAAACCTAGCCAAAGAGACAAAAGATTTGTACTCAGAAAATGATAAACACTCAGGAAAGAAATCAAGGAAGACGCCAAGAAATGGAAAAACTTTCCGTGCTCATGGATTGAAAGAACAAATATTGTTAAAATGTCCATGCTACCTAGAACAATCTACACATTTAACGCAATCCCTATCAAAATACCATCCACTTTTTTTTTTCCACAGAGTTGGAACAAACAATCCTAAAATTTGTGTGTAATGAGAAAAGACCCTAAATAGCTAAAAGAATGTTGAAAAAGAAAACCAAAGCTGGTGCCATCACAATTCCAGACTTCAAGCTCTATTTCAAAAGCTATTGTCATCAACACAGTATGGTACTGGCACAAAAACAGACATAGAGATAAAAGGAACAGAATAGAGAACCCAGAAATTGCCCGTCAACTCTGTGGTCAACTCATCTTTGACAAAGTAAGAAAGAATATCCAATGTAGAGAAGACAGTCTCTTCAACAAATGATTTGGGGAAAACTGGACAGCCATTTGCAGAAGAATGAAACTGGACAATTTTCTTATACCTTACACAAAAATAGTATCAAAATGGATGAAAGACCTCAATGTAGGACAGGAATCAAATCCATCAAAATCTTAGAGGGGAACACAGACAGGAACCTCTTCGACCTCGGCTGCAGCAACTTCTTGCTAGACACATCTCCAAAGGCAAGGAAAAAGCCAGAGGTGAAATATTCTGACTTCATCAAGATGAAAATTTTCACACAGCAAAGGAAACAGTCAAAAAGACAACCAACAGAAGGGAGAAGATATTTGCAAATGACATATCAGATAATGGGCTAGTACCAAAAATCGATAAAGAGCTTATCAAACTCAACACCTGAAGGACAAAGAATCCAATGAAGGAATGGGCATAAGATACGAACAGACATTTCTGCAAAGAAGATATCAAAATACCATCAGACACATGAAAAAATCCTCAACATCACTCAGCTGGGTAATACAAATCAAAACCACAATGAGTTACCACCTCACACCAGGCAGAAGGGCTAAAAGCTACACGTCAGGAACTGACAGATGTTGACAAGGACACAGAGAAAGGGGAACCCTCCTACACTGTTTGTGGGTATGCAAGTTGGTAGAGCCATTCTGGAAAACTGTATGGAGGTTCCTCGAAAAGTTGAAAATATATCTACTCTATGAACCAGCAATTACACTACTGATTATTTACCACAAAGATACAAATGTAGTGATCTGAAGGGGCACCTGAACCCCAGTGTTTCTAACAACAATATCCAGAATAGATAAACTATGGAAAGAGCCGAGATGTCCATTAACGGAAGAATGGATAAGGAAGATGTGGTGTATATATGTATACAATGAAATATTACATAGCCATCAGGAAAAAAAGAAATTTTGCCATTTGCAGGGATGTGAGTGGGACTAGAGGGTATTATGCTAAGTGAAAAGTGAAATAAGTCAATCAGAAAAAGACAGTTTTCATATTATCTCAACGAAATGCAGATTTTAAGAAACATAACAGAGTGCCATAGAAGAAGAGAGGAAAAAATGAAAGAAGACAAAACCAGAGTCACAGACAAACCATAAGAGACTGTTAATATGAGGAAACAAACTGAGAGTTGCTGGAGGGGAGGGGGATTGGGGGATGGACATTAAGAAGTGCATGTAATGTAATAAACACTGGTTATTATATAACACTGATGATTCACAGACCTGTACCTCTGAAACCAATAATACATTATATGTTAATTTAAAAAAAGAGCCTTATAAAAAGTTCATCTTTATCTCTCTGAATCTTCCTACCAAAACAAACAAACAAAACAAAAAAAAACCTGAATGAATTCCAAAGGAGTCCTTTACTCTTAGCCCTCTTAGTCCAACTAATGTGCTGTAAATATACCAATACAAAAACAATTTATTGTAGATCTTGTATAAATTCATATCTAAACATTGCTTCCTATTTTATCTCTAATTAAAAGTGACATGGTTTTTAAAGGTAAACATGTTTATTTTATTATACTTTCTTACAGAGGATTGAATATAATTTTTTTTTCAATAGGAATTTAATTTACTATTGATTTTCCTTTTGGATAGTCAACTATACCAAGTTTACTTATTAAACAGGCTGTTCTTTTGTAATTGATTTGACATGCCATTGCCCTTTTATCGGACTTTCTGTTCTGTTCTATTCAATTCATTAAAGTTATCTTTTATATTTTTGGATGTGTATTCAGGCTATCTTTTGGGTTTCCCATTTATTTATATTAATCATTCTCTTTAGTAGGGAAATAACTGAAGTTTGAACCTATTTCCTTAATTTTTTAGTGGGGATATAAGCTGTGACAGCTAAACTCAGACCCATAAATTTGTTGAAATTTCTTTTGAATTCAAGATTAATTTGAAGGAAATTAATGCTTAACCTATTGAGTATTCCCCTTGATCACTACTGGTCATCTCTATGAAATAAATGCATCATTTTATTATTTTTGTAATTATCTTTAAATAAAGATAAATAACCTAAATTTCTATTTTCTATTATTTTATAATTCCTTATTATTATTATTAGACAAATATTATTAAATTTTATTTTCATACTACAAATATTTTGACCAGAAATATAGGGATAGTATAAATTTGTGAATCATGGATTTTATAAATAGTTACATTTTGTACAGTTTTATGTAAAAATGAAATAAAATGTTAGAGTGCAGTTTTTGCCATTTGTGCATCTAGTCCTCAATTCTGTTCTCTTTCATTATAGAGGTATTCATTTTTTCATGTTGATAAACTTGTAGATAATCTGCATTTTTTCCCAGGTAAAAAATTATATTATTTGTATATAATGGAAATTTTATTTCTTTTTAATTGTTATAACACATATATAAGTTTTTAGTCTTTTTACATTGATTAGTGACTTCAGAATAATGGTAAAAGAGTTTAAGCTTGTGCTAATTTTGGCATTTTTCTTTAAAGAGAATAAATATGATTCAACAAACCCACTTCTGGGTATTTATCAGAAATAAATAAAACTACTATCTCAAAAAAATCTGTAATTTCATGTCAATTGTAACATTATTTGATATATATGCATATATATACACACATTTGTATATTTATATATATATACACATTTATATATTTATGTATATTTATAAATATATACCACAATTATATATATATATATATATATATACATATATATATAATTATTCAGTCATAAAAATCCTGACATTTGTGCCAATATGGATGGGGGTTCAAGGCATGGGAAACAAGTTAGAAAGAGGAAAAACAAATACTGTATGATATCACTTGTACATGGATCTTAAAACAACAATGACACCAAAAATAATGAATTCATAGATTCAGGGACAGATTGTTGATAGCAGGGTTTAAGAGTGGGCAAAAAGGTGAAGATGAGGACTTCCAGTTACAAAATTAGTAAGTCCTAGAGATGTAATATATAACATGGAAACTGTAGTTTTAACAATGTTGTATTATATATTTGCAAGTTGCTAAGAGAGATCTTAAAATTTCTCATTACAAAAAAAAAAATGTAGCTGTGTGGTAACGCATAGTAACTAAATTGGTGTGACAATCATTTTGCAAGTATCATAAATCATGTTGTATACCTAAAATTAATATAATGCTATATGTCAATTATACATTAATTATACACACATGCAACCACACACACCCAATTAAAAACAGCAACAAAAAGAAAAACAAAAAACCTGACTCTGGACTGAGACTTGCCCTCAGGAAATGAGGCTGTCTGCATTTCTAACAACCCTACTACACCAATAGCATGGCAGCGCTTTTTAAACTTCTTAGTCTCAGGACCCCTTTAATGGCAAACCTGTTGAAGATCCCAAAGAGCTTTTGTTTATGTGAGTTATAGGTTCCAATAGTTATTGTATTAAAAATAAAACATCCATAATTCAATCTCTCTGTTCTGGTTCTTAGTATCATTATGGCTTAAGTTTTAGAAACAGAATGACACTCTGAGTTAATCACATTGGATTTTTGAATTCATGCCTGTACAGGTTGAAGGTGTATCTGGTTCAAGAATAGTTTGTACACCTCTGTGTAAAAGCTTCTCTGAGATTTAGACTCTGACTGTTTTGTGTCCATGTTTCAGAGGGTAATGACATGAATGACAGTGTGTCACTGCCGACAATGGTCACACACTTCAATATAAAAATTTACATATAAATACAATGTTAAAAAATAACCTTCAGAAAAAGAAAATATATGCATTATCTGAAATTCAATAATAAAATGTATAAAGTTAAAACAAAACAAAACAACAAAAAAAACTTCTTCTCAAATGCCACTCACTTAAGCCCTGAAACAGCTCAAATCCTATCTATATGTGCTCAGAATTCTAGAATAATACCCATTCAACAATATAAATTCAAAACAAAGAGAAGAAAGATTGTAGAGATAAGATGTCAAACTAAACTCATATCCTGTGCCTAGACTTTAGATTTCACTAGCAAATAGGACCGTAATCCTGTGCAAGGAAGTAAGTGTTGTTGGTGAAACATAGCACAAAATATTTTTGCTACATTTTTTGAAAGGGGGTTTTATTATATTCAGTGCTAAAAACAGGAGGGAATGCTTGTATAAAAGTTTAGGCTTAATATAAATATACATGGACTAAATTCCATCCTATCATGTAATTAAGATTTCAAGGATCTTATTAAGTTAGGTACTGTGAAATAGCTAAATACTTTCAAAAGGTTCATGTGATTTCTGTCTATGATACATATCTTCAGTATGTCTTTTTACACATTTTTGCAGTTGCAGATTAATGGAGTGATGAAGCCATAAATGTTTTTTTATTTCATCAACCATGTCCTCAGATAGTGCCAAATACCACTGCTGAAACATTACTTTGTACTCCATATGCACCTTCTGACAATGGCAAACATAGTTTTAAAATAAGAATGGACTGTTTTAATCTCTTCATTTTTGTTTCTCTTTTTTTATATTCAATAAAGGTGGAGCTGAAATAATTACCTTTTATGGGAAAAATGTTTTCCTTGACCCTCCTAGGGTCGCTGACTGAGTCTGAAAATTAAACTGACAGATCAACAGAAGAAAATTGTGCATATTTTATTTAATTTTCACATGTATTTCAGAGCCTTCACAAAAGAATGAAGTTCTAAAGAAGTGCCCATAGCCAGGAGACTTTTATACCTTTTAAATAAAGAAACATGTCTGTATGGGCTAGAGCAAAAATTATTAGGGACATTTCAGGATCTTCTGAAGTGTAGACCAAAGGGTCTCTGACCAGGTCCCTGTACCAACAGGACAGCTTGAGGACAGTGGCTGGGAGGGGCTGAAACCAGCCACAGAGCCCTTTCAGAGTCTCTGGAATAACAAATGGTAGTGGCACCCACTGGGTCCCTCGAGGGGGCTGGGCCAAGTATGGGACCCTTTCAGGATTTCCGGAGGGAACAGATAAAATTGTCTCTTGCAAAGTACCTGTACCAGAGGTGTGTTTTATGGATGTCAGTTTGGAGAGGCTGGAACACCTCTTCAGAGCCCTTTCAGAATCTATAGTTGGATCAATTTGGCAGGCTCTCCTTTACGGGTTAAACTAATTCACAGGTAACTTCGGGGTTCACAGATGGGAACCTGGTATGTGTGCCTTCACATAGGCACAAGTGGGTGTTGCTCTTACTAGGTTCCTTGGCATATGGTGGTGTTGACAGGACCAAGAAAAATGTAGTCTGGTCTTTAGTGGCACAGAGCTGTCAATAGGCAGGATTGTGGTCAGTGAGCCAGCCACATGGTTAATGGCCTGCCTTCTTGAAACAGTTCTCATCAATCCTGAATTCTATCAGGGTTTCACAGTCCTACAAAGGCAATTCTTTTTGTTCCCATGGATGGATGACAACTTATTGTTTAGGTAATATATGAACTGAGACCATTTTATTTACCATCTAACTCAGGTCACTCTCAGAATTTCTTAATTTCTACAAGACTTTCTCAACTAATTATGTTGATTTCAGACCTTAACTCTGTTGCCTTATGTTTGTCTGTATTTATCTTGGAATATGACAAAATGTTCCATACTGATTTTGGAATTGATGTTTACCAAGGGTTTGAAATTTACTTAACACATACATGCCCATGAAAATCAAAGGATCTATGAAACTAAAATTCACCTAGAATTTTCCTACTTAGAGCAGAACCCTCAAGAATGATAAGATTACTTAATTTTTATTAGCAACCATTTAGCAAGCAGAACATCTTCTTACCGTTAGTTTCAACAACTTAAACTCTATTTTGACACATTTGTATTGAATGCCTACTATGTGTCAAGTACTCTGCCATTTGTTAAGGGCATAGTAGTGTCTAAGACAATTGAGTCTTGGTGTAGCTTTCATACTGGAAGCGTCTAGCAAGAAAGACAGACATAAAACAAGTAGTAGTGTAATGAAGATATTTAAAAAAAAAATACCCTGCAATGAGATCCTGTGGGGAGGATATTTAACCTAGAGAGTCAGAGGAGACTTGTGTGGGAAAGATGGAGAGAGGTAGATAAAGAGATCTGAAGTGGAAGTTTGGGGAAGACTTGCATGGGGAAGATGGAGAGAGGTAGATAAAAGGACGCTAGGTGGAAATTTGGGAAAGTTGGAATAGATAAGAGCTTTTATTGATAAAGATCAGATGGAGCTTAATATCAGCGTTCAAGTTAGTTTATTATGATTGGTGCATAGAGAAAAAAAATAGAAACTAGGAAGGAATAGGTCTTAAGAGTAAACTGGGGAGCTTTGGAGAAACCAGCATGGAGGCTATAAGTCAATTCTCTTTACTAAATGTGCATTTGAATTACTTAGCCTCTAGCTCAATATTCTCTTAATTTTAAATAAACTTTTCATCCTAGAGCAATTTCAGATTTATAGAAAAATTTTAAAAATAATGTGGAGAATTCCCACATGCCCAGTGTCTTCTATGATCAACATTAGTATTGCACAATTTTATCACATTTTCATTATGTGATGTTAAGGGTGCATGGTTTCAAAATACCATATCACTATTGATGTTTCTCTTGACCATGTGGCTGAGGTAGTGTTTGTCAGGTTTCTCCACTGCATAGTCACACTCTTTCTCCTTTTTTCCGTTACCGTTTGGAAAGAAGTCACTGCATAGCTCACACTTAGAACTGAGAAGTTGTGCTCCGCCTCCCTGAGGGAGGAACATGCACATAAAGTATGATTATTCTTCATGGAAAATTTATCTATTCCCTCCCATTCATTTATTTAACTGTTTATTATTTCAATATGGCTTATAGATATTTGTTGTATACTTTGTTCTTTATTTTGTTTCTCAAACTGCTTATGTTAGCCATTCAGAACTCTTTCAATTGGCTCGTGTGTCCTGTTGACATGCATGCCTTAACTTTCTGATCCTACAAGATTCTGCAGTCTTGTCTTGCATGTTCTCTGTCTCAGTCCTGAATCAGTCACTTACCCAAAGAGCCCTGGTTCTGTGTGTTGGTGAATGGTATTAGAAACCAGGATCTGGGTACTACTTATGCTCATTGCTACCGGGTGTCATTATATCTGATCCCTCTTAGTTAATAGAACAAGGAAATATGTGCAGTATATACATATTGTATATATGTATACACACACACACACACACACATATATATTTTAATATCCATCTGTATTAAGTTAAAATATTAATTTATATTGCTATCTCCAATATGAATCCATTACTATCCGGATTATTCTAGATTTCGACCTTTGCTTGTCTATAACCTCCCATCCCCAACAGTAAAAAGCCTGGGTAGTGCCATCCACATTTTATTTAATTAATTTTTAAATTCCTCTCTAGACATAGAATAATTTGAGTTGTTAACCTATGCCTGCATCAAGAATAACTTTATTAGTCATACTGAAATGGTTATAGTTTCTTTTGTCTTTTATCTACACTGATATGTATTTTAAAAATTACTTTTAAAAGGTCCAATCCTTTTCTCCCACTCCCTTTGTTATGCTATAGTGTTATTTCATATATTTACAATTAAATTAGATATTTTTTAAAAGCCTTCATTCCATCATGGAATCTTCCAACCTCCTAAGTGATTCTATTCTATTCTTGTATTCTATATTACATTATAGTCTATATATTCTATATTTAATTCTATTTAAATAACATCAAAATAAATGAATTAAAAAAGAAAAAAATATAAGAGTTGCACAGTAAAAACTATAAAACATTTTTGAAAGAAATTAAAGAGAGAGATGACAAGAGAGATAAAGATAGGAGATGCTCTCCCCAATGTCTATAACCAGCCACTGTATCCCTAATCTCCCACGGCCCAGCAACCCTCAGTCTGTTTCATGAGATCAAGAGTCTCTTATAGTGTGTCTTCCTCCTAATCCCACCTTGTTTTATTTTTACCCTCCCTACCCTCTATGACCTCCACCATTGCCTCTCAAAATCATCATATCAGAGAGATCATATGATAATTGTCTTTCTCTGATTGACTTATTTCACTTAGCATGATACCCACCAGTCCAATCACATCATTGCAAATGGCAAGATTTTGTTTCATCTCATGGCTGCATAGTATTCCAACACACACACACACACACACACACACACACACAAATATATATATATATATATATATATATATAATCTTCTTTATCCATTCATCTTTTGATGGACATCTAGGTTCTTTCCATAGTTTGGTTATTGTGAACATTGCTGTTATAAACATTTGGGTGCATGTGCCCCTTCAGACCACAACATTTGTATCCTTAGGGTAAATACCCAGTATTGTAATTGTTGGGTCATAGGGTAGTTCTGTTTTCAACTTTTTGAGGAACCTCCATACTATTTTCCAGAGTGGCTGTACCAGATTGCATTCTCACCAACAGTATAGGAGGGTTCCCCTTTCTCTACATCTTTGCCAACATCTGTCTTACCCTGACTTGTTAATTTTAGCCATTCTGCCTGGTGTGAGGTGGTATCTCGGTGTGGCTTTGATTTGTATTTCCCTGATGCCGAATGATGTTGAGCACTTTTTTATGTGTCTTTTGGCCATTTGGATGTATTCTTTGCAGAAATGTCTGTTCATAACTTCTGCCCATTTCTTGATTGGATCATTTGTTCTTTGGGTGTTGAGTTTGATAAGTTCTTTACAGATTTTGAGTACTAACCCTTTATTGGATATTTCATTGGGAATATCTTCTCCCATTCTCTCAGTTGTCTTTTGGTTTTGTTGAGTGTTTCCTTTGCTGTGCAAAAGCTTTTGAACTTGATGAAGTCCCAATAGTATATTTTTGCCCTTGCTTCCCTTGCCTTTGGTGATGTTTCTAGGAAGAAGATGCTGCAGCTGAGGTTGAAGACATTGCTGATAGTATTCTCCCCAAGGATTTTGATATATTCCTGTCTCACACTGAGGACTTTCATCCATTTTGAGTCTATTTTTGTGTGTGATATAAGGAAATGGTTCAGTTTCATTCTTCTGCATGTGGCTGTCCAATTTTCACAGCACCATTTGTTGAAGAGACCATCCTTTTTTCCATTGGACATTCTTTCCTGCTTTGTCAAAAATTAGTTAACCATAGAGTTGAGGGTCTATTTTGGGGCTCTCTATTATGTTCCACTGATCCATATGTCTGTTTTTGTACCAGTACCATAATGTCTTGATTACAGCTTTGTAATAGACTTGAAGTCTGGAATTGTGATGCCACAAACTTTGGTTTTATTTTTCAACATCCCTCTGGCCTTTCAGGGTCTCTTCTGGTTCCATATAAATTTTAGGATTATTTGTTCCATTTCTTTGGGAAAAAAAAAAAAAAAAGGATGGTATTTTGGTAGGGATTGCATTAAATGTGTAGATTGCTTTAGGTAGCATAGACACTTTCACAATATTTGTTCTTCCAATCCATGAGCATGGAACATTTTTCCATCTCTTTGTGTCTTCCTTACTTTCTTTCATGAGTACTGTATAGTTTTCTGAGTACAGACTCTTTGCCTCTTTGGTTAGGTTTATTCCCAGGTATCTTATGGTTTTGGGTCCAATTGTAAATGAGATCTACTCCTTAATTTCTCTTTCTTCTCTCTTGCTGTTGGTGTATAGAAATGCAACTGATTTCTGTGCATTGATTTTATATCCTGACACTTCATTGAATTCTTGTATGAGTTCTAGCAGATTTGGAGTGGAGTTTTTCCGGTTTTCTACATAAAGTATCATATCGTCTGCAAAGAGTGAGAGTTTGACTACTTCTTTGACAATTTGAATACCTTTTATATATTTTTGTTGTCTGATTGCTGAGGTTAAGACTTCTAGTACTATGTTGAATAGCAGTGGTGATAGTGGACATCCCTGCCATGTTCCTGACCTTAGGGGGAAAACTCAGTTTTTCCCCATTTAGAATGATATTCATTGTGGGTTTTTCATAGATGGCTTTTATTCCCTACTCTGGGAAGAGTTTTGATCAAGAAAGTATGCTGTACTTTGTTGAATGCTTATTCAGCATCTATTGAGAGTATCACATGGTTCTTGTTCTTTGTTTTGTTAATGTATTATATCGCACTGATTGATTTGTAGATGTTAAACCAATCTTGGAGCCCAGGAATAAATCCCACATGGTTGTGGTGAATAATCCTTTTAATGTACTGTTCATTCCTATTGGCTAGTATATTGGTGAGAATTTTTGCATCCATGTTCGTCAGGGATATTGGTCTGTCATTTTTCTTTTTAATGGAGTCTTTGTCTGGTTTTGAGATCAAGGTAATGCTGGCCTCATAAAATGAGTTTGGAAGTTTTCCTTCCATTTCTATTTTTTGGAAGATTTTTCAGGAGAATAGATAATTCTTAAATGTTTGGTAGAATTCCCCTGGGAAGCTGTCTGGCCCTGGGTTCTTGTTTGTT
Organism: Enhydra lutris kenyoni; assembly: GCF_002288905.1. NCBI lineage: Eukaryota > Metazoa > Chordata > Mammalia > Carnivora > Mustelidae > Enhydra > Enhydra lutris. The sequence goes on from NW_019154125.1 coordinate 16,628,211, forward strand.
GGGAGAATTTTGATGACTGCTTCAATCTCCTTACTATTCATGGGTCTGTTCAAGTTTTCTATTTCTTACTGGTTCAGTTTTGGTAGTTTATATATCTCTAGGAATGCATTCATTTCTTCCAGATCATCAAATTTGCTGATGTGTAGTTGCTCATAATATGTTCTTATAATTATTTTTATTTCTTGCATGCTGGTTGTGATCTCTCCTCTTTCATTCATGATTTTATTAATTTGGGTCCTTTTTCTTTTCTTTTTGATCAGTCTGGACAGGGGTATAACCACCTTATTAATTCTTTCAAACAACCAGCTCCTAATTTTGTTGATCTGTTCTACTGTTCTTTTGGTTTCTATTTCATTAATTTCTGCTCCCATCTTTATTATTTCCCTTCTTCTGCTGGATCTAGGCTTTCTTTGCTGTTCTTTCTCCAGCTCCTCTAGGTGTATGGTTAGGTTGTGTGCTTGAGACCTTTCTTGTTTCTTGAGAAAGCCTTGTATTGCTATATACCTTCCTCTCATGACTGCCTTTGCTGTGTCCCAAAGCTTTTGAACATTTGTGTTTTCACTATCATTTGTTTGCATGATTTTTTAAAAATTCTTCTTTAATTTCCTGGCTGATTCATTCATTCTTTAGTGGGATGCTCTTCAGCCTCCATGTATTTGAGTTCTTCTCAAATTTCCTCTTGTGATTGAGTTCTAGTTTCAGAGTATTATCATCTGAAAATATGCAGGGAATGATGCCAGTCTTCTGGTACTGATTGAGACCTAATTTGTGACCCATGATGTGATCTATTCTGGAGAATATTTCATGTGCAATAGAGAGGAATTCTGTTGTTTTAGGGATGGAATGTTCTAAATGTATCTATGAAGTCGATCTGTTTATTTTATTTATTTATTTTTGTCCTGGAAACTTTTTAAAAAATATATAATATATATTTTTATTTATTTTTTAAAATATCTTTACAGTGTTCCAGAATTCATTGTTTATGCATCATACCTAGTGCTCTATGAAATACATGCCCTCCATAATACCCATTACCAGACTCACCCAACCTCCCATTCCCTGCCCTTCCAAAACCCTCAGATTGTTTTTCAGAGTCCACAGTCTCTTATGGCTCATTTCCCTCTCCAATTTCCCCTAACTCCCTTCTCCTCTCCATCTCCTCATGTCCTCCGTGTTATTCCTTATGCTCCACAAATAAGTGAAACTATATGACAATTGACTCTCTCTTGAGATGCTTGACTTATTTCACTCAGCATAATTTCTTCAAGTCCCATCCATGTTGATACAAAAGTTCAGTATTCATCCTTTCTGATAAAGGCATAATACTCCATAGTACATATGGACCACATTTTCCTTATCCATTCATCTGTTGAAGGACATATTGGTTCTTTCCACAGTTTGGCAACTGTGGCCATTGCTGTTATGAACATTGGGCTTCAGATTTTCACTACACCTGTATTTTTTGGGTAAATACCCAGTAGTGCAATTGCAGGGTCATAGGAATCTCTGTCCAAAATGTTTTAAATGATCATGTATTAATTTCATAATATGAAAAAAACAAAGGTATTTCCATCATGAAAGAATGATAAAATGTAGTTTTCAACACTTCAAATAGAAGAGTTACTGAAATATTAAATTAATTCTCTTGAATAAGATATGGTGCTATAGGCAAAGTGCAAAAAGGAAAAATAAGAAAACTACAAGAACAAATCTGAGGGGAAAAAAAAATGACCAAATGACCACTGTTTAACTTTCAAGGTTGCCTCTCTGTATATAGCTAGGTAAATAATGTAATATATAATATAAAATCAGTTATAGCACATATATAAATGTAAAATATCATTTACATTTTCAGTCACATCTTCAGATAATTCATTTCTAAATGCAAAGATACCTAAGCTAATACTGCACATGTGGGCAACAGTTACCACATGTACCAAAGACAAATTAAATATTGTGTACAATTATGAAAGTGCAGAAAAAGAAACAAAGTGAAATTCTGGAAGAATATTATCACTTTGGTTGCTCCAGTGATTACTGATGCTTAATTAGTTATTTCCTATTTTTTCATAACAATGTCTTATTTTCCTTTTAGAATTCCCATTTTTTACACTTAGCAACAAACATGAATGTAAACTTATACCTGAATCTCTGATTTCAAGTGTTCCCACTTCCTATCTTTTTGGAAACGTGAAACAGCAAAATCACAGAAATGTTAACTTGTTTACAGTCAAAGATTCCATTATTTTCTTCTCAGCCAACTAGATTTATTTAATCTAACTAGATTTGTTCCTTTTGTTTTTCTGAGTTATGTAACAGATTCATGGAAGGAAATAAAATAGGAGTAATGAAACACTTTGGAAGAGAAATATTTGACTTATAGAATCATAACAGATGGGAAGAGTAAAATGTGCAGATATGTTCACAACACCTGCAAGAGTACAATTTATAAACATCACAGAACAAAATGAAGCCTCTTTCCAGCCCTTACAATAGGTTCTTTATTCAATATCAGTAGCAAAGAGTTGCCTACTTCTGGTGCTTTTATAGGTGGTTCAAACATGCCTTTTCCTGGTTACTTTTTTGAAATGTTTATTTTGGTAGAAAAATCCACAGTGCCTACTTGTAACTATGCTGTGTGACAAGACTGTAAAATACTGCATTTTGATTCCAATATAATGGAGAACTTGTCAGAAAATCTGTTGTGTGTGTGCCTGTATTTTTTACCCATGTTGTCCCCAGAATTGTTTTTACTTCTTCACCTAAGGGAAAAACAGATTGGCATACAGAAAGGAGAATGTAATTTGAGATTACAGTCACTGCCAATAAGTCTTTCTATTGGTTTAATACTGCCACAGTGAAAATACTTGAAAGAAATCATCTTTATCAACATTGTTTTTTTTTTAATTTTTAAACAAACTATATTAGAGTTATTGGTATATGTACTAATTACTTGGAAATCCACCCATGCCTATAAACACATGTGTATTTAATTACTTTGGAAAGCGTTTTACCATTAATTGTCATAATAATGGTATGTAATATAACATAGTAAAGCTCATTTGTCCTATCAGCTGTTATTTAGTTTGCTCATACAACTCTGTGTTGGCTGGGTGTTGACTGATGTAGGATTGCACTAGACTTGACTTCAGTCTATAGGTTGAATAGAGGATTCCTCCCCTCATGTCACTCACGTACCTTAGATAGTGGCCTACCTGATGCAAGTTCTTCTCAGACTGAGCCTTTTCTCTTATGTCTGCAAACATCTTATTGGACAAATACCAAATTAAACATTGTGGGGCTGGGAGATATACATCACTTTGTGTGGGAAAAATGGCAAAGTCATATAGAAAAGGACATGGATACATGGAATGGTTAAGGCATTGTAACAATTAACCATCTAGCACACAATTTTATATCATATATAATTGTAGAAATATACTTGCATTTTCATAAGAAAGATATTTTGGGATCTTTCCATGAAACTACAATGCATCACAATTTAGTAGCATTAAATAAACAGTTGTCCTAATAACTCAAGTATGGTAAATTATCTTATACAGGTATCAATAGCCAAATGTATGTTATGTTACATGGATCATTACTGTTTTCCCAAGGTGACTGGCATCTACTAATTGCTTGGCTCTATGACATCATCTGACTGTGTTTCCTAGACACTTTTCCTGACATCTGTGGAAATCAAGTACCAGAACCAAGATCTTAAATTCTATTAAATTTTATGATTACACAAGGGGAAAAATCATCCTCTGAGAATTTGAAGACATTCATTTTGCTCCAACAGATGTTCAGCCCATCCTCCATGTCAGGTACATGTGGTTTCTGTTTGCAAGTATAATGCTGATTGAAATAGCACATATTTATAGAAATCTATGATTTCTCAACATACTTACAAATAACTGACAATTATTTGAGTAGTCTGGAATTAATTCAGATATTTTAATGCTAAATGCATCTACCTAATTATTTTGTTAGAGCTTGATCTGATAAATAGTATAAATTTGAAACAACTATTATTTATTTTAATTATCTTTGTTGTCATTAAATTATTTTCATTGAAAAAAATTAAAATTCTGAAAATTTATGTACATTAAATTTGCAAATTGATGAGAGAAAACTTTATACATGCTGTTAAAAAGGAAAAAATACAAAAAAAAGGAAAAAATACTTTCAAATGTAATCCATTATTATAGATTATTATTTCTGATATTGAAACCTTCAAAATTTCTATTTTTAAAAATAACTTGAAACAATCAGTCTAGAGAAAACATGGTTTCCAAAAATTAAGAACTGAAAAGCACATATGCACATACAAAATGCATTCATAAAGAGGCACTATAGAAGGAGACACACTTTAAGATGCCATTATTCACTAAATCAGTCATTCATTAAATAAACATTGATTAAACATATGCAAATTTCTGAGTATAAAATAGAGACACAGCTCTTGATTGTCAGGAATCTTATCACCGTGAGGTTGAGGGGTATGTGGAAACAAAGACATTTTATTAAGTATTTAAGCATACACATGCATGATATTGTGAGGGACTATAACATTATTTGGACCAGGTGTGGGGAAATAAATAAAAAAATAAGCTTGAGATTATTGTTTTATTATAAGAAACAATTATATCAAGTAAAAATTTTTATTGGATTATTTTTCCCATGGAGCAATCCAATTAATGTGGAATTTATAAAAGTGACCCTTGTATATTTATAGGCCCAAACCACTGCCCAGACCTTGAGAAAATTCAATTGATCCCATATTGTAATCAATATAATGAGCCAGAGTCTAATCCCATGATCCGTATATACTCCATATTATAATATATATTTAAGCATAGGTTAAAAAATTGTATTATCAAAAAATATATTAATTTCCTATCATTGCCCTAGCAAATTCCCATATACATAGCATCCTAAAGCCACAAACCATTTATTAGTTTACCTTAATCTTGGTCAAAAGTCCAGCTCAGAGAGCTGGATTCTCTGCCCAGAGTCTCATGGGGCTGAAATCAAGATGTGGGCCTTTGTCATCTCTAAGCCTTTGGTCCTCTCCCAAGCTTCCCAGTGTTGGCAGAATTCATTTTCTTCTGAAACTTTCATGTGGCTCCCTCCATGGTCAGGCCAGCAGTGGCACATGGAGCTTTTTCCTGCTTGGGATCTCTGTCTCCCCTCTTCTGTGATTACATTGGGCCCGTGCAGTCTAATCTCATATTTAAAAATTTCAGGAATGTGTGCATAGGCATCTTTGGGGGCCTTTCACAAATATGCAGCATCTTTTATCTAGAAGAAATACCTGTATAAAGAAAGGTAAATGTGCTATTGGAAAGTATTTCAAATTTAAAGTCATAAGCTTGCTATAATTGTTCTTTGGTCTCTTTCACAGAGGATTCATCATATGCTTTTAGAAAAATAATAAAGTAGGAATGCTTGCTATCCGCTTATGGATGAGAGAGTAATAAGTTTGGTCTAAGGAAGGTGACAAATGGTAAAACAGTTTCTGCAATTCTGGGAGTCATTTAGAAGGAATTAGAAGTTGATTCAATCCTGGTGTGCAGTGAGTGAGAAAAGGGAATGCTTTTCTTGAGGGCTGTGATTTGAGAATTTGATTTTAATTACAGTTCTGAGCCTGAAATTTTTACTATGACTGCTTATAGATCATCATTTGGCTTGTTTAACAGGAGGGGAAGTAGATTGGTGGACCAGACCCCAGATGGAGGGGAGTAAGGAGTGAGGGGAGGAGTACACTACCCTATCTCTCTATCTCTCAAGCCCCTACACACACGACCCAGCCTGCTTTAGAAGAAAAGTGGTAGAGGATTAAATCATGTTTGATGTTGAGTTTTTGAATGGATTAGACTCTGAATTATCAAATGCCACTGCTGAAAATTTATGGAACATTCACAAGATGTAATTTAGTGACAGGAAATGGAGATCCAATATGTATTAAAATTTCTTTAAAAACCTAATTATGACTATAAGCTCATAACTGACTAGGTATTGAGAAGATGTGGGAAGCCAAAAGGATCAGTGATTTATATCAGCTTTAGGAGAGAAGCAAGCAAAGGAGGCCTTACAGATAGAATATATGCATGGGGTCAAGGTGAAAAAAACCACATGCATTTAGTTCTGGTTTCTGAATAGCCATGATAAGAATGTGTAGGTGTGTATAAGAATAAACGACAGGTGATGGGATTCAGGGTGAGAGGATGAGAGAGAAAGGGAGAGAGAGAGGAAGAGAGAGAAAGGGAGAGACTGATTTCCTCTACCTATTTTTCTATGTAGGTTAGAATGGGCCACAGAGAAAGTGCACCATTCTGGTGTGCAGTGAGTGAGAAAAGGGAATGCCACAGAACAACAGATAAGGCACTGAATTTAACTCGTTTAATCAAGCAGGTACTGGCTGCCTTCTTTTATAAGGACTTCTGGTACAAATTTAGAATTTGTAACAAATCAGGGGTTTAAACTTAGTATACTTTTGAACTATCTGCCCCATAATCCCTTTAGGTAGCCATAGCCAGTACAGCATGCTGAAACTTCAACAAAATGTAGGGTTTGAACATTTCCAGGTGATATCTGAGGTGAAGATGTGATAGTAGTAGGTTTGGATCAAAAGAGCACCATTTTCCTCTGCTCAATAGCAGTGTGACCTCAACCAAGTTCCATAATGTCTCTGAAGTAAATTCCTAAATGGTGCATGAAGATAACACCAGGATGGTAAAAAGTACCCAGTACACTGTGACCACTACATACCTAGTCTATTCCTTCTTTGCTTAATGTTCTGTTTTATCATTATAGCCAGTGCCTGTGGAAGGCAGCTTCTGATATGACCCCCAATGGCCTTGTCTTCTGTGATCCATGACCTTCTGTAGTTCCTCTATTTGAGCGTAAGTGGTATTTACTGACTTACTTCTAAGGATGGCAATATGGCAGAAGAGCTGGGATGCCTGGACGAGATTATCTAGAGGCCAAAGTTTTTGCCTTGTCCTCTCCGAACTCTCTCACTCTTTCACTATCTTGCCAAAGAAGAAGCAAGCTTCCAGGGTATGAGCAGCCTTTGGGGAAGCCCAGGTGGCAAGGAACTGATATCTCCAGCCAAAAGCAAGTAGAGAGTTGAACCTGCCAGCAACCTCATGAATGAGCTTGGAAGCAGATCTATCAGCCCCTGGCAAGTCTCGGGATGCTGTAGGCCCAGCTGACAATTTGTTTGAAACTATATGAGAGGCTTTGAGCCAGAGGCACCCAAATAAGCCATGCCCAGATTTCTTATGACAAAAACTGTTAAATATAAACATCTGTTATTTAAGCTGTGTTTCAGTCTCATTTGTTATATAACAACACATAATGAATACAGTGCCCAAGTTTAAAAGGGATCACACATTGCAAATGTGATTATATAGGGTTATTTTTGCTTATAGAAAATATTATAAAGAAAATATGTGATTTCCTGGACAAATTAGAAAAAGGGATTACTTTCATAAAAAGATAACAAAAGTGTTTCCATAAAATATCAATCACTTCTCATAACACCAAAGCTAAGGTGCACTTCACAGCACAGAGGGAGGATAGCAGGTGCCCATATCACTCACAGAGCCATAGGGGCTTCACAGCCTTTGCTCAGCTGCTCTAGTATATTGGCATATGGTATTTTCCCTACCAAGTTCTTTTTAATAAAGTCTGGTGGAAATCTCCCAAGTAAGTTCAAGGTGCTGATCTTTCTGCAATACGTTTTTCAAAGAAAGCCTGTATTCTGAATTTTTCAAAATATTCTACTTATCTTCTTCATATTTATACTCATAAAAAAGGTCAAATATCTTATTTGGTTATTAAAGACAGTCTCTTCAATAAATGGTGTTGAGATAATTGGATATTTACATGTAAATGAATGAAACTGTACCCTTCACTTACACCTCTCATGAAAAGTTAAGTAGAAATCGATTAAGAACTTAAATGTAAGAACTGAAACCATGAAACTCCTGGAGAAAAATACAGAAATAAAGTCCCTTGACATGGGTCCTAGCGATGATATTTTGGATATGACACCTAAAATACAATCGCCAAAATAAAAATTAGACAAGAGGGACTACATAAAATTAAAAAACTTTCACACAGCAAAAGAAACCATTAATAAAGTGAAAAGAAAACCTATGGAATACAATAAAATAGATATTTAAAAACCATGTATTTGATAAGAGGTTAATATCCAGAATACATAAAGAACTCATACAACTCAAGAGCAAAACAAAAACAAATAACCCAATTTAAAAAATTACCAAAGGCCTCAATAGACATTTCTCCAAAGAGGATTTAAAAAAAAAAAAAAGGTCAATAGATACATTAAAAGATGCTCAACTATTAGAGGCCCTCATCAAAAAAGACAAGGGATAACAAATGTTGACAAGGAAATGGAGAAAAGGGAACACTTGTGCACTGCTGGTGGATAGGTAAATTGGCACAGCCACTATGGAAACCAGCATGGAGGTTCTTCAGAACATAAAATAATTACAACTACAATGATTCAGCAATTCCATTCTTGGGAATATATCCAAAGAAACAAAAACATTGACTCAAAGAGATATCTGCACCCAAATTTTCATAGAAGCAATAATTACAATAGCTAAGACATGGAAACAACCTAAGTGTACATCAAAGAAAGAATGGATAAAGAAGATGTGGGATGTGTGTGTGTGTGTGTGTGTGTGTGTGTGTGTGATGGAATATTTTCGGTCATTAAAGTGAGGCAATCCTACCATTTGCAACAACATGAAAAGGCTTGGAGGGCATTATGCTAAATGAAATACATCAGACACAGAAAGACAAACACTTTATGATTAGAAGATCCCTAATCATACACCCTATAAACATTCATTTTTATCCTTAAAATAACTTCACAATAAAAATACTATTATTTCTATAGTTAAAGAAACATCTATAGATGAAGAAACATCTATGTTATAGATGAAGAAACAAACTGAATTATCAGATAAATTTTCTAAATGAAAACATAGGCATTTAAATCCTAGTTTCTCTTGTCCCAAAACTAAAGACCTCGTCTCCTTGTAATTCTACTATATAGTATTTCTATATTCAATGCATATTAATAATAAGCAAAATTTTCATTTGTCTCTAATTTTTGTTCATTAATAATGTAAGAAGCTATATTTTCAGATGAATCATACAACAGTTACTTCAGGATCTAAACATAAGAGCAAAATTCCTACACATTTGCTATAAACAATCTGCCTACTAATAAATTTCTTTGGTTGACTTGTCAGAAGGATAATAACTGATTTTTCCATCCTTTGAATTTAATTGTGTTAAATCACAGCATTTGATATCCTTTTTAATGTATTTCAATTTACACTTTCTCACTATTGGTAATTTTAGTCTCAAATTCCCACATAAAAAGAATAAAGAAGGGATTCACATGATAAATCTGGATCTTATTGTGGATTTATGTATTCATTCCAAAGTTCTTTATGTTTCTCATTAGTGACTTACAAAAGATATGAGATTCTCCTTAAGGTTGTTTTTAATTTCTTCCATCTGTAATATTCATTTAACAGATTATTTAATGATAAAATAACAGAATCAGCATTTGCTAATTTTGTAATCCAGAAAAAAATATATTAACTTAGCAAAGTTAGTATTTCCCACAAGATGCCTCATTTAACTATTTTTTTAATTGGAATTTAGAAATCCTGCCATCCCCTGCCCTATGGTAACTAAATTAGAGTGTTTGATGTGTGAAACCAGCTTAAAAGCCTTGAGAACTGATTATTAATATTCCATCTTGATTTCTCAACCTCAGTGATATCATGTAGATGACTTGAAATATGCATGGCAAGAGTATTTATACCATGGATAAATGAATAATAAATGGTACAAATAAGGACTTTATATTTGGATAAACATTTTTACTGGCCTGCCACAGATTTTAGTCCTGGTAAAAAGTAATCAATCTATGCTTTTTTTACTTAAAATAAGAAGAAATTTAGAAATTGCTAATTGTGTGATAACATAATTAACATAATGTGATGATTATGTTAAAATATATATCAATTTGGCATATTTTAAATGAATAAGTCAAAGTTTTCTGAATCATCTCAATGTGAAATCAGAAAAAAATTTGAGTCTGAGTGCTGGCCATTTGGTGGAACGAATCAGTCATAATGTTTGTTTTGTACATGACAGGGTCTATAAGGTAATAATGCCAAATTTTGCTTTTTGCAAAGTTTTCATAATTTATTTTAAAATATAATTGTTAGCTTTTCAGACTGTTTCTATTACATCCATCATCCCAGGTTTAAGAATAGAAAAGTGGCTAACCCAAGAGGAAAATGTGCCTCATTCTCACAAATTCACAATGTACCAATTTCTAAACAGCTTAGTTTTCAATCTCTGAAATGTGAGTTTATCTGATATAAAGCCAATCCCTCTGGTAGATGAACCAAGGTGTTACAGAAAGGTATTTTCTACAAGATATAAAGTAAGCAGAACTATTTTGAATTGTAAATGAATGAAAGTCTTTTTTTTTTATTTTATTTTTTCAGTGTTCCCAGATTCATTGTTTATACACCACACCTAGTGCTCCATAAATGAAAGTCTTATTTAAGCCAAGAATAGTTTAGTGTGGTTCCTCCACTTAGCTCAAAAAGAGTAAGTTTTCATGGAGAAATAGGATGAATTATCTAAACAGGGCAACTATGTAATATACTCAGATTGCACATGATAGTCCTGAAAAGAATGTATTAGCAAACCAACCTGTAGAGCTGAGCTTAGTGTGGAACTCCTATCTGGTTAGATTCATTCTTTAATAGTAATGGAGTTTCCCCACTATGACAGTGACTAAATGGCAAGAGTCTTATTTCAACAGCCTCTAACCTTAGATGGGATGCTACAAATACACGTCTTCTATATGGTCTTGACCACAGGCAACTTCATAATTTTGCCTCTTGTATAATATGTATTACCTTGAAAACATTGTGTTAAGCCAGTAAATAACTAATTTCATTTTAAAAGAGGCCCCACAAAGGGTATTGGCAATTGGTTAAAACAGACTGTCTCCAACTCATAATGGTTTGACTTGACAGTGGTGCAAAAATGATACACATTTGTAGAAACCAGACTGAGAATTTGGACCTTTTCCCTGGCTAGTGATATATGGTAAAATAAGATAGTCTGGTGATGCTGGGCATTGGCAGCAGCCACAGTTCTCAGTCAGCCATGTTATTGTTAGGGTGAACAACTGATGTACTTACAACCATTCTGAACTCATACTGACATTCTGGTTTTCATTTTCAGAACAGTAGTCTATACGTTACTTGAGACACTCTATACTTTATTATAAAATAAGCTTGTATTATATGTTTTGCCCAACTGTAGACTAATGTAAGTGCTCTGAGCTCTTTTAAGTTATACTAGGCTAAGCTACCACGTTCTGTAGGTTAGGTGTATTATGTGCATTCTTGATTTATGATATGTTCAACTTATAGTAGGTTTATTGGAGTGCAACCCTATCATAAGTTGAGGAAGATCTGTATTTATGTGGAAAATGAGTATGTTTTACACTATTTGTTACCAGAAGTAAAATTAAAAGATGTTACCATGTTGGAGTCTTTTTAAAGTACATATAAAATATAATTCCATCAAAACATTGTTAATTTGCAATTCACTATCCATTAGTTCACTCAATTCATGAACTTTAGCAACTATTTGTAGCCCAAAGAGTTACTGCCAGTTTAAGTTTCATTACCCCTGTAGCAATATAGCTCTATGCCCAGGAGAATTAAATTCCTTTCTTTCTGGCTTATGTCTCTCCTGAAGAGCTGGATTTGGCTTTTCAGGATAGCCCATTCCACATAACAGAGACATTTTCTATGAATCTTACCTAATATGTCTTTGCTGTAACTTAAATGATTCAAATTCCAGTCCTGCAGTCCTGATACATGATACAAATCCTAAGAGTCTAGAGTGTTGATTCAGATGGTAGCAGTGGAAAAAACAGTTCCAGTTAAAAACTGCAATAAAAATTTGAGTCACCAATATTGCTTAGCTGTTCTTTTTCTTTTGGCTTCTGTTAGGGTTGTTAGGTAAGGGGACATAGTTGAGAAACTGAAATTAATTTATAGAAAAAACAACAACCAAAGAATGAAAAATGTCCAAGACATATTATCTAGGTATATATAATAGTTTTTAAAATGTAAATAATATTAGCATCTGAAATTACTTACAGTGCCAGATGTGAGAAATAGATATATGATTATTGAACAGCAATGCATAGTGTTTTCCTTTTAGAATCTGATAATCTAGTCATGAAAAATGACACGTGCAAAGACTGAGGGGAAAGTAATAGGTTAGGTATATGATGGTCACATTAAGGTCAGAAGGAATCTCTTGTAACCCTGGTCTTCAGTAGGAACTCTGTAAAAGTGCTATCTCTAGGGTACCCAACCACTGATTTAACTCCCCTATTCCTTACCTACAGCCTGGGGAATGGTGACCGAGAATCAATAGCTAAGTTCAGTCATAAAAGAGAGTATCCAATGTAAACTGGATGCAAAACTGAGAGCCACTCCGGATCATGTGGTACCCCTGGAATGGACTGATGTCCTCTTGGAGACAGGGAAAGATGTGGTTCACTAGATAATATGTAGGATGAGGGACAAGTTTGGGAACATGCAGCCTGGAGAAACTGAGGAGAGGCTGCTAAACCAGGTGTGTAACCAGACAATAGGAAAGCTAGAAGTAAAACCAGACTATGAATTACGCCAATTTTGAACCTAAATAAAAAATACCAGTAGGGCAAACAGAATCAAAATGAAAAGGAAACTTAAGCTCAAGAGCAAACAGAAAAACAAACAAACAAAAAAACAAAAACAAAAACAAAAAACCCTCTTCCGAGAATCCCAGGGTGTTCCTCTTGCCATGGAGTCATTCATCTCTGTGACCACCCTTCTTCTGCTAGGACGGCATTTCCTCTAGATAATCAGAAAGAAGAAGAAAATGGGATTTATTTTTATTTATTTTAAGAGAAACTGAATTTCCTAAAACAAAAATGTAAATTATTTACATCCAATACATTTACTAGATGGATCTACACAAAGGTTACTTCTATGCCTTCTCATTCTCTTCCTCTTCTTATTGATACTGAAAACATTGGTCTCGAGGAAACCTACATTTTCTCTGTACATTGAGTTGCATTATCAGTTGAATTTTTGGCAAGTGTATTATGTAAACTAAAATACAATGGGCCAAATATGAATCCCTAAAAACACTTAAAAAAAATCTAAATTGAATTACTTAATTGACAGCATAGAATTCTTAAACTTCACTATCTAAGAGAGGCTTAATGTTAAGCAGGAGATAGGTATCTTAATGTCAAAGCTCCATCCATACCCTGGCACCATCATAAGTAGCTGTTAGGAAAGTTACTTGAGGTATCTGAGTTGTGGAACATTAGTGTCTATTATTATATAACTCCTCTATTCCTGACATATATGAAGAGCCCCATAAATGAAAGATATTATTACAAATATTTAGAAATGACTAATAGAGATCAAAGACAGAAACCTCAAAAATTTCAAGCTGCATATACTCAGGAAATTAGTCTATTATAATCTGCATTTTGAAAATCAACTTAGTCCCTAAAAACTAGTTTTTTTCTATTTTCTTTTTAATATATTAATAATTATAATGATCTTAATCCTGCAAAAATTTGGTTAGAGTAACTTCAAAGGTACCAAAAACAACAAGTATCCTTACCCATGAGGTGTGCTATGAGCATTTGATTGATGTCAGGGAAAGATGAAAAGGCTTTGAAGAAATAAAATTCCATTTCATAACATCTTTATGTTTGTGAAAATTTTCCAGCTTTACTAAAATCCTCTAAACTTCCAGTAAAAAAGCTTGTGAAGTAAGGTGATATTTATCATTACTATCACTTCAAAGGAAAGACACTATCTTCAATTTCAATGACAATGATGGTCTCATTATTTTCCAACATAACCGGCTACTGCAAGCCCATACATAACATAGGTAAATGCAATCCAGGCAATTTCAAGGGAAAATGTATGCAATTGTAATAAATTAACATATGTTTAAGGAGTTTTAAATAAAACAGGAAAAAAAATATCCTCTTACATTGAACAACTGAACAATTTTCTTTTAAACTTTATGAATAATTCATCCTCAGGTTATAATGATACACTTATTACATTTGCAGAACAACAAAAATTGCTGCTTATTACTTTACTAAAGAACTGCAACCTATGCAATGAAATAAAAAAGCAACTTTATTTTTGTATCCACATATTTATTTAAATATGTTCTCTGAAACTAGTTATTTCCATGCCTGTGGATGAAATTTAGGGAAGGTTTCCCTCTTATTTCTTACAGGTAATAAAAAATTCTGCATACAGTAATAAATATATCTAGTCAAATGTTGTAACAATTTTATTTATTTATTTATTTATTTATTATTCTTATTTATGTGTTTTTAATTTAAATTTAATTTATTAACATATAATGTATTATTGGTTTCATAGGGGGAGGTCAGTGAATCATCAGTCTTATACCAGTGCTCATACCCAGTGCTCATTACATCATGTGCCCTCCTTAATGTTTAGGACCCAGTTACCCCATTTCCCCTACCCCCCCCTGAGCAGCCCTCTATTTCCTATGATTAAGGGACTCTTAAAATTTGTCTCCCTCTCTGATTTCATCTTGTTTTATTTTTTCTTCCTTTCCCACATGATCCTGTTTTGTTTCTTAAATTCTACATATGAGTGAGATCATATGTCTTTCTCTGATTGACTTATTTTGCTTTTGCTTAGTATAATACCCTCTAATTCCATTCACCCCATTGCAAATACAAGATTTTTTTGATGACTGCATAATATTCCCTTGTATAGATACACACTATATCTTCCTTTTCTATTCATCTGTTGATGGACATCTAGGCTCTTTCCATAGTTTGGCTATTGTGGACACTGCTGCTATAAACATTGGGCACACATGCTCCTTTGGATCATTACACTTGTATCTTTGGGGTAAATAACCAGTGGTACAATTGCAGGATCATAGGGTTGGTCTATTTTCAACTTTTTAAGGAACCCCCATACTGTTTTCCATAAGGGCTATACCATCTTGCATTCATACAAATAGTGTAGGAGGGTTCTTCTTTCTCTGTTATTTTCCCCAACATCTTTCATTTCCTGTCTTGTTAATTTTAGCCATTTCAACTGGTATGAGGTGGTATCTCATTTTGGTTTTCATTTGTATTTCCCTGATGCCAAGTGATAATGAGCATTTTTTCATGTATCTGTTGGTCACTTGGATGTCTTCTTTGAAGAAATGTCTATTGATGTCTTCTGCCCATTTCTTCATTGGATTCTTTGTTCTTTGGGTGTTGAGTTTGATAAGTTCTTAATTGATTTTGGATACCAGCCCATTATCTGATATTCATTTGCAAATATCTTCTCCCATTCTGTGGGTTGTCTTTTGGTTTTGTTGACTGTTTCCTTTGCTGTGAGAAAGATTTTTATCTTGATGAAGTCCCAAGAGTTCATTTTTGCCTTTGTCTTCCTTGTCTTTGGAGATGTGTCTAGCAAGAAGCTGCTGTGATCAAGGTTGAAGAGGTTGCTACCTGTGTTCCCCTCTAGGATTTTGATGGATTCCTGTCTCACATTGAGGCTTTTCATCCATCTGAGTCTATTTTTGTGTATGGTGTAAGAAAATGGTCCAGTTTCATTTTTCTGCAGGTGGCTGTCCAATTTTCCCCAAATTGTTTGTTGAAGACACTGTCTTCTTTACATTGAATGTTCTTTCATGTTTTGTTGAAGATGAGTTGACCATAGAGTTGAGAGTCCATTTCTGAACTCTCTACTTTGTTCCATTGATCTATGTGTCTGTTTCATGCCTGTACTATGCTGTCTTGATGATGACAGCTTTGTAATAGAGCTTGAAGTCTGGAATCATGATAGCACCAGCTTCAGTTTCCTTTTTCAACATTATTTTGGATATTCAGGGCAAACACAAATTTTAGGATTTTTAGTTCAATTTCTTTGAAAAAATATTTTGATAGGGATTGCATTAAATGTGTAGATTGCTCTAGGTAGCATAGACATTTTAACAATATTTGTTCTTCCAATCCATGAGCATGGAATATTTTTTTTTCCATTTCTTGGTGTATTCCTTGATTTCTTTCCTGAGTGTTCTCTCGTTTTCTGAGTACACACCTTTTGCCTCTTTGGTTAGGTTTATGCCTAGGTATTTTATGGTTTTGGGTGCAATTGTAGATGAATTGACTCCTTAATTTCTCATTCTTCTGTCATTGTTAGTGTATAGAAATGCAACTGGTTTCTGTGCACTGATTTTATATCCTGCCACTTTGCTAATTCCTGTATGAGTGCTAGAAGTTTTGGGGTTTTCCCCTAGAGTATTGTGTCATCTTCAAAGAGCGAGAGTTTGACTTATCAATTCAGATGCCTTTTATTTCTTTTTGTTCTCTGATTGCTGAGGCTAAGACTTATAGCACTATGTGAAACAACAGTGGTGAGAGTGGACCTCTCTCTCATGGACCTGACCTTAGTGGGGAAACTCTCCGTTTTTCCCCATTGAGAATAATATTCCCTGTGGGCTTTCATATACAGCTTTTACGATATTGAAGTATGTTCCCTCTATTCCTACACTGTGAAGAGGTTTAAACAAGAAAGGATGCTATACTTTGTCAAATGCTTTTCCTGCATCTATTGAGAGGATAATGTCATTTTATATATGTAGTGTATCATCTTGATTGTTCTGTGGATGTTGAACCACACTTACAGCCCAGGAACAAATCCCACTTGGTCATGGTGAATAATCCTTTTAATATACTGGTGGATCTTATCAGCTAGTATTTTAGTGAGAATTTTTGCATCCACGTTCATCAGGGATATTGGTACATAATTCTCCTTTTTGGTGGGATCTTTATCTGGTTTGGGGATCAAGTTAATGCTGGCCTTATAGAATTAGTTTGGAAGTTTTCCTTCCATTTCTATTTTTTTGAAACAGCTTCAGAAAAATACCTATTAATTCTTCTTTAAATGTTTGGTAGAATTCCCCTGGGAAGCCATCTGGCCCTAGGATCTTGTTTGTTGGGAGATTTTTGATTACTGCTTCAATTTCCTTGCTGGTTATGGCTCTGTTCAAGTTTTCTATCTTTTCCTGTTTCAGTTTTGGTAGTTTATACATCTCTAGGAATGTCTCAATTTCTTCAAGATTGCCTTGTTTTTTGGCATATGGTTGCTCATAATATGTTCTTATAATTGTATTTCTTCAGTTCTGGGTGTGATCTCACCTCTTTCATTCATGATTTCATTTATTTGGGTCCTTTCTAATTTCTTTTTTATAATTCTGCCCAGGAGGTTAGCAATCTTATTAATTCTTTCAAATAACTATCTCCTAGTTTCATTGATCTGTTCAACTGTTCTTTTGATTTCTATTTCATTGATTTCTTCTCTGATCTTTATTATTTCTCTTATTTAGGTTTTCTTTAGTTCTTTCTCCAGCTCCTTTAGGTGTAGGGTTAGGTTGTGTACTTGAGACCTTTCTTGTTTCTCAAAAAAAGCTTGTCTTGCTATATACTTCCCTCTGAGGACTGCCTTTGCTGCCTCCCAAAGATTTTGAACAGTTGTGTTTTCATTTTAATTTGTTGGCAGGATTTTTAAAAAATTCTTCTTTAATTTCCTGGTTGACTCATTCATTCTTTAGTAGAATGTTCTTTAACTTCCTTGTATTTGAGTTCATTCCAAATTTCCTCTTGTGATTGAGTTCTAGTTTCAAAGCATTGTGGTCTAAAAATATGCAGGGAATGAACCCAATCTTTTGGTACTATTTGTGACCTCATTGTTACCCATATATGATGTATTCTGGACAATGTTCTGTGTTAACTCAGGAAGAATATGAATTCATTGCTTTAGGAATGTTCTGAATATATCTGTGAGGTTCTGAATATATCTGTGAAGTCCTTCTGGGCCAGTGTGTCATTCAAAGCCCTAACTTCCTTGTTGATCTTCTGCTTAGATTATCTGTCCATTGAAATGAGGGGGATGGTAAAATCCCCTACTATTATTATATTATTTCCAATGGGTCTCTTTGATCTTATTATTAATTATCTTGTATAATTGGCTGCTCCCATGTTAGATACATAAATTTTTATAATTGTTGCATCTTTTTGTTTGGTAGACACTTAGTAATTATGAAATAGTGTTCTTCCTCATCTCTTATAACAGTCTTTGGTTGAAAATCTAATTTGTCTCATATAAGGATTGCTGCCCAGCTTTCTTTGGATGTCCATTTGCATGAGAAATCATTATCCACCCCCTCACTTTCAATCTGGAGGTGTCTTCAGGTCTAAAATGAGACTTGCAAAAAGCACATTGATGAATCTTGCTTTTTTATCCAATCTCATACCCTGCATCTTTTGATTGGGACATTTAGCCCATTTGCATTCAGGGTAACATTGCAAGATATGAATTTACTGCAATTTACTATAAAGTCCTGTTTCTGTAGATTGCCTCTTGTCCTTTCTTGTCTATTTACTTTGGGACCCTCTCTCTGCTTAAAGGATCCCTTTTAATACTTCTTGTAGGGCTGGTTTGGTAATCACAAATTCTTTTTGTTTCTGTTTGTCCTGGAAGCTTTTTATCTCTTGTTCTGCTTGAATGGCATCCTAGCTGGATAAATTATTTTGGGCTGCATATTTTTATCCTATCGTATCCTGAATATATCATGCCAGTCCTTTCTGGCCTGCCAGGTCTCTGTGGATAGGTCTGCTGCCGGTCGAATGTTTCTACCCCTGTAGGTTAAGGATTTCTTGTCCTGAGCAGCTTTCAGGATTTTCTCTTTGTTTCTGAGATTTTCAAGTTTCATTATTAAATGTCAGGGTGTTCACCTATTTTTACTGATTTTGAGAGGAGTTCTCTGAACCCTGTTTCTTCTTGGGATTAGGGAAGTTTTCTGCTATAATTTTCTCCACTCTTCCTTCAACTCCCTAACCCTTTTCTTTCTGTGTTTCTTTCCTCTTTTTCTGGAATTCTAATTATTCTAATATGTTTTTGCTTTATGGTATCATTTTTTTTTTAAGATTTTATTTATTTATTTGACAGACAGAGATCACAAGCAGGCAGAGAGGCAGGCAGAGAGAGAGGAGGAAGCACGCTCCCTGCTGAGCAGAGAGCCCGATGTGGGGCTCGATCCCAGGACCCTGAGATCATGACCCGAGCCGAAGGCAGCGGCTTAACCCACTGAGCCACCCAGGCGCCCCTTATGGTATCATTTATCTCTCGATTTCCCCCTCATGATCCTAGAGTTGTTTATTCTTTCTTTCTCAGCTTCTTTATTCTCCATCATTTGGTCTTCCATATCATGTTTTCTCTCTTCTGCATCATTTATCCTAGAAGTTAGAGCCTCCATTTTTTTATCCATTAATAGCCTTTTTTATTTTGACTTGATTCGATTTTAGTTCTTTTATATCTCCAGAAAGGGTTTCTCTTGTGTCTTCTGTGGTTCTTTCAAGTCCAGCTAGTATTTCTATAATCATTATTTTGTACCCTATTTCTGACATCTTCGTCATGTCCATACTGATTAGGTCCCTGGCAGTCAGTACTGCCTCCTACTCTCTTTTTTAGGGTGAGTTTTCTGTCTTGTCATTCTCTCCAGAGAAGAATAGATGAGCAAGTGAACAAAATACTAAAATGGCAACAATGACCCAGAGAAGTGTACACTAAACAAATCAGATGAGTCTTGAAACAAACATATATATGTATATATATATATATATATATATATATATATATATTAAAATTAAAAGAAAAACACCTAAAGAAATACAAAAAAATATATAATCAAGCAGATGGACCAAACAGAGGAATACATTGGATCCCATGTGCGTTTAAGTCCATTAGAATATTAGATCCTAAAGTTGTAAAGAAAGAGAAACTTATATGTGTACAAAAATAAAATTAAATACAATGAAAGGATAAAATATAAGTATAAAAATGAAAATTAAAAGATAAAGTACAAAAAAGAAAATGAACAAAAGTAGAGAAAAAGAAAAAAAGAATATACAAAGATAGGTGAATAGAATAGAGCAATACAATGAATCCTGAATATATTTTGACCAACTTATTAAATGAAACTTCATTTCACAATTGTAAAGTCAGAAAAACTTTATATATAATATAATATAAACTATATATATATAATACATAATATATATAATTAAATACATTGAATGAATAGAATGTATCTGTAAAGATGAAATTTTAAAACGCCTTTAACAAAAATAAATTTAAAAACTCCAAAAAAATAAAAAGAAGAAGAAGAAAAAAGAGAGAGAGAGAACATGATCAGATAGGAGAAGGGAATAGATCCATACAGTAAATTATGGGTGTATTTTGTTCGGATAGAAGAAACTGCATTCCAGGATGCCTGGGTAGCTCAGTTGGTTAAGTGCCTACCTTTGGATCAAGTCCCACATCTGGGTCCTTGCTCAGCAGTCAATTGGCTTCTCCCTCTGCCTTTCTCTTCCCTTGCTTGTGCAGTCTCTCTTTCTGACAAATAAATAACATCTAAAAAAAAGAAGAAACTGTATCCCAAAATTGTAAAGAAAAAAAAAAATCAAAGGATAGAACATAACTACAAAAATGAAAATTAAAGAAAAATATTTTTAAAAGATTTGATAAAATAAGAAATCTGTTGAAAGAAAGAAAAAAATTAAAATTGAAAGACTAGAGAATTGTGGGAAAAAAACAACACATGAATTCTATATGGCCTATTCCCATAGCACTGGAGTTTTACAGTTCTCAATGATCAGGAAACTTGGTCTTGGCTGGTTGTTCTTGCTGATCTCCTGGGCAAGGGGCCTTTTGCTTTGATTCTCAAGTTTCTTTGCCTCAGGTGGAATTACACTGCCCTTGTCAGGGGCCAGGGTAAGTTGTATGCTGGATTGCACTATGTGGCATTTGTTCCCCAAAGGCTTTCCGCACAGCTTTAGAGGATGAGGATGAAAATGATAGCTTCTCAATCTCCAGCCCCAGAGCCAAGAGCTTGAGGTCCCAATTCTCAGTGTGCCCTCAGGAAAAAATAGTCAACTACTCTTGTCTCCCTAGTCTCTGTCTGCACTCCATGCTCACCCAGCCTGTGACTAACCATTTGTATCTCAGGTATGGGACCCCATTTCAAATCTCCAAACCTTGCAGACTCTTATGGTGCACACCAGTGCTGTTCTTCCTGGAGGAAGAAGGGGGCTCTTGCCATGTTTCTGATGCTTGCTGGGTCCTTTCTCAGAGAACAGTTGCACAACCATGCTGCAGTGTGTGGTTAATGGCAATCCTGAGGTGAGAGCCTACCCCTGGGCTTGCTAATTACAGCTGGCTTCCCTGCTCCAATGTCAGAGAACTCTGCCACACTCAGGCACTCCTGCTCTTTCTGTGACCCCAGGGATCCTGAGATCACACTGTCCTACTTAGGATTCTATCCCACTTCATCAGCTGAGTGCCTTTCAGGCAGGGATGTCCCTCTCCTGAGAAGACTTCTAAAAGGTGTGATTTTGTGCTCCATTGCTATATCACTTTCTGGTAGTCAGCTTACAGAAGCTCCCTCCACCCGTGGATTATCTTCCCATATATCACCTTGGATTCACTTTGCCATACCTTCTACCTGTGGTTGATTTTCTATCTGTAGAGTTGCAGTTATTCCTTTCTTAGATCTCTGGTTGCATTCAGAGGTGTTCAGAATGGTTTGATAGCTATCTAGCTGAATTCCCAGGACCAGATGAAACTCAGGTCTCTACTCTTCCACTGTCTTGGACTCTCCCTTGGTAATAACAACTTTAAATTTTACTTGAAATTACAGATCTGCCCCACATCTTGTTGAAGGCAAGCCCTCGACAGCATGAGAGCTGTGATTGATGAAGAATCCAACCACACCTTTTTCTCACACTGTATTCCTCATGAGCTAGTACCGACTGTCTGGAACTGACAGATACTAACAATGGATTGACAGTCTCCTAGAACTCTTTCAAAGACTTTCGGAAGATCACCATCTCTGCCACAAACATTATTAAGGTTCTCTCACTTGCAGTTCCCTAGGTAGAGGTGAATACCTTTTCCTCTTGTTGGTCACCCAGGTTATGTTTTTTTAACAAACAACCTGAAATCTGAATGACTTCACACATAGACACACACACACACACACACACACACACACACACACGACATGCACAGTTCTGCATGATAACATGAAAATCAAATGCAGACATTCAAGGATTCTGATCCATATACTAATTCAGGAAGTCACATTTCTATGATCTTACCACCACTACCATATGACCTTCAAGGCTGTGAATGAGGTAATAAAGACTTATTTGTGGAATTTTGAATAATCCAGTTTTTAAAGTAACATGTATCATTTCTATCCACCGCCATTAAATAGAACTTAGTCAAAAAGTCTTACACTTTTGCAAACCATTTAAGGAAATGTCTTTCTCTATGTCCAGGGAGAAAATACTGTAGGTTTGATTATTGGACTCCTCCTCTACTTCTTGTGACCCAGTGGTTCTTCACATGCTTGATGGGCCACTTGGATGGACGCTAACGTTATCCAGCCTTCTTAGGTAAATAGCCCATATGGGACAAATTGATCTACAGAGCTTTCTTACAGACTTGAATTTTGCACTACAACAATATTTGTAAGAATAGTATAGTTACTAACATAGTCCTAACAGTTACCTGTTTGGAGCCCCAATATCAGGAGTGCTTTTTTTTTTTCAGGTATAAATTAGAAATCTATTCATGGAATCCACCCTATGCAAGCTTTTCAAAGTGGACCAGGCACAGCTCAAATCCCTAGGCCTCAGGTGTAATTATGGAGTCCCCTATTACATCTCGTTGTGCATTTAGAATCACAGAAGACCCATAGCTTTCTCTTCTTAATTTAGAATTTCTCTTTCTATTGTGGACAAAAGTAAAATCTAGTTGTATTTCACTAAATTTGTGAGTGCTGGGTAGTGTCAATCATGTCTGTGGAATGAGGCATCTATTGTCTTGGAGCATTAGTCAAACCTGAGGCTAAAATAAGTGGCTTTTTAACTGTTCTTTGTATGTTTAGAAAGTGTAACAAGTTTTCCAAGTATCTCTGATTTGGAAGAACAGATCATGTGCTTAAAATAACATATTTTATCTTCTGTGAGTTATTTGATATAAGAGGTTTTTATACAATAAAAAAGGGTCTCTTCAGTATGGCTGAGAGTAACAACAGGCTAGCAGTTAGTTAAGCACATTTCATCATGCATCTGATCTATACCAAATATTTAACTACTTACTCAAAAGATAAACATTGTTTCTGCCCTCAGAAGCTTATGCTATCAGGGAAAATAGATTGAAAACTAAATTTGACAATGCTATGGTAGAAGCAGAATGAAATGGTAGATAACATTACATTCAGATTCAGGAAGCAACCATACTGAGTTAAAGTATTGGCTAGCACCCACCCCTGATAACACCATGATATCCACAAAAACTCCCTCACAACAACTTTCAGTTATACCTGGTGCTGATCATGGAGCTTCAGATAGACCATTTGTCTTATTACCACTCTCCCCATAAAAGAATGACCTGTGTTTCTAACCAGACAATATATGGACCTAGATGGAACTAAACTATCCAATCTTAATCTTTTCTAAGATATTTGACCTAGGTGTTGGCATCTGAAAAATATTGAGACCAAAATGATTTTACCCTAATGGAAATGACATATGCTCACGAATAAATATGAAGCAAGTAAACAAATCACTTTCTACCAGTGATACCTACCCAAGCCTGCTGAGTAGGGAAGAAATGTCATAGGTTCTAGTGCAAACATTAAGTATGGCTAATGTAGGTTTATTACAAATACTATTAATCTGATTAAGAGGGAAGCCTGGGTGGCTCAGTGGGTTAAATCCTCTGCCTTCAGCTCAGGTCATGATCCCACCATCTTGGGATCCAGCCCCGCATCAGGCTTTCTACTCAGAGGAAAGCCTACTTCCCCCTCTCTCTCTGCCTGCCTCTCTGCCTACTTGTGATCTCTGTCTGTCAAATAAATTTAAAAAAAAATATGATTAAGAAAATGTGTTTTTTTTCCCAGACTATTAAATTTAACAGCTGTTAATTTTAACAAAATGCCTGTCAGATTTTATCAAAAACATTTTCTGCATTTATTAATATGATCATATGATTTTCTATTATTCTTTATTAATATGTTTTCATTGATCAGTATTCATACTTTCAACCAACTTTGTGTTTCTGAAATAAACACAATTGATCTTAATGTCACAAGTTGCTATATTAGATTTACTATTTTTAAAATATTATGTTTCTGAATTTTTATTTTATTTTTTTCTTTTAAAATATCTTTATCAGGTTTTGGAATCAAAATTATGCTGTTGCCATAAAAATAATTTATAAGGCTCTTCTATCCAGATTCTAGAAGAGTTTTTGTAAGCTGAGTGCTATTCCTATAAATTTTTAAAAGAACATTCCAGTAAAAACATACAGTCCTGAGGTTACCATCGAAGGAAGTTTGTTTTTAATTACAAATGCAATTTTTTGGGGGCACCTGGGTGGCTCAGTCAGTTGAGTGTCTGCCTTCAGCTGATGTCATGATCCTGGAATCATAGGATTGAGCCCTATATTAGGCTCATTGGGTAGTCTGCTTCTTCCTCTGCTCCTCTTCCACACATATGTTCTCTCTCTCTTGCTCACTCTTTTGCTCTCAAATAAATAAAAATCTTTAAAAAAATAATGTCTTAATTGTTGTAGGAAAACTCAATTTTTAAATTTCTTATTCTGTCAAGTAAATGTTTTAATTTTTAAGTTATTTTACTTCATCCAAATCATCAAACATATTGATATAAAATTACTTATAATGTCCTCTTATTATCTTCTTTATATCAGTCTCGATAGGTGTTGATCAATGCTATTAATAATTTCCCACAACAAACTTTTAACTTTGTTGACTTTATTAAAAGTTTGTTTTCTATTTCCTTAATTTATGCTCTTATCAATATAATTTCCTTTTTAAAATTCTCTTTGGAGTTTCTTTGTTCTTCTTTTCCTTGTTTTTTGACATGAAGTCTTCAAACTTTCTTTCATTTTAATATATGCATTTAGAGGTATCGATTCTAATTCCTGCTCTAACATATTTTCATATATCCTTTTTTTCCTTCAGTTTGAAAGTTTTCTAATTTTTATTATGATTAGTTTTGGAGGTGAAGAGGTCACAGGCTATTTAGAATTATTTTGCTTAATTTACAAACTTCAGAGATATTTTAGTTTTCTTTCTGTTGGTTTCAACTTTAATATCATTCTGCTCAAAGAACATACTGGTTGTAAACTGAATCATTTGAAATGTGTTGATACCTGTTTTATGATTCAGGTAAATCTTTCATTTACACGTGAAATAAATGTATATTCTGTGATTGTATTTTCAGTAATTATGCAAATAACTAGTAGATCAAGTCATTTAATCCCATTGTTCAATTCTTCTAAATTCTTATAGATATTTTTTCCCTCTTTGTTTTATCAGTTATGGAGAGAAGTATGTGAAAATATCCAAGTGTATCTTTTTATTTCTCTTTTTTGTTGGCAATTTTTGCTTCATGTATATTGAGGATATATTATCCAGAGCATACAAGTTTAGGAGTATTATGTATTTTATGTTGAATTGATTCTTTTATAATTATAAATTATAATTCTTTATTTCTAGCAATATTTTAATTCTATTTTATGTAAATTATGTTTAAATCTGCTTTTATTTTTACAATACTAAATTTCTTCTACTTTGTTTTTACATGATGTTTCTCTTTCTACCTTCTTTTTTTTTTAAGATTTTATTTATTTGTTTGACACAGAGAGAGAGAGCAAAAGCAGGGAGAGCGACATGCAAGGGGGAAAGCAAACTCCCAGCTGAGTAGGGACTCCATCCCAGGATCCTGGGATCATGGCCCGAGCCAAAGTCAGACAATTAGTCAACTGAGCCACCCAGGCACCCCTCTTTTTCTGCCTTTTTATATTCAATCAATTTTTGGCCTTATATTTAAAGTGTGCCCCTTTGTAATTAGTGTATAGTTAGGTCTTCCTTCCTTCCTTCCTGCCTACATTCCTGCCTTCCTACCTTCCTGCCTTCCTTCATTCCTTCTTATTGAAGTATAGTTGACACACAATGTTACATAAGCTCCAGGTGTAAAACATAGTGATTCAACAAGTTTATATGTTATGCTATGCTCACCATAAACGTAGCTACCATCTGTCACATAAAATGTTATTAAAATAATATTGACTATATTCCCTATCCCCATGTAAATCCCCCTTTCATAATCCTCTGTGACAAGGTTTTGCCTTTGAATTATAATATCTTGTCCACTCATATTTAATATAATTACTGCTAAGTGTATCATATTCTTACTTGTTTTCTCTTTGTGGAATTTAGTAGTCATTGACTAAGTTCTGATTATTTTGGGCTAATCACTGCAAATGTTATGGTTTTGTTTGCCAGACTGGCTGCTGCAGAGTTTGTATTTCAGTATTCTGGTCTGGCAGCTGTAGAGTTGTGAATAAGAGTACCATTGTCTTAGATGGTATAGCCTTTTTTTGCTTGTAAATTCAGTGTCTTGGGGTTGGAGGAGATCATTGACTGTGAGCTGGATCCTAGCAATTAGAGAACCCTCATCTCCACTCCTGTTCTCGGAATGTGGGTTTGGCTTGTCTTTCCTGTTCACAGAGGCTTCTCAAAGGACACCACCTAGGGATGGTGAAGTGAAGACCATTTGGTCAGCGTACATGACTGAACCCAGTTAAGGCTTCCACATAAATTTAAGATTGAGATGTTGGGTGAGAAGATCTACCAGTCTAGCTGCCACATAAGAAAAGCTTCCTGTATAAGTTTGATACATTAAATCTGCCACTTACACAGGTGGAGTGGCCTCTTTCTTTGATATATCACTGCCCTCCACGAATTGGGCCTGGTTTCAGATTACAGATTACAGATTACAATTGGAAAGCTCTCTAGGGGCTTGCTGAATCAACACTTGATTGACTATGTGACTATGCTGTTTTCTTCTCTCTCTCTCTCTCTCTCTCTCAGAGAGGTAATTTTTTGCCTCTAAATATATCTTGTAATCTTGATACAGGCTAAACATAATATATAGAATTCTTGAGATTCCAAACTTATTATGGCAAATAAGGTAAAGATAAGGTAAAGGGTTGATCATTTCACTTCAATCAAGACTTTATTGGGGGCAACTTTTGTTTCCAATTTATGTAAGATGAGCTAACTTGGCTCTGATCAGGGTCTTTCTGGATTTTGATTAAAAACCCTGTGCTCCTCAACCATGCAGGACTCTGGGAGAACCACTTCTGGCTTCAGATACTCCAGTCTGGTTCTCTACCTTCCTATCATATGTAGCTTAAAATCTGACTAATGTCTTAAGAAGGAGAATAAGATTGTGTCTGAGCACATGATTGGACCTCAGGAAATTTTAGTCTGCCATTTAGAAGTTTTCAGAATAATTCTCTGGACTTCTGTATAGCCCCTCTGCTCAGCAAGTGTTCTAGGGAAAATCTATCATGTTGTTGAAACCCTACAAGTTTTAATATGTTAATAGCCATCCTTCATGAATACAAACAGTTTACTGATTTTTTCCCCCA
Organism: Enhydra lutris kenyoni; assembly: GCF_002288905.1. Classification (NCBI taxonomy): domain Eukaryota; kingdom Metazoa; phylum Chordata; class Mammalia; order Carnivora; family Mustelidae; genus Enhydra; species Enhydra lutris. Next base: position 16,655,960 of record NW_019154125.1, read on the forward strand.
TCAGAAACTTTCTGTTTTGTCCACACCAAGAATAAGAAATTTCTAGAGCAGAAAAATAACTAGGTAATACCAAATTACCACATCTCGTCTTGAGTTACAGTTTACCCAATCATTGTTTCTTCTAGTTTATGATGCCATTACAATATCCTTTTCACATTTTTAAATTTTTTTTAATCTTTTTAATTTATTTTCGGTGTACCAGAATTCATTGTTTATGCACCACACCCAGTGCTCCAAGCAAAATGTGCTCTCCATAATACCCACCACCAGGCTCATCCAACTTCCCACCCCCTGCCCCTTCAAAACCCTCAGATTGTTTTTCAGAGTCCATAGTCTCTCATTGTTCACCTCCCCTTCCAATTTCCCCCAACTCCCTTCCCCTAACTCCCCATGTCCTCCATGCTATTTGTTATGCTCCACAAATAAGTGAAACCATCTGATAATTGACTCTCTCTGCTTGACTTATTTCACTCAGCATAATCTCTTCCTTTTTGCATTTTATCCAACTTCTCTTATCTCTTGTACCAAAACATTAGTTTACTGTGACTTACTAAGTCTGACACAAAGGAATTAGCATTTTCCTAAAGTATATGTTTATACTGATAATTCTAACTCCAGTCAATACCACAGGATTTCCTTCATCTTCACCCAACTATATTTCTCTTATCCTATCCACAGTAAGATATCTACCTTCCACCACTGTTATACTTACTCACTGCTCAATGGCATCCAAATTATTCTGGGCATATCATTAAAAATAATCATTATACAAATTAAACTTTTGGGTTAACTTGCAGTTTTACTTGCATTTTGTCTATGGCTACACAGTCAAATCCCTGAGCTTTATGTTCACTTAATGTTTCTCACTTAATGCATAGGTGCTTGAATAGCAAGGAGAGAAGGACTTGTGTGTTCTGAACATGAACATTTATTTTCTGCACTATTATTAACAAAATCTGTCTCTGGTTACTATATTTAAAAAGGGAAAATAAAAAAACAGTAAAAAATATTGAATCATATACTTTCAGTGTCATGTAACAGTATTCCATGAGGAGAAAAAAAGCTTATTAAAAATGTTCTATGATATTATAGACATAATTATGATAGATGTTGGAGTATTACCACCAATTTTAGAATGTTCTCTATTATAATAATTTTTTAACCTTTGTACTACATGATCCATTCAGAAGTTTACTGAATAGTTTCTCTACCAAAAACACTGGACAATGCATGAATACTGCATATTTACCCCAGGAAAGGGAATGCTTCCCCTAGGGTGCATAGCAAGAGTCCTTTTAATGTAGAACAATTGATTCTACAAAGGTCAATTCAGGCTTTTTACATCAAGAAATTAGCAAGCAAAGACAGAAGTTACTGTCCTGGCTTGCATAATAGACAGTGATCATCAAGGGAACAGAGAGTTGTCATTATGTAATGAAAGTGGGGAAGAACACACATGGTACCCAAGTGATCCATTAAGAAATCTTGTAGAACTTTTTGGGGCACCTGGGTGGCTCAGTGGGTTAAAGCCTCTGCCTTCAGCTCAGGTCATGATCCCAGGGTCCTGGGATCAAGCCTCGCATTGGGCTCTCCCTGCCTCTCTGACTACTTGTGACCTCTCTCTCTGTCAAATAAATAAAAAATATCTTTAAAAAAAAAAGAAATCTTGTAGAACTTTTTGTCCATATTCGACAACAAGTGAACAAGTGAAGCAGTGACACTCTGAGAAAACATAATGGCCAACATTTCAGATCACTTGAGAAAGAGGGTCCAGGTCACTCAACAAGTTAATCCATCTTAACTAGCAGAAATACTATCTGAAGATAAAGTGAATCTAGTATGGTTAGAATGGAGGCTGATTGTGAGTTTCTCCAAGATCAAGTGTGTGTAGATCATATCATGAATACTTGTCTTGGAAAGAAAAGCTGTTCTCCAAGAAGAAAGAGGTTCTATATGAAGCAAATGGATCTGGGCTCCACCACAATAGGCTGTAGTGCGTTTTGCCTTCCAACCCTTCTTCCAAGAGTATTAGCTGCTGATGTCTCACAGTCAGGTCCTTGCTTAAGAATTGTTCTTGGCGGGGCGTCTGGGTGGCTCAGTGGGTTAAAGCCTCTGCCTTCAGCTCAGGTCATGATCCCAGGGACCTGGGATTGAGCCCCGCATCGGGCTCTCTGCTCGGCAGGGAGCCTGCTTCCTCCTCTCTCTCTGCCTGCCTCTCTGCCTACTTGTGATCTCTGTCTGTCAAATAAATAAATAAAATCTTAAAAAAAAAAAAAAAAGAATTGCTCTTGGCACTGCCATAGGCCACTTTCTTGACTCACTTCATGTTCCCCTCCACATACAGTCAGTATCCAAAGACCAGTGTGCAAATACAAAGGCTGATCTCTTTGCCTGTATTTGAGACAACTCTTAAAAGCCAAATAAGCTCCACAGTTCCTTCTAGGATAAACAGGGTGCTCCACTGCAATTGCATCCTAGTTCAGCTTCATTCACCACCCAATTAAGCTTCTATCATTTCCTTTCAGGTTTCCTGACAGTGGTCTCAGCTAAACCTCCTGAGTGTAAACCTCTACCTCAGAATATGTTTTCCAGGGAACTGAGTTCCAACATTATATTTACAAATAGATATTCCTTTATTTGTTTGCAAAGGGGGTCCTGATGAGTAGCTCTGCCCATAGAGAATCACAGAAGGCTTTCTGAAATAACTCTTGTGTGAAAAAAAAAATGTGCAGGAGTTTGTTAAACCAAGATTGGGAAAGAAGGCATCCAAGCCAGAGAAACTAAGAAAACGGTCTACAAAGACCCTAATATAGGGTTAGGAAATGATGAAAGCAGAAATGTGGGAGAAACACTAGGTATGGGATCTGGGAAGAAGGGGCTTGGAAGGTTAGAGAAGAGTCTTTTATTCATCCATATTGATAGAAGAACAGTGTCACACTGTTCTTCTGGTGCAGCTAGAGTTGACTAAAAGATCTATGACTTGTAAGAATATATCCTCCTTAAACTATCTTTTATCAGGACAAATAAAACATGTTTTTCTGATACTATGGACTAAAGTAGTGGCTTATGTGAGATTCTCTGAAGCCAGGCAGTGCCATGGCCCAAAGACTATAATTCATCTTACATAATCTTATGTTGGTTTCATGAAAACTCAGAGGGAGAAAGGAATTTGAAGAATAAGCCCTTTATAAACATCAAACATGAATATCAGCCAGGAAAATGAAGACAAGACAATTGTATTTGGAATTCCAGGAGGCTTGGAAGAGGCTGCAGAAAAATAATAGTCTGACTAGGATCTTTGTTCTTGAAAGGTGTGAAGCCTGAGAAATGAGAAATTGTACAAGGAATCATATATGTATACATATATTCATTCCCTAACTGAGAACAAATATAGAGAAAGGATTTATGTGACTTGAGTTACTGAGATTTCCACAAGCCCCTACAGTTCTCCACTGATTTCTATATCCTTTTTATTTCTTGCAGAAAAAAAGTGGTTATGAGAGTGCAAAAAATTGAAGAGAAATGAAAATCAAAATCATAAGAATTGTCTTTCATTTTGCACAAAATTCCTTCTAACTACTCATCCCAGAAAATAGCTGGCAAACTTTGTTCTTGGCAGGACTAAGAAAGCACTCCTTCCACTCATCCCCTAAACTGAGGTCACTGGGGGTTAGAATGGAGAATCTGCCAAAGGTTCCTCATTAGAGACACTCCAGGAGTACAGCAAGGGCTCCACATGGCTAAGCTCTGTCACCCCAGATGATCCTTAACTAGTAGACTGAAGCTCTCATTGACTCTGGGCAATAACGCCGCTCTTGAGCTGAGACCCTTTGACTCTTTTTCCCCTCATTTCGTTTGTTTCCAACACATTAACTTTGGCTACTGCAAAGATTCACAGATGATGTTCCCATGTTCAAACTCCAAAAATTGGGTTACATATATGTATAAAAATGTTATCATGAGGGAAAGACAAATGGGAGATCATGTTATATTACCTAAAACAGTTTTGATAACAGTTTTTCTGACTCATTTTATATGTACACACACACACACGTACACACACACGTATGTACACACACACACACATATATGTGTGTACATATAAAATCAGTCAGAAAAACTGTATATATATGTGTGTGTGTGTGTGTATAAAACCTGGACTTTAAAACTATATGTCTAAAAATTATTCTTCTTCACAAACTAAGGACATTTTATTTATTTGGGAAAATGATAATATAATATACTTCAGGATGCACAAGCAATCACAACTCCTTGGTTGTGCTGTGCCAAAGGTGTTACTTTAAGTCAGGAAACTAAGTTGCTTAAGTGATTACTAAATCTTTTCTCCCACAATACTGAAATTTAAGTTGTCAAGAGAGAAAAAAAAAACAAATTTACTTCAGTGCATAGCAAATAAATAATGTCAGGCATTATGAACCCATGTTTCAAAACAATTCAAGTGTTTCAACCACGTAATAGTAATAGGCCCAGAAAGCTCTTTATGATAATGTCAACAATGAAACTATCAGGAACATTTCATTCATTTACAATTATCATTAGAAAAAGAAACCTAAGTGTGTCTGTATATGTGTCAAGTATTTGATATTCATTCCTTGTGTATCCTTTGATTCCTTTGTCTGCTCTCAATATGAATGAAAATATGGGAAATGATACATAAATATTTCTCAGCATGTTGCTAATAGGGAAAAATGTAATATTCTCTGCTCTCTCCATTTCATACACACAAACACACACACACACACATCCATGCACACACAATCTCACTCACACATTGTACACATAGTCATATCACAAAAGGGTCAGAGATGATCTACGATACACTCTTTATTTTCCATTTGTCAAAAATGAAGATAAAAAGAGCAATTGCATTTTCTATTGTCACAAAATTACTTAGTAGCACAGTACCAACAGAAGACACAACAACCCTTGAATAAGCATTTGAATTGTCTCTATATAGTAACACAGTAAATCCTATGCTGTAGATTTAAGTTAAATCAAGCATGATTATATAAAAATAACTAATTTAACAATAATAATGACAAAAACTTAACTAATTATGTAACATTATAAGAAAGATAACATGCAGTAGGGATAATCTCCCCCCATTCCTTAGATTATTCCTTATCATTCTGCTTCTAGAGCAAAGGAAATATACACAACTACCAGGCAAACCCCCGGTTATCAAATTATCAAGTGAGCAAGTAAGAAGTTGAGATTCTGTAAATAAAAGTGATTTAGATTTAGGATATGACCTTTTCCCCCAATATGTTGTGGACAGTTTCACTTCATCAGAATAAATTTCAGAAGTTCTTGACAATCACCAATGACCTACCCGAGTTTAAATTGACTAAATATTTTTAAATCTTATCTTCTTTCATCAATTCCAGTTTCCTCTAAGATATTTTCAGAATAATTGATTGCATCAAACCTCACTCTCTTGTACACTTTGGATGCAAACATCTGTGGCCACCCATTACCATCCATACTCTTACCAGTTGCAGTGCTGTTTCATCCCAGAACCTACATACAACCTGCTGAATATCCTCCATTGCATCTTTCTCTTTCATTAGAAATATGTTATATTCTTTGGATATTGTGCTCTCTAATCTGCAATCTCTTCTATATCCCCACCTCTTCTCACAGCATTGCCTCTACTCTATTCTTCATGTGAAAACTGGTCTTACCTCAAAGTTTCTTTAATCTTTCTTTCTTTATTGCCCATGCATTTCAATGTCACAAGGTGACATAAATGTCATTTTATTTACCTGTTCTCACATTTGAAATCTTACCCACTGCACAGTCTTCCAAAACTTTCATGCTTATTTAAGGTTTATTATTTCACTATTTAGCATCATGCTTACTTTCCTTTGATTCCATCTTCAGAACTCATCGTCACTTTTTTTTTTTTTAATTAGACAGCACCTAGCTACTGCATTTCAACTTCTGCTGATACTTCATTGAAAATAGCAGCCTGAGGGAAGTCCATTCAAAACGCAGGATCTCATTTCATTGACTTTTTCATATCCTGTGATCTCTTCACTTTGTATCAGCAGACTGCTCATGTTCACATCTGGGATATAGCCCATGCCACAAATGACATCAGCCCAAAATTACTAATTCCAAGGCTTCTACTAACCAATCACCATCTCTTATCTTTTCATTTCCATTGCAAATTATCCCAACTGCAAACATCTATTGACTTCAATATTCCCAGTTCATGACCCAAGTTCTTTCTATTATTCACATTTCCTCTCTTCTTTTCTCTCCTACCATCACTTAGATTCCCTGGTCTGTTATTACAATAATTGCTTGCAAATACCCTCAGAACTCTTTCCCAATATTTCGCTGTCATTAAAAAATAAAAATTTGAAAATAAATATTGTGATTGAGCCTAGAAGTTGACTTTCTCCAAAGAAGCATATGCACACTTGAACATACATTTTGGAAAAGTACATAGTTATGATGACTCCCTATATATTAAATTAATGATAGAGTATATCAAACGGAGATTTAACATTGTCTAGATATCCTACCATGTATCTTCCTGGTTTCTTCATTCCTCATTCTCTTCCTTTCTTTCTCTTTCTAATTGTTTTGTTAATATATAAGTAATATACCTTAAAATTCGCTCTTCTCTTTCAAAGTGTACAATTTGGTAGTTTTAACATATTTACCCAATTGTGCAACCATCACACCTAATTTTGGAAATTTTTTTTATCACTCCCAAAGAAACTGGTACTTATTAGACATCCTTCCCACTTCCCCACTTCCCTAGTGACTAATACATAATCAGTCCCTATGGATTTGCCTAGTCTATGCATTTCATACCAATAAAATCATTTAACATGTGACTGGTTCCTTTCACTTACCATAGTGTTTAAGGTTCATCTATGTTAGAGCATGTATCACTATTTAATTCCTTATTATTGATATACTCCATTATGTGAATATACATTTTATTTATTTATTCATCATTTAGTGGGTATTTGATTTGTTTCCATTTGGGGCATTTATGAATAATAGTATATATATTTATGTACACATTTGTAGTGGCATGTTTATAAGTCTCTTGAGCATATTCTTAGGGATGGACTTGCTAGGTCATATAGTAAATCTATGTTTGTGGGAATTCAGTGTCTGGCTAAAGAAGATTTAATAAACACAAGACTACCTGGATGAAATGGCATAAAAGCAAAGATGGAGAGTCCAGAAAACTGGGCCACTTTAAGGTTTCTGGGTTGAAAATATCCAGATTCTTGTTGCAACTCAATACACTCATCCAGGCAATAAGTGTTTTATTTAGGAGAAACACTTATCTTTGGAGGTCATGCAATCCACACACTCCCTGCTGCATGACCATCATGAGCACAGGAGAAAGCTTTTAATCTTTCTCATTAAGCATGATGTTAGCTATGGATTTTTTATAGAGGTCTTTCATGAAGTCGATGAAGTTTTTTTTATGTTCTTAATTCTTTTTCCTATTTTAATATATTTTTTGTCATAAAAGAATGTGGGGGGCCGCCTGGGTGGCTCAGTCGGTGAGCATCTGCCTTCCACTCAGATCATGATCCCTGGGTCCTGAGATCGAGCCCTGCATCAGGCTCCCTGCTCCTCAGGAAGCCTGCTTTTTTTCCCTTTCCTACTCCCCCTGCTTGTGTTCCCTCTCTCGCTGTCTCTCTCTCTGTTGAATAAATAAATAAAATCTTAAAAAAAAAAAAAAAAAGGAGTGTGGGCTTTGGTCACAGAATATTTCTGCATCTATTGATAGGGTCATGAAGTTTTGCCCTTTGATCTGTTAATATAGTGTATTACATTCGTTGATGCTCACATGTTAACCTATCTTTTATTCTTGGGATAAGACTCACTTGGTCATTGTACCTAATCTTGTTTAGATGTTGCCAGATTAAGTTTATTAGCCTTTCACTGATGATGTTTCCATCTATATACACAAAACAGACCAGTATATAGATTCATCCTTGATGTTTTTGTCTGGTTCTGGTATTACTGGCAACATGGAATAAGGTGGAAAATGTTCCCTTCAATACTTTCATGCTTTTGTGAAGAATTTTGGTTAATTCATTAAATATTTAACAAAGTTCACCAAGAAAAGCAAATGAGACTGAGTTTTTGTTCATCAGAAAATTTTTTATTGCCAATTCAAGCTTTTTGCTTTTTATATTTCTATTCAGATTTTCTAATATTTCTGAGTCAGTTTTGGAGCTCTGTGTCCTTCTAGGAATTTCTTTATTTCTAATTTGTTAGCATGCATTTGTTCACAGTATTTTTTAGTCTTTTTTCCCTTCTGTAAGCCTGGTAGAGATGTCTTCTCTCCCATTCTTGATTAATTGAGGTATTCTCTCTTTTCCCATTCTGCCTAGCTAAAGTTTTGTCGGATATTTTTTGGTGGCTATGTGTTTTAAGAAGTAACTTTTGCCTGAGTGATGGACATTAGGGAGGGTACATGCTATGGTGAGGGCTATGAATTGTGTAAGACTGATGATTCACAGACCTGTACCCCTGAAACAAATAGTACATTATATGTTAATAAAATTTAAAAAAAGAAGTAACTTTTGTTTTTTTACTTCCTTCATTTATTTATTTATTTATTTATTTATTTTTTAATTTCACTTCCTTTCACACTAATCATTGTTATTTCTTTCCTTCTGTTGCTTGGGAATTAGTTTGCATTTTTTAATCCAATTTTTTAGAGATAGCTGAGTAGGATATTGATTTGAAAACTCTAATTTTACAACGTGGGTGCATAAAGCCCTTTGAAATTATAACTTTTGCATTTTTTTCATTTCAATTCATCTCAAAATAAACTTCAATTTCCACTGCAGTTTATCACTTTATTTGTTATTTATGAGTGTGTTAATTTACACATATTTATGAATTTTCCAAATTTCCCCCTGTTCAATTTTATTTCATTGTGGCTGGAGGAAATGCTAGATATGATCTGAATTATTTTCAATTTTTTGGGCTTACTTAATGGTCTGACATATGTGGAATATTTCATATGTGCTTAAGAAGAAAGTGCACTATGCTGTTGCATGCGATGTTCAGAACTGTCTCATTCTAGCTGCTTTTTATTATTGTTCCAGTCTTCTCTCTCCTTCTTGATTTTCTGCCTAGGTTTGTTATCCCTTATGCACATTGGAATACCTAAGACTTTAACTATTATTGTGGAATTTTTTACTTCTCTCCTTCTTTCTTTCTTTTTTTTTATACATATGTAAATATACACACACATATTTATTTTCAACATATTTATGTTTTTGTATCCAGTCAGCATCTTCTGTAGACCGCATATAGTTGAATCATCTATTCATTTGCCAGTCTCTACTTTTTGATTGATGTGCTATCCATTTACATATACATTTAATTTCTAATATGATATGTATTTCCCTGATACTGAGTGATGTTGAGCACTTTTTGATGTGTCTGTTGGCCATTTGGATGTCTTTCTTGCAGAAATGTCTGTTCATAACTTCTGCCCATTTCTTGATTGGATTATTTGTTCTTTGGGTGTTGAGTTTGATAAGTTCTTTATAGATTTTGGATACTAGCTCTTTATCTGATATGTCATTTGCAAATATCTTCTCCCATTCTGTCAGTTGTCTTTGGTTTTGTTGACTTTGGTTTTACTGTGCAAAAGCTTTTGATCTTAATGAAGTACGAATAGTGCATTTTTGCCCTTGCTTCCCATGCCTTTGGTGATATTTCTAGGAAGAAGTTGCCATGGCTAAAGTTGAAGACATTGCTGCCTGTGTTCTCCCCAAGGATTTTGATGGCTTCCTGTCTCACATTGAGGGCTTTCATCCATTTAGAGTCTATTTTTGTGTGTAGTATAAGGAAATGGTCCAGTTTCATTCTTCTGCTTGTGGCTGTCCAATTTTCTCAACAAAATTTGTTGAAGAGACTGTCTTTTTTTCCACTGGATATTATTTCCTGCTTTGTCGAAGATTAGTTGACCATAGAGTTGAGGGCCTATTTCTGGGTTCTCTATTTTGTTCCATTGATCTATGTGTCTGTTTTTGTGCCGGTACCATACTGTCCTGATGATGACAGCTTTATAATAGACCTTGAAGTCTGGAATTGTGATGCCACCAACCTTGGTTTTCTTTTTCAATATTCCTCTGGCTATTTGTGGTCTTTTCTGGTTCCATATAAATTTTAAGAATATTCCATTTCTTTGAAAAAGGTTGATGATATTTTGATAGGGATTGTGCTAAACGTGTAGATTGCTTTAGGTAGCCTAGATGTTTTCACAATATTTGTTCTTCCAATCCATGAGCATGGAATATTTTTCCATTTCTTTGTGTCTTCCTCATTTTTTAAAAAATTTTCATGAATATTCTATAGTTTCTTGAGAACAGATTCTTTGACCCTTTGGTTAGATTTATTCCTAGGTATCTTATTTATTCCTAGGTATCATAAGATACCTAGGGATAAATGGGTGCAATTGTAATTAATCCTTAATTTCTCTTTCTTCTGTCTTGTTTTTGGTATATAGAAATGCAACTGATTTCTGTGCATTGATTTTGTATCCTGACCCTTCACTGATTTCTGTGCATTGATTTTATAATCTGACACTTCACCGAATTCCTGTATGAGTTCTACCAGTTTTGAGGTAGAGTCTTTTGGGTTTTCCACATAAAGTATCATATCATCTGCAAAGACTGAGAGTTTGACTTCTTTGCCAATTTGGATACATCTTATTTCTTTCTGTTGTCTGATTGTTGAGGCTAAGACTTCTAGTAGTATATTGAATAGCAGTGGTGATAATGGACATCCCTGCCATGTTCCTGACCTTAGGGGAAAAGCTCTTAGTTTTTCCTCCATTGAGAATGTTATTCACTGTGGGTTTTTCATAGATAGCTTTTATGATACTGAGGTACGTACCCTCTATGCCTACACTGTGAAGGGTTTTGATCAAGAAAGGGTGATATACTTTGTCACATGCTTTTTCAGCATCTGTTGAATGTATCATATGGTTCTTGTTCATTTCATCACATTAATTGATTTGCAGTGGTTGAACCAACCTTTTAGTCCAGGAATAAATCCCACTCAGTCGTGGTGAATAATTCTTTTAATGTACTGTTGGATCCTATTGGCTAGTATTTTGGTGAGAATTTTTGCATCCATGTTCATCAGGAGTATTGGTCAGTAATTCTCCTTTTTGATGGGGTCTTTGTCTGGTTTCGAGATCAAGGTAATGCTGGCCTCATAAAATGAGTTTAGGAGTTTTCTTTCCATTTCTAATTTTTGGAACAGTTTCAGGAGAATAGGAATTAATTCTTCTTTAAATGTTTGGTAGAATTCCCCTAGGAAGCCATCTGGCCCTAGGCTCTTGTTTGTTGGGAGAATTTTGATGACTGCTTTGATCTCCTTACTGTTCATGGGTTTGTTCAAGCTTCCTATTTCTTCCTGGTTCAGTTTTGGTGGTTTATATGTCTCTAGGAATGCATCCATTTCTTCCAGTTCATCAAATTTACTGGTGTATAGTTGCTCATGTTATGTTCTTATAATTGTTTGTATGTCTTGGGTGTTGGTTGTGATCTCTCGCCTTTCATTCATGATTCAATTAATTTGGGTCCTTTCTCTTTTCTTTTGATAGGTCTGGACAGGGGTTCATCCATTTTATTAATTCCTTCAAAGAAACAGCTCCTTCAAAGAACAGATTTGTTCTACTGTTCTTTTGGTTTCTATTTCATTGACTTCTGCTCTGATCTTTATTATTTTTTCTTCTCTTGCTGGGCTTAGGCTTTCTTTGCTGTTCTTTCTTCAGCTCCTTTAGGTATAGGGTTAGATTGTGTATTTAAGACTTTTATTGTTTCTTGAGAAAGGCTTGTATTGCTATATACTTTCCTCTTAGGACTACCTTTGCCGCATCCCAAAGTTTTGAACCATTCTGTTTTCATTATCATTTGTTTCCATGAATTGTTTTAATTCTTCTTTAATTACCTGGTTGATCTATTCATTATTTAGTAGGTTGCTCTTTAGCTTCCATGTATTTGAGTTCCTTCCAACTTTCCTCTTGTGATTAAGTTCAAGTTTCAAACCACTGTGGTCTGAAAATGTGCAGGGCATCAGTTGAGACCTGATTTGTGACCCAGGATATGATCTATTCTGGAGAATGCTTCATGCACTAGAGAATAACTTGTTTTCTGCTGCTTTGGGATGGAATATTCTCAATATATCTGTGATGTCCATCTGGTTCAATGTGTCATTTAAAAACTTTATTTCCTTGCTGATCTTTATCTTAGGTGATGTGTCCCTTTCAGTGAGGGGGTGTTAAAGTCCCCTATTATTATTGTATTATTGTTGATCTGTTTCTTTGATTGTGTTATTAATTGGCTTATATAATTGTCTATTCCCATGCTAGGGGCATAGATATTTAAATTTGTTAGACATTCTTTTTGGATAGACCCTTTAAGCATGGTATAGTGTCTTTTTCATCTCTTTTTATACTCTTTGGTTTAAAATCTAATTTGTCTGATATAAGCATTGCAACCCCAGCTTTCTTTTGATGTTCACTGGCCTGGTAAATAGCTTTCCATCCCCTCACTTTAAATCTGGAAGTGTTTTGGGGTCTAAAATGAGGGGTTTTTTTTGTAGACAGAGTATCAGTGGGTTATGTTTTTATCCATTCTGATACCCTGTGTCTTTTGATTGGTGCATTTATCCCATTTACACTTAGGGTAACTATTGAAAGACATGAATTTAGTGCCATTGTATTTCCTGTAATGTGACAATTACTGTAGATTGTCTCTGTTTCTGGTCTGTTACTTTTAGGCTCTCTCTTTGCTTAGAAGATCCCTTTCAATATTTTCTGTAGGGCTGGTTTGGTGTTTGCAATTTTTTAAAATTTGTATTTGTCCTGGAGGCTTTTTATTACTCCTTCTATTTTCAATGACAGCATAGCTGGATATAGTATTCTTGGCTGCATATTGTTTTCATTTAGTTCTCGAATATATCATGCCAGTTCTTTCTGGCCTGTCAATCTCTGTGGATAAGTCTGCTGCCAGTCTAATATTTCTACCATTATAGGTTACAGATGTTTTGTCCCAAACTGCTTTCAGGATTTTCACTTTGTCTCTGAGACTTGTAAGTATTGCTTTCTATTAGATGACAGGATGTTGACCTATTTTTTTATTTTGAGGGGTGTTCTCTGTGCCTCCTGGATTTTGATGCCTGTTTCCTTCCCCAATTAGTGAAGGTCTCTGTGATAATTTGTTCCAATATACCTTCTGCAACCCTCTCTCTTTCTTCTTTTCTGGGATCCCAATTATCCTAATATTGTTTCATCTTATGGTATCAATTATCTCTCACATTCTGCCCTCATGATCCAGTAACTGTTTATCTCTCTTTTTCTCAGCTTTTTTATTCTCCATCATTTGGTCTTCTATATCACTAATTCTCTCTTCTGCCTTCTTTATCCTAGCAGTAAGAGCTACCATTTTTTATTGCACCTCATTAATAGCCTTTTTGATTTCAAATTGGTTAGATTTTAGGTCTTTTATTTTTCCAGAAAGTGATTCTCTAGTATCTTCTGTGATTTTATCTAGCCCAACTAGTATCTTTATAATTGTCATTCCTTACTCTAGTTTGGATATTAGTAATGTCCATATTGATTAGGTCCCTGGCAGTCTGTACTGCCTCTTGTTTCCTTTCTCCTTCATCTCTAGCTGTACTCCATGCTCACCTGGCCTGTGACCAAGCATTACTATCTCTGGTATCTGACCCTGTTTGGAGTCTCCAAACCCAGCAGGTTCCTGCAGCACACTCCTGTGCTGCTCCTCCCTGTGGAGGAAAGAAGGGGTATGCCCAGATCTGCCACTTGTTGGGTCTCAGTTCAAAGAGCAGGGGCTTGACTGTGCTGGGATCATGGCTTATGGAAACCCAGAACTAGAGAACACTTCTCAGTTCTGTCTTTGCAGCCAGCTTCCCTGCTCCAATACCTGGGAGCTCTGCCAGACTCAGGCACCTTCAGCCCCTCTGTGAACTGAGGGTCCTGAGACCACACTGTTGCAGCAAGGGTTCTGCCCCTGCTTAGCCACAGTAGTGACATTTCTCAGTGGAGCAGGTTTCTAAAACTTCTGACTTTGTGCTCTGTAGCTCTGTCACTTTCTGGAAGCCAGCTGATGGAGGACCCCTCCACCAGTGGTCTATCTCCCCAAATACCACCTTGGATTCACTTCTCCACATGTCCTACCTTCCAGAAAGTGGTCACTCTTCTGTTTGTAGAATTGCTGATATTCTTTTATTTGATATCCTGTTGAGTTTGTAGGTGTTCAGAATGGTTTGGTAAACTATCTCACTGAATTCCTGGGACCAGACAAAATTTAGGTCTCCTACTACTCCACCATCTTGCTCCTACATTCCTTTCTTCTTTGACCATATTTATAATTACTGATCCAAAGCTTTGTCCAGTAAGTACAACATCTGGGTTTCCTTAGGGACAGTTTCTATTGACCACTTTTAACTTGTCTGTATAGAGACCATACTTTCCTACTTTGCCTGTCTAATTTTTTTCATTGATAACATCAGACCCTCCAGCCCCACCCCAGAGTTTATTGTTACTGCTGTTTGTTGTTGTTGTCATTCTCCTATTTGTTTTTGTAGTTAGACTCCTGTACCAATTTTATAAGTCTCTGTTCTTTTTTGTGATGTGATTGTTAAATTCTCTGCTCAATTAGCTTAAGTGATTAGGTAATTATTGTGTAAGAACTTCTATAAATGCTTTGAATAAATTTGTCTCCCAGTCTTTGCCAAGTGGCCCTGGGTGTGTTTTGGATTCATTTTTCAATACTCCAACAGGTGATTTCCAGTTTCCAGTTCTTTTAGCCATCACTTTCAGCTTGCACAGGGCCTCAAGGTCAGCCAGAGAGAGTTCAGGGCCTTATTGGGAATTTTCTCAACATGTACACACATCTGCACACACAGATGATGTTTTAGATTATCATGAATATGTCAGACCTAGTTCCAGTTTTCCTTCTAAGATTTTTATTCACCCTCTTGGTACCCCTGTCTGCTATTGCCACCTAAGTAGCTCTGATGTTAATCATTTGCACTGATTATTTTTGATGAATTACCTGAGGATAGGAATGTTCATACAAAGTGAACTCTGAGTTGGATCAAATAAAGACAAGCTGTGAGATCCTCTGGGGTGTTGCTTTTGGGGAGCTCCATTTTACATCCTCCAGCAGTTGGTTGGCTATTGATGTTCATAGTTGCTGTGCCTGTAAGGCTGCAGCTAGTTTTCCAGTCTACTGTGAATCTATGAAGTGATTAATAAGGCTTGTTAAGAAGCCACAAAACTTGCTATTCTTATCAAGATTCAATGGTTTTTCTTGAATAAATGTTCATTGTTCCACGTCTTTGGTTAATCTCGAGATTTCTGGAAAAGTTGAATGACAACACTGCCAATGTTCTGTGTTTTATTTGTAGAATGAGTTTTTAAAGTTCTTTACTCTGTTATTCTGAGCATTTTTCTCTTTGGATTCTTTCTCACAAAAACAAGTCTTTCATAACCTTTCTCTACCCTCACTCCCCAAACTCCCTCACCACCACACCTCACTCCCCATTATGGATAACTGCATAACCCTTGTTGAAATTGAAGGGATATCTCTTATTTTCTCAGCAGCAACTCTATGAATCAACTTGTGCCAGTACCTGACTTATTTATCCTTCCTGGTTTAAGAGTAAGGGATTTACCACTCCTTCCTCATATGACACTAATCCCTTCTTTTGTTCTTGAAGCTGCTGGCATTTTCAAGGCTTTGCATTTTGATCATCATGTTTTCTCCCAATCATTTTCATCAACTGTCTTTCAATTTCTTAATCTCTTTCTTTTTCTCTTACTCTTTCTCATCTTCCATTCTTCCCTCCATCCTTTTCATTAAATTATTCTAATCAGCACCAAATTTAGATGAATCACTAGGAGGATGAAAGGACACTGTCATTTTTTGTTTGAACAGATCATCCTTCATCTCCAAAAGAGCACATTTTCCCAACAAATAAAACTTTTTTTTTTGTCATACACTGCTTGCAGCTGATAAACATATAAGAAATAAGACTCTGCTTTGTGTAAAATGAGATGCAAACTTTTTTTTTGATACCCAAATTTATCACAGTCTACTCTGCTTAAGGCCACATGCAATATAGTTACCTTTCAAAACTTCATCTCAATCACATCTTTCATTTTGCTCTGAACACATTGACTCTTATTTTCTCAAATACACTGAACCTGTTTTCTACCTTAGGTTCTTTGTGAGTGTTGGTCCCTTGGCTTGCTGTGCCTAAACTATAGACCTCAGGATATACAAAATAATTTACTATGTTATTTCATCCATTATTGATTTTATAATATGTACATATGCATTTCCCCAAGCAATTATTTAATCTATATTAAAAATAAATACACCCATATGTGTATTCATATGAAAGTCTACAAATTTTGTTACAATTAAGTTGGTGACTTTAGTGAAAATTATGGTGCAAAAAGCAAGGTTTTGGTTGGCTCTACCACTTACTAATTGAATGATATAGAATAATTACTTTGTTTCCCTAAACCTTAGTTTATTGATCTGTAAAATTGGAATAATAATGGTACTTATTTGCTAGCATTGTTGTGAAGATCAAGTAGGATAATAAATGTACACTTTGTGGGTGAAAGCCCACTCAATAAATATTAACTGTTATTTTTATTATCACTACTTTAAATTAAAATGATCATAATAAAAAGTAAAATTGCAGTGGTCATCTTAAGAAACTACATTGACTATTCATCATCATAAAACTATTTATTATCAAGAATATAATTAAAATTCTAAAATACGTGTGCATTCTGATGTTATACAAATGCTTCTAAAACAATTGAAACTAATTTATGAAAGTTGAAGTTTAATTCAATGGAGGTGTAAAAACTATACAATTTTGAGTTGTCCTAACAAAATAAATTTATTATTGCATGAAAATGCAGTTCCTTAAAATATTTTTCGTGTGGTTTATTTTATTTTATTTCATTTTTAATTAGTTAAAGTAAGAAAGAACAAAAATGTACATGGTAACTATTGTTTGCAATAGACTAGACATTGGCTATTTCAGTCAATTCTTGTAAGAATCATATTAAAGCCTTATTATTCCCGTTTTATAGAAAAGGAAACTGCAAGACGGCAAATTTAAGTAATTTACAAAAGATTACATTGAGAGAGTCAGAAATTAAGTTCTATTGGTTTTTAGTAATTCTTCTGGTGCTTCTCTTTTACTGTATTACCACATTATCTAATATTAATAAATTGGTGGTTTTTGTAACTACATTGTTATAATTATTCTTAGTATGTGTGTATATATATGTATGTTTATATATAGAATGTATATTATATATGTATATATATATACATATATATATAGCCATTTTGTACACTCAGTTCTGAAAATGTTGATATTTTGTTTAACCTTTAGTTTCTAATATTGGAGCTACATTTTAGTTCAAAACAACTCAAAGTTCATAATCTCCAAATTTTATAGTAGTTGTTGAGAATAGTGGCTTGTATTTATTTACAAAAGGAGTTCATTTTTAACTCACTACAAAATGGATGTTCCTGACTGATGAAAAACTCCATTAAAAAACTAATTCAAGGACTTTGATGTGCTCCAACAAAGGCAAATTTGTTATGTGAACATGTAACCAGCTTTTGACACATGATGTGAAATCATTAATAAATCTGTATGCAAAAATGTGTATATCATTTACATGTAAGGCTAATATTTTAAAAATTTAGCTCTACTTTTTGATAGTCATAGTAAATTTCCATTTGATTTTTGCTTCTATTTTTTTTTAATGATGTTAATCTCTTATACTTTGGTGACAAATTGAATGAATTAAGTGGTATTACTTTATTTTCTCATTATCTCTATTGCAAAATACTTTGATTTAGGAGATTGCCCGCAGACAATCCAATATTAGAAAGATGGATAAATTTTAATCCTAAAAATTTTCATTCAGATGCTAAAAAAAGATTCAATCCATCTTCTTTCTAGTTATTCTCTTCTCTAATTGGCAATAGCAAGAATATATAGAAAATAACAATCCTGCTACAATCCTACAATTTTGAGAAAAGGCTATAAGGCTTACCAAGTTACTATTAAATCCTCTTAAATTCTAAAAGTTAGAATATGCTAGATTTACTTAGAGCCCATGACAGGCATTTAAAATTACAGCTCATTCTTACAATAAACTAAAAGTATAATTCTTATACTAGAACTATCCTCAGAAGTATTATCTTGCAATGTTCCCATGACAATCCAATAAAGTTATTTAAATTATGGTGGTAACCTGGATATTTTAAATCCAACACTTAACATTAATTTGCATTTTTGTCTTTGTAACAGAATATAAACTTCAGTATCTAAAAGATTAGGTTGTTTTCAACTTCCCTGGGATAAACACTTAAGTGTATGAACTAACTCACCACATCAAAAATGTTTATACATTAGCAAAGAAGAAAATACTATAAATCTAAATGTATATGTTTGAATTTAAGTTACAAGAATATATGACATACAAACTCACAACACACACACACACACACACACACACACACACAAACTGGATTTAGAATGATAATTTAAAAAATCATAATTAATTATAATTTTAAGTGGTCAGGTTATGTCTCATACATTAAAAATGTTTTGTTTGTTTTGTTTTTAAACTGGTTTGCATTGAGAATATAATCCAACTCAGATTATTTATGCTGAATTTTTATAGGTAGTGTGATCTATAGGGCTTTTTAAATTTCATGTTCTTTGCATAGAAATATTTAATCAGGGGCACCTGGGTGTCTCAGTCAGTTAAGCGTCTGCCTTTGGCTCAGATCATGATCTCAGTGTTCTGGGATCAAGCCCTGCATTGGGCTCCCTGCAAGTAGGGAAACTGCTTTTCCCTCTCCTCCTTGTTCATGCTTTCTTTATCTGTCTCTCAAATAAATATATAAAATATTTAAATATTTAGACCATTAATTTATTAATCAAATTATTATTTAAATTATTTATATTATTATTTAAATTATTTTATAAATTATTTATATAATTTAAATTAAATTATTAATTAAAATATTTAGACCATATTAGTATTGACCTCATAGTATAAATCTGACTACACTAAAAGTAATTTTTACTGTTTATTGTGGGGGGATGAGAAATGGAGTTTTCCAATCAAAACTGTGAGATAGTGTGGCTATTCTGGCTTATTTCTTATAAAGTATTTTTATTTCTTATCTCTTCTGCAGAAGAGTATGTTTTTCTACTCTTCACTTTGCAAAATAACCTTTATTAATTTCTGGGAGTTATGATGTTAGAAATCTTTATGAATATAGAAGTTCATTCATGTTTTCAACAGGTACCACTTTTGCTAATGTCCTCAACAGTTGGTGATGTTTCCAAAGAAATGACTAAAAACTTTTCTTCCTAAAACAAAAACAAAACTCAGTTGTTTTGGCTCAGTTTTATTCACTAGATTAAACTATTTCCTCTTCTTTTTAGTCAGTTTCTACCAAGATTTGACTATACATGTGAAATACGAAAATGGTATGCATTTAAAATTAATCAAAAACAAAGCCAAGCAGTAACCAAAGAAAAAAACGACTGTTTTCCAAAACAAAACAAAACAAAACAAAACAACAAAAAAATTCATAATAAAGCAAAAATGAAACAACACATGATGGATTAATTTCTAGTGACAACTATCCCCAAACTGACATTGTTTCTTTGCTTCCACATGCTTATTCTCTGTTCAGAGACACAATATTCTTTGCTGCAATTTTTTTTTAAACTCTTAAAATTATGTCTTCTTTTGGGGCACCTGGGTGGCTCAGTCATTAAGTGGCTGACTTTGGCTCAGGTCATAACTTTGGGGTCATGAAATGGACCCCTAAATTGGGCTCTAAACTCAGTAGAAAGTTTGTTTCCACTCTCTCTTTCTGCCTCTTTCCCTGCCCCAGCTCTCCATTTCTTTCTCAAACAAACATGATAAAACGTATCTATCTCTCTATCTATCTATCTATCTATTTTTTATTTGGGCTTTAAATCCATCTTTTTTTTTTTTCTAATAAAGCCAAGGTTGATTTGATAATTATTTAGTTTTCTTTCCTTAAAGTATCATTAATTAATTAATTAAAGTATTGTACTCAAGTGCAATAGAGCCAATCAACTTCACAATAAATAAATATGAATTATTGAATCATTTATACAAATTCCTAAGTATACTTTGGAATACATCTATGTGTCAGGTGAGAAATAATGCTGGATTATATTGATGAGATTATTTTCTGGTTTAACTTAACTATAAATCATATATTTTAGATTACTCTTCCAACATCTTGAAAACTACCTCTAAGTTAACATGGTTCAAAGATGTTTATTTGGGTGATGAGAAAAATAATTTTAAAAACCTTTCTGTGTTTTTCTATTTTTTGGAACCACCTATTTTGAACAGAATTCCTCTCTCCTTACTCATAAGTCTGTGCCATAAAAAGGGTCTGGGAGTCTTACATTTGGAATTTTTATAGTCATACATATAGCCCCATAATAATCCTTACTTCCCAAATTCCACACCTTTGCATAATTACCTTATTTTAAATACTGGCAGAACCTGACCTGGAACTTGCCTCTAACCAATGGAATATAGTGAAAGACATGAGATGTCACTCTCATGACTGTATTACCTCATATAATATTCAGTCTTACCACTTATTCTAGAGAAAGCCCTCATTGGCTTGATGAAGTAAGCAATTAGGCTGAGGAACTTGTAGAAAACAGCCTCTGGGAGTGAACGACAGCATCCGGAACTGGAGGATGTCCTCTAGGAGTGGAAGATAGCATCTAGGAGTGAAGGACAACTTCTGGAAGTAAAAATTGGCCTCTAGGAGTAGAGTATGGCATCTAAGAGTGGAGAACAGCCTCTAAGAGAACACAACAGTTTCTAGGAATGGAACAAAGCATCTAGGAATGAAGAATAGCCTCTAGGTATGGGGGAAAAAGCATCTAGGAGTGAAGAACAGCCTCTAGGAGTGGAGGATAGCCTCTGAGAGTAGAGGGTGTCCTCTAGGAGTGGAGAATGATTTCTGGGAGTGGCAGACAGTCTTTAGGAGTAGAATACAGCCTCTAAGAGTGAAGAACAGCCTCTGGAAGTGGAGGATAACCTCTAGGAGTCTAGGCTTCTTGGTTTTAGGACAGTCTCTGCAAGTGGAGAGTGGCATCTAGGAGTAGAGGACAGCCTCTGGAAATGGATGATAGCTTCTAGGAAGTTTGGGTGTATTTGATTATTGAGGACTTTTAAGGAAAAATGTGTGAAGGAAAGATAAAGATGGGAAGTAAGTAAAACTCTGATCTCCAGTGACATCTGCCTCTGGCCTGATGCAGGGAAGGATTCTGGAGCAAGTCAGATGATTTACTTCTCTTTGAGTCAGAGGTTGGTTTCTATAACCCTGCAACAGTCTTCACAAGCTGCAGGACATAAGGAGGGTGAATTGTCACCTGTTAGCACTCTGCATCACAGAAGCTGATGCATTGGTGTACTGGCTCCAGAGACTTGTGTTGGAAGGTGCAGTCCATTCCAGGACTCCCCAGTAAGGGGTGTGATCTATGACAGTATGCTGTATTGTCCAAACCAATATGTTATATCTATCCTTCTATGTTCCTGTTATCTTACTCCTCCAAGATCTTAAGATGATTTCTAAACACATATTCTTTTATTTTTTCAGTGTGAACTTCAAGTGTTAGTTTCTAGATGCTCAAAGCAGAAGCCAACAGCTTGGGGAAGTGGTGTCTCCTGGATTATGACATGCAGTATTGTAGGACCACGTGGTGATTGCACAAACAACCTCATGATTTCATAAGTGCTAGAAGAGTAAGATTAAAAATGTTTTACTTGGGGTGCCTGGGTGGCTCAGCAGTTAAGCATCTGCCTTAGGCTCAGGTCATGATCCCAGGGTCCTGGGATTGAGCACCACATTGGGTTCCCTGTTCAATGGGAAGCCTGTTTCTCCCTCTCACATTCCCCTTGCTTGTGTTCCCTCTTTGCTATCTCTCTCTGTGTAAAGTAAATAAATAAAATCTTTAAAAATATTTTACTTAAACCTGCATTATTTTATAAACATGGCATGTAGAGCATGAGTTTCCCACATACATAACTACTCCCTCTTTTTCTAGGAAGAGGGCCCGGGCCTAGTGAGATTTTTCTGGATCTTTCACCCCACTTTCTTGGCTCTGATAGTTTTAGGTTGCCATGTGGTTTTACCACCTTTTTTTAAAGTTAAACAAGGAGAAAAAAAATGTAAAATGTCAGAAACTCTGATCACTATATTTTGATAAAAACGAATAGTAAGACAATTGATATGTGTATATATTTCTTTCTTAAAAATTAAGTAGAAGAGAAAAGATGCTGGTCAAAGTAATTGCTGTAGAACTAATAAACAAAAAAGAAAAATTTGTAGTTTTTTCTATGAAGAAAGAATTGATTAAAAATTAATTAGTCCAGTGAAGTTTCTTCTAAAATCTTGTGTTATCAACTGAAATTCATCAATATTGACAACTCTGATTTAAGATTTCATCAGCTTTCAAAATCGTTAACATTTCCTTAGAGTTAAATCACTTTAAAAGAATACTTTATTTTTATTTATTTATTTGTTTTTTTTTTCCACATTTCTTGAGCTTCCCTTCATTTTTTTAGTTTTTATTTAAATTCTAGTTGGTTAACATATAGTGTAATATTGGTTTCAGAAGCAGAATTTAGTGATTCATCAATTACCTACAACACCCAGTTGTTGCTCATCACAACCAGTGCCTCATTAATACCCTCACCCATTTCACCCACCCCCCCCTCACCAACCACCCTCCCATTTAAAATAATGGACTGATATCATCATACAGGTATGTGTGAGCACATGTCCAGATGTATACATTCAGGCTGCCATTGCAGTAATATTTTCACAACCCACATCTTAGATGAGTCTTGAGCTTATTTTCCTTAGATCCACTTTCTCCCCTTCTGCTGACCTTTTTACTTCAAGGGGCTTACTTTGTGTGCTGTGTTTCCTTGGCTTCTAGATCAGCCAGCTTCTAGTTGGATTATTTGGATGACAACAGAAGGGAGAATTCAGGGCATGTCTTCTCTTCTTCTCTCTCTTTTATAGTTGGCAAAAGCCACACTGTGAGAGTGTTCTCCCTACTTCCAAGTCCTCCTGGCAAGGCTGCTGATTTGCTTCTGGTTTCTACTTAGGTGACTCCATCCTTGGTGTTGGGAACAGGGCCTCTACCTATGTCATGCAGCTTGCTCTCAATGATCTCTGCAGTGCTCCACCATCCTTGATTTGGCTTCTCATTTCCTATATTATATGTCAAGCCAATTGTCAGTATAAATTTTCCTCTTAACTATGATTAAATAGTTAAAATTGCTTCTCTTTCATGGTTAAACTCTCATTTGTACACACATTACTAAAAACTCTTATGTAGTATAAATTAATGAGCTTGTTATTTCCTTGAATGAAATTATTTAAACATTTATTTATTGTTGGATGATTTATATGCAACTGAAAATTACTATAAATAATGTTGCTGTTAGTATTTTGTACTTTGAGGTTTCATCTGTGTACCCAGTCATAACCTAAGGGTGGTTTCACACAGTTAAAAAGTCTGGATATATTACAAAGTTATTTCCCATCAAAGATAAACCAATATACATTTCAATAATTGTCAAATATCATTTTAAAACCCATTGCTAATTTGATATAAATAATTCCAGTTCTTATTATGTAAAAAGTTACCTCACACTTAGTGGTGTTAAATAGCAGTCACTTTGTTATGCTCATGGCTGCTATGGTCTAGGTTCAGTCAGATCTCATTTTGCTCCCCTTGGTGTACACTGATACCTTGCGGTGGAACTCAGATGGCAAGAAGGCAGTTCTGAGCATATAAGATGACTCAGTTACACAGTTAATAACTTAGTGGGGACTAGCTGTGACTGCTAACCAGAACCTCTATGTAGCTCATGTAGACTAGAGCATGGCACTCAGACATCTCACTAGGTGACTGACTCTAGAATAAGCACTTCAAGAAAACCAAGTAAAACTGCATGACCTTTCTGAAAGCCTCAGAATTCACCAGATCACTTCTGCCATACTCTGGAAATGAGCCTTCCTCAACTCAAAGACAAGGCAAAGAGGCAAGATCATATGGTGGAAAAGCATGTGCTCTGGGGAGATTGTTGCAATTTTCTTAAAATACAATCACCCACACAAAAGAATGAGAACATTCAATATTACATCTCAGAACATCTTTTTAACATTTATATGCTGATTAAAAAAAAAAAAGTTTTATGAGTTTTAGAAGTATCCCTAGGGAGGGGGACTGTTTTACTTATTTCAAAAGAGAGAAAAATATGTCTCTTTCATGATGATATCATTATAAAATAGATAATAAATATTAACAAATAATCATAACCATAAAGATGCTATAGTCTTATAAGAAAAAATATAAAAATAGAGAAAAAAGTACACACTAATGAGTCAAATGTTCTTAACAAAAATACCAGTCTTCAGCTCTAATATTATCTTACTCACTTGAGTGAAGAAGTCTTGAGAAAATGTCCAGGAAAACAAGAGAAATGCCTTGTGCTAAAATGCCATCCAGAAATCCCAACTCACTCTACATCCGAGGACAATCTCTAACTTCTTATGTTAGGAATATGTTGAAAGCTACACATTAAACAATCTGCAACACATTCAGGAAAATCACTATCTTCTTAAAATGGTAACAGCCACAAATCTCTCCAGTGTCTGTCATTTACTGGTTTCCTCTTAAATATTTTATACTCCTTAAGGTTTTCTATAAATTTGATTTTTGTTTCAATCTTGCATGTATTACTGACAATTGGAGTATAACAAGAGTAATTAGGAAGATGTATATTTTTTTGAGGAAGAAGAAAACATGTATGACAATGTGGTCAATGATTCTTGGTGCTACTTTTCAAACAGACTCTGTTTAAAAGCTATATGGTCTATATACACTATCCAGTCAGTTCTCTGTTTGTGGTTTACTTATATTCGAGATGTTATTTCACATATTTTTTTGTCAACCTCTCTAACCACAAAATACCCAAATCATCACCAAATAACTTTATTAATTATAAGTTGCTAAGTTATGGTACAGGTATTGTCCAATGAGTTAACAAGCTCACCTATTTTCAGCATTTGGGTAACTTTTGAATGCTCTTGTAATCTTAAATTCATGATGAACTCTGTGGTGGTGTCACGTAGTAATGTGATATCTGACACTAACCTTCCCATTTCCTGCTCCTTCAAGCTTTAGTTGCATAATTCAAAAATTACAATAGTTAGAAGTAAGTAGGTCATGAGGGAAAGTCGAATAAAAGTAGAGAAGGACATTTACTGTGAGATAGGAAACCATTAAAATCCTAGAGAACACATGCAGCAACCTCTTTGGCAGTGGCTGTAGCAACTTCTTACTAGATATGGCTCCCGAGACAGAAAGAAAAGCAAAAACAAACTATCGAAACATCATCAAAATAAAAACCTTCTGCCCAGTGGAGGAAATAATAAACAAAGCTAAAAGACAACCTACAGAATGGGAGATATTTGCAAGTAATCAGGGTTAGTGTCCAAAATATGTAAAGAACTTAGAAAACTCAACTTCCAAAAACAAATAATCCAGTTCAGAAATGAGCAGAAGACATAAAGAGACATTTTTTTTCCAAAGAAGACATCCAGATGGGTAACAGACACACGAAAAGATGCTCAACATCGTTCATTAGGGAAATATAAATCAAAACTATAATGATATATCACCTCACACTTATCATATTGGTTAAAATTAACAATATGGATGTGGAGAAAGGGGATACTCTTACAATGTTGGTGGGAATGCAGCCACTCTGGAAAACAATATGGAGGTTCCTCAAAATGTTAAAAATAGAACTACACTAAGATCCAGCAGTTGGTTTACTAGGTATTTACCCAAAGGCTATTAAAATACTGATTTGAAGGGATGCATGCACTCCGATGTTGAGAGCAGCATTATTCACAATAGCTAAGTTATAGAAAGAGCTCAGGTGTTCATCAACTGATGAATGGATAAAGAACAGGTGGCATAAACAATGAAGTATTATTCACCCATTAAAAAAAGAATGAAATCTTGCCATTTGCAACAATGTGGATGGAGCTAGAGAGTATGACGCTAAGTGAAATAAGTAAGCTGGACAGAGAGAAATACCAAATGATTTCATTCATATGTGGAATTTAAGAAACAAAGCAAATGAATTTGGAGGAAAAGAAAAAGAGGACATTTATTTTTTTGTTGTTTCACGTTTTTATTTAAATTCTAGTTAGTTAACATAGGATGTAATGTTGGTTTAAGGAGTAGAATTCAGATCCATCCCCTACACATCACACCCAGTGCTCATCACAATAACTGCCCTCCTTTATACCCATCACTCATTTAACCCATCCCCTACCCACTTCACCTCCAGCAACACTCAGTTTGCTCTCTATAGTTAATAGTAAAAGAGAAGTGCATTTAAATAATGAGTAAATGTATGTGTTTTGAAGTTCCATAGAATAAGAGTTCAGTCATGTCGTTGACCCTACTACTTAGCTTCTCCAGTCCCTCAATGAAATAATATATAGAATTGAAGTAAAGAACAGTAGTTAGCTATATGGGGGTCTGTGGCCCAACTCCTGATTTTGAATCTTAACTGAGTCATGCATTAGATAAATGACCTTATGTAAGTTTCTTGAACACTTTGTGCCCCATTGCTTTATCTAAAAGATAAATTAATATCATCCTCATAAAGTTGCTAAGTCAGGTGAAATTAGTTAATATATTTTCATCTACATAATGTAAACTACTTCATAAAGTGTAGGATAAATATAATGTATGAAACATTTAATATGTGATATTACTGACCATTCTTAAGTATTTATCCAAATTCATTACAATTTGGTAGGTTCTTGATGAATAACAGCTGTTTGTAGTGTTTATAAAAGTAAGAGATGATAGGAACAACCACTAATCTCTTTAGAAGGGCATCACTATTGCCAATGTTCATCAGCCAAAGATCTTGAGGAACACACCTGCAGCTAAACAGAGTCTATTCATTGGTAATATTTGCAATAAAGGAGAGTCCACATCATGAGGAACCATTGGCCATCTCAATAAGAGGATGTTTAGAAGGTTTTGTGGTAGGATTTGGACTTGAAATTAGATGGTTGGGGGAAGATGCAAGGATTCATGGTTTTGCTATAGATTGGAGGCTGTGAATAGGGGCATTTCTATAATAAAGTATCTATATAATTTTTATCTAGGAGGTAGCACTGGGAAAAATTAAAGCTGTACTTGGTAAAGATGTAACAGGTACTCATATTAGGTGGAAGAGGCTGGCTGTTCAGGATGTTTTCTGGCTTGCACATTTTTCATATTTATCTGAGCTCAGATTTGACCATTAAGCATTCCTTTTTTTCCCCTTACTCTATGATAGTCACAGGATGTTTGTCCAATGTGATATATGATATCACTTGTTTGACAACAGAACATCATGGGGTAGTTGCAAGAGCCAGACCAGCTATCAGCTCATCCCTGGCAGGTCTGATTCCTTATGTTTGCTAGTATTATTATTATCAATGGAAGCATAAAAAATAACAAGGATCCAACATACCTCATTGCCTCCACTCCCACTCACCTGTGACGTATAGTGTGACTGGTATGTCACATAGACTGTGACTGAGTGTGACTGATACCCTACTATCTCCGTGCCTCTGCTCTCTCTCTTCTCTTCAGGGTGAATACAGATATGCTCTCAGAAAATTCATTTTATTTGATTGATTTTTCAACTTAATTCCATCTTAGGCCAACTACTCTAAGAAACTCAGTTTTTTTTAATTTTTTTAAATTTTTAAATTTCTTTTCAGCGTAACAGTATTCATTGTTTTTGTACCACACCCAGTGCTCCATGCAATCGTGCCCTCTCTAATACCCACCACCTGGTTCCCCCAACCTCCCATCCCTCGATCTTTCAAAAACCTCAGATTGTTTTTCAGAGTCCATAGTCTCTCGTGGTTCACCTCCCATTCCAATTTCCCTCAACTCCCTTCTCCTCTCCATCTCCCCTTGTCCTCCATGCTATTTGTTATGCTCCACAAATAAGTGAAACCATATGATAATTGACTCTCTCTGCTTGACTTATTTCACTCAGCATAATCTCTTCCAGTCCCATCCATGTTGCTACAAAAGTTGGGTATTCATCTTTCTGATGGAGGCATAATACTCCATAGTGTATAGGGACCACATCTTGCTTATCCATTCGTCCGTTGAAGGGCATCTTGCTTCTTTCCACAGTTTGGGGACCGAGGCCATTGCTGCTATAAACATTGCTGCTATACAGATGGCCCTTCTTTTCACTACATCTGTATCTTTGGGGTAAATACCCAGTAGTGCAATTGCAGAGTCATAGGGAAGCTCTATTTTTAATCTCTTGAGGAATCTCCACACTGTTCTCCAAAGTGGCTGCACCAACTTGCATTCCCACCAACAGTGGAAGAGGGTTCCCCTTTCTCCACATCCTCTCCAACACATGTTGTTTCCTGTCTTGCTTATTTTGGCCATTCTAAGTGGTGTAAGGTGGTATCTCAATGTGGTTTTAATTTAAATCTCCCTGATGGCTAGTGAGGATGAACATTTTTTCATGTGTCTGATAGCCATTTGTATGTCTTCATTGGAGAAGTGTCTGTTCATATCTTCTGCCCATTTTTTGATATGATTATCTGTTTTGTGTGTGTTGAGTTTGAGGAGTTCTTTATAGATCCTGGATATCAATCTTTTGTCTGTACTGTCATTTGCAAATATCTTCTCCCATTCCATGGGTTGCCTCTTTGTTTTGTTGACTGTTTCCTTTGCTGTGCAGAAGTTTTGATCTTGATGAAGTCCCAAAAATTCATTTTCGCTTTTGTTTCCTTTGCCTTTGGAGACATATCTTGAAAGAAGGTGCTGTGGCTGATATCGAAGAGGTTACTACCTATGTTCTCCTCTAGGATTCTGATGGATTCCTGTCTCACGTTGAGGTCTTTTATCTATTTCGACTTTATCTTTGTGTACGGCATAAGACAATGGTCAAGTTTCATTCTTCTACATATAGCTGTCCAGTTTTCCCAGCACCATTTATTGAAGAGACTGTCTTTTTTCCAATGTATATTTTTTCCTGTTTTGTCGAAGATTATTTGACCATAGAGTTGAGGGTCCATACCTGGGCTTTCTACTCTGTTCCACTGGTCTATGTGTCTGTTTTTATGCCAGTACCATGCTGTCTTGGTGATCACAGCTTTGTAGTAAAGCTTGAAATCAGGTAATGTGATGCCACCAGTTTTATTTTTGTTTTTCAACATTTCCTTAGCGATTTGGGGTCTCTTCTGATTCCATACAAATTTTTGGATTATTTGCTCCAGCTCTTTGAAAAATACCAGTGCTATTTTGATCAGAATGGCATTAAAAGTATAGATTGCTCTAGGCAGTATAGACATTTTAACAATGTTTATTCTTCCGATCCAAGAGCATGGAATGGTCTTCCATCTTTTTGTGTCTTCTTCAATTTCTTTCATGAGTGTTCTGTACTTCCTCGAGTACAGATCCTTTACCTCATTGGTTACGTTTATTTCCAGGTATCTTATGGTTCTTGGTGTAATAGTAAATGGAATTGATTCTCTAATTTCCCTTTCTGTATTTTCATTCTTAGTGTATAAGAAAGCCACTGATTTCTGTACATTGACTTTGTATCCTACCACGTTGCTGAATTACTGTATGAGTTCTAGTAGTTTGGGGGTGGAGTCTTTTGGGTTTTCCATATAAAGAATCATGTCATCTGCAAAGAGAGACAGTTTGACTTCTTCCTTGCCAATTTGGATACCTTTTATTTCTCTTTGTTGTCTGATTGCTGTTGCTAGGACTTCTAATACTATGTTGAAGAGTGGTGAGAGTGGGCATCCTTGTCATGTTCCTGATCTCAACAGGAAGACTGAAAGATTTTTCCCATTGAGGATGATATTTGCTGTGGGTCTTTCATAGATAGATTTTATGAAGTTCAGGAATGTGTCCTCTATCCCTATACTTTGAAGCATTTAAATCAGGAATGGATGCTGGATTTTGTCAAATGCTTTTTCTGCATCAATTGAGTCACCATGTGGTTCTTTTCTCTTCTCTTATTAATTTGTTCTATCACATTGATTGATTTGCGAATGTTGAACCATCCTTGTAGCCCAGGGATGAATCCCACCTGGTCATGGTGGATAATCTTTTTAATGTGCTGTTGGATCCTGTTTGCTAGGATGTTGTTGAGAATCTCAGCATCCATATTCATCAGTGATATTGGTCTGAAATTCTCCTTTTTGGTAGGGTCTTTGCCTGGTTTGGGGATCAGGGTAATGCTGGCGAGTCTGCAAGAGTCTGCAAGTTTTGCTTCTGCTTCAATTTTTTGAAACAGCTTCAGGAGAATAGGTGTTATTTCTTCTTTGAAAGTTTGGTAGAATTCCCTAGGGAGTCCGTCAGGTCCTGGGCTCTTGTTTTTTGGGAGGTTTTTGATCACTGCTTCAATCTCGTTACTAGATATTGGTCTACTTAGGTTGTCAATTTCTACCTGCTTCAATTTTAGGAGTTTATAGTTTTCCAGGAATGTATCCATTTCATCTAGGTTGCTTAGCTTATTGGCATATAACTGTTGACAATAACTTCTGATGATTGTTTCTACTTCCTTGGTGTTAGTTGTGATCTCTCCCTTTTCATTCATAATTTTATGAATTTGGGCTTTCTCTCTTTTCTTTTGGATTAGTGTGGCCAATGGTTTATCGATCTTATTGATTCTTTCAGAAAACCAGCTTCTAGTTTCATTGATATGTTCTACTGTATCTCTGGTTTCCACCTCATGGATCTCTGCTCTAATCTATTTCCCTTCTTATGTGTGGAGTTGGTCTGATTTGTTGTTGATTCTGCCGTTCTTTAAGGTGTAGGGACAGCTGGTGTGTTCTGGATTTTTCAGTTTTTTTGAGGGAGGCTTGGACGGCTATGTATTTCCCCCTTAGGACCGCCTTTGCTGTATCCCATAGGTTTTGGACCAAAGTGTCTTCATTCTCATTGGTTTCCATGAATTTCTTAAGTTCTTCTTTGATCTCCTGGTTGATCCAAGCATTCTTAAGCAAGGTGGTCTTTAGCTTCTGGGTGTTTGAGTTCCTTCCAATCTTTTGCTTGTGATTGAGCTCCAGTTTCAAAGCATTGTGATCTGAGAATATGCAGGGAATAATCTCAGTCTTTTGGTATTGGTTGAGTCCTGATTTGTGACCCAGTATGTGGTCTATTTTTGAGATGGTTCCATGTGCACTTGAGAAGAATGAGTATTCTGTTGTTTTAGGGTGGAATGTTCTGTATATATCTATGAGGTCCATCTGGTCCAATGTGTCATTCAATGCTCTTGTTTCTTTACTGATTTTCTGCTTCGATGATCTGTCTATTACTGAGAGAGGTGTGTTAAGATCTCCTACTATTAATGTATTCATATCAATATGACTCTTTATCTTGATTAACAGTTTTCTTATGTAATTGGCTGCTCCCATATTGGGGGCATAGATATTTACAATTGTTAGATCATCTTGGTGGATAGTCTCTTTAAGAATAATATAGTGTCCTTCTGTATCTCTGACTACAGTCTTTAGTTTAAAATCTAATTTGTCTGATATGAGAATGGCTACCCCGGCCTTCTTTTGAGGCCCATTGGCATGAAAGATGTTTCTCCATCCCTTGACTTTCAGTCTGGGTGTATCTTTAGGTTCAGAATGGGTCTCTTGTAGACAACATATGGATGGGTCCTGTCATCTTATCCAATCTGCAATCCTGTGTCCTTTTATGGGTGCATTTAGGCCATTCACATTGAGAGTGATTATTGATAGATACATTTTTATTGGCATCATGTTACCTTTGAAGTCTTTCTTTCTGTAGATTGTCTCTATATTTCTGTTCAATGCTATTCTTAGGATTTTTCCTCCTGTATAGAACCCCCCTTAATATTTTCTGCAGTGTTGTCTTGGTGGTTGCATAGTCTTTTAAGCCTTGCCGGTCTTGGAAACTCTTTATCTCTCCATCCATTTTGAATGTCAGTCTTCCTGGATAAAGTATTCTTGGCTGCATGTTCTTCTCATTTAGTGCCCTGAATATATCTTGCCAGCCCTTTCTGGCTTGCCAGGTCTCTGTGGACAGGTCTGACGTTATTCTGATGGACTTCCCTCTGTAAGTAAGGAGCCTCTTTGTCCTAGCGGCTTTCAAGAGATTATATCTACAATTATGATTCCTCAATTTGACTATCAGGTGCCTTGATGTTTTTTTGGAATCTGTAATCTTGGGTGGAGACCATTCGGCCTCTAGTACATGAACGCTGGTTTCATTTGCAAGATTGGGAAAATTTTCCAGAAGAACTTGTTCCACTATATCTTCTAGACTTCTTTCTTTCTCCTCCCCTTCAGGGATTCCAATAATTCTGACGTTTGAATGTTTCATGGCATCATTTATTTCCCTGGTTCTGTTTTCGTGGCTTCTAAGCTGTTTGTTCCAGGCTTCCTCCTGATCCTCTCTCTCTGTTTGTCTTCCAGATCACTAATTCTATCTTCTGTCTCAGTTACCCTAGCTTTTAGAGAATTTAGATTAGATTGGAACTCATTGAGAGCATTGTGAACCTCATCTCTGGTGGCTTTCAACTCTGCCCTGACATTGTGAACTTCATCTCTGGTTGCTTTAAGTTCAGGCCTAATCAATTCCGTTTGGTCATCCATGGCTTTCTCCAACCTAGCTATTGCCTGGATAATTGTTAGCCTGAATTCTCTTTCCAACATATTGTCTATGTTGATAGCTGTTAGCTCTGTTGCAGAAGGCCCATCCTCTGTATTTTTCTTCTGTTGGGCATTCCTCCTCCTAGTCATTTTGGTGAGAGATGACTGAATGGATGTAGCTGGATGTATCAACCGTCGTGCAGTCAAGGTCCACCCTGGAACGCTTCTGAGCAATCAAGATTCCCCACCCAAATGAGAAAAAAAAAAGAAAAGAAAAAGAAAAAAGAGAGAGAGAGAGACAGGAAAAAAAGGGAAGATAAAAGAGAAGTTTCAGCCCAAATGGGCCCCAAGGTAAGATTTAAGAAGTATACAAACAAGAACAGACAAACAAAAAGACTGATAAAAGTATATAACAAGAGAAAAAAAATATATATATAAGCAAATAAAGGAAAAACCTTGTCAAAAAGAACCCCAAGTATAAGATTTACATACTATCAGGACAAACACAAAAACACAGAAACACTGGCGGAAGAAAAAGATGGGAGAGTGGTAATAAATTCTCAGTGTGGGCGAGGAAGGTTGTTTTGATTCTTCCTGTATGTATCTTGATATCTTTGTTAAAGGACTCAACTTTCCTAGGCTAAAGGGGGATTAAAAATTGGTTTACCTATAGGGGTAGCATTGATTGGGGAAAGGGGATTATCTTGAAGTTTAACTCTATATGTATATTAGAAAATAAAAATAAAAAAGGAATAAACTAGACTAAACTAAACTAAAATTTAAAAAAAATTAAAAATAGAAATGCAAAAGAAAAACACAGGTGTATGTATCAAAAAGTTCAGGCTAGAAGGTTATTATGGAATTTGATGTACTGGACATCTCACTGTATGGTAAATAGGTTAAAAAGTTATCTATATAAAAAAAATGAACCAGAATAGTGGGAACGAGTTAAAAATAAAAGTTGTCCTATGAAGTAGTGGTGGTTGTTCTCTTGTTGTCTTTTTTTTTTTTTTCCTTTCCTGGTTGGTTTTCTGGGGGAGGGGCCTGCCACATGGGTTTTCAGTCAATGATGTTCCCTGAGTTAAGTCCTCCTGCCCTGCTCATGGGGGTGGGCTCTG
Organism: Enhydra lutris kenyoni; assembly: GCF_002288905.1. Taxonomy (NCBI): domain Eukaryota; kingdom Metazoa; phylum Chordata; class Mammalia; order Carnivora; family Mustelidae; genus Enhydra; species Enhydra lutris. The sequence goes on from NW_019154125.1 coordinate 16,689,972, forward strand.
AGGAAACTGGTTTCTTCAGGCTTTTGTGCTCTGGAGGTTTTTATGTTTGTTCACTTTTTTTTCTCTCTCTTGCCTTGACCGCTTTTGATGGTTTTTGTAGGTTTATAGGAAAGCAAACTGCACCATGACCTCCCTCTCAGAGAGTGTTAGGGTATGGAGTCGATCACCCCTCAATTAGAAAAAGAACACTCTCGATAATGCAAGTCACACAGCGAGGTTTATTTCCAGTTGATGGGGTCCAAGTATCCGCCAGGCGCAGCGGGTTTCAACAAGGACCCCGAGCACTCAAAGCCAAGGGTTTATATACCATTTTCAAGGCACTTTTTCATAGCTACATACATCTCTTGCACCCCACTTTGACAGTTTAACTTTATTTAACTTTTTGCCACCCCGGTGTCACCCTGGCGGTTAAGTGAGATTTAGGTTTAGAAGAATTTTCACCTTAATTACATTTCCTTCTGCCTCAGCCTCCTATAGTTTTATGGTGGGGAGGGGGACCTTTGGCCTTGAGGTACTGAGCCATTGAAAAGATGGCCTTTTTGTTGTAAATCACCAGGACATTTGCAAACCAAGGGAGACCCCAGTCTAGCAGGATTGTGATCTCTGCAAGTTAACTATTTGTTTTTCTTCAACATTTGGTCTCTGTGGCACCATCACCTAACTGCCCTTTGGTATATGTAGTGTAGGCCTGTTAGGGACACTCAGTAAAATGGCTTCCTGGCCTTCAGGATGGCCATTCTTATGCTAACTCACTCTTACAGTGCAAGGTGCTGGCTTTTGCTTTGCCAAGATGCCTGTACTTATGTCAGGACCAGACCCGAGGTGGGTACAGCCTTGTTTTTCTTGGCCTCCACACCTGGAGCTGGTTTCTGGGACTTGTTTTTAAGTCCCCTGGGAGAAGGGGAGCAGGGATAGTTTAAGGGTTAAACAACAAAGTTATTGTTTAACCTCAATGGAAGCCTCTAGCTAAAATAAAAATATAAAATAGGTCCTTATAAGAGAAGCCTCAGTCTGGCTGCAGAGCCCAAATAAATTCCCCCTTGGCCGCTGGCAGAGCAGGTTCTGAGTCGCGGTCCCTGGGGACGCAGGATCTTTTGCTTGTACCCAAAACCATGGCAGCGGCGGCTGTCTAGGTAGCTCCAGACTGCCAGAGAGGTTCCAAGCAGTGATCGCACACTGAGATTTTCCTGCTGGCCCAGGCTGGGAGTGCCTGTCTTTCCGGGTCTAAGAGCGCCAGGCTTGCGCGCACCTCTCTCAGGGGAGGGTGAGGGTCGCGCATGTGTCTCAGGCTCTGGTGGAATGGTGCTGGGTCTAAGAGCACCTGGCTGGGCCTTCAGGCACCTCTCTCAGGGGAGGGTGAGGGGCGCGCGCTTCTCAGGCTCTGTTACCAGGGTTCCAGGTTCTACCATCTGGCGAGGCTCCCAGCCCCTCACAGGAGCCGGACCCCAGGTGTTCTCGGGCGCGCTGGCAGCTCAGGGACCAAGACCTGGTTTCTCCGCCACACTTTCTTGGCTCAGCGCCAGGGAGGCTGTCCTGGGTCCCGGGACTTAAGCCCCTGTCCCTAGCCGCCCGGATTCCCACAGTCCCCCCCCCCCCGCCCCCACGGTCCTTTGCTCTCTTTGAGTGCTTTCAACCAGTCTCCAAGTTAATGGTGGCCCCCAGATGCTGGGCACTCTCGTATTGGGGTATTACTTTCCAATCGGTCGCCACTGGTGGCTCCCTCCCCCTTTTGTTTATCTTCCAATATCAGTCCGTTCCCAATCCGCTTTACCTGCCCACTGGCATCTTCTGCCCCTGTAGAGATCCAGATGTGTATAATTCTGATCTCAGGCTGATTTCTTGGGTGATTGGAGTTCTTTGGAAGGTAATCAGCTCACTTTAGGGTACAGGTTGAAACAGCGCCTCCTCCTACTTCCCCACCATCTTGTCTCTACACCACATCTTCTTTATCCATTCATCTGTTGATGGACATCTACAATCTTTCCATAGTTTGGTTTATAAGCACTTTTTTTAAAAAGATTTTTTATTTACATATTCGACAGAGAAAGATCACAAGTAGACAGAGAGTCAGACAGAGGGAGGGGGGAAGCAGGCTCTCTGCTGAGCATAGAGAGCCAGATCTAAGCCACTCAGTTTTAATACCTAAAAGCTAATCTACATCAGTTCATATGTATAATAAATAGGTGACATCTCACCAGACCAAAACAAGAAATAATATTGGATTTTCTTTAACATTCTGATTCATTTATCTTTTCCTAAAGCCCTTTTGGGACATTATAAAAGATTCTAAAACAACTCAAGCAGTGTTACTTCAGGTACCCTGAAGCTTGTCCTCTGAGTCAGAACTCGGGCCAACCCCTAAGGCTAACAAATTGCCCTTGATGCTGAAGTTTCAGGTTAGACTGCCTTGCTATTTTCGCCAGTACTGGAGGTGGGTCTGGGATGAACCAAAACCTGGAAAGCCTGAAAACCCGCATTTTTCTGGTTTTGCTGCTCTTCTTATGAAAAGAGCCCAAACACTATGGAATTTCTCATAGTTCTGGAGAACTTCACAATTCTAGAGTGCACAAAGTTGTCAGGGTCAAAACTGACCCAGATTTGCAATAACACTTTTTTTTAATGTTTTGCTTTCTCTCTTTAACAAATACCCCTCACACAAACATACACAGAGTCATTCCCACCCCCAACACTTCATCCCCTCTCTGTCCCTTCCCTCCCTCATACCTCATCCCCTCCCTGACATGCCATGGACCCACAATAGCTAGTTGGGTGTTGCTGGGGCAGACACACACCACATCCTATGAGCAGCCTTTAGCCAAATTTCTATAAGGTGAGGCTCTAATACTAAGCCCAGGCCTTTAGCCAAATTTCTATAAGGTGAGGCTCTAATACTAAGCCCAGGATACTTGTTCAAAAAAAAAAAAAGAAAGAAAGAAAGAAAGAAAAGAGAGAAAGAAAGAAAAAAAAAAGGCACTTTTGAAGTTGAGTTTCTCTATTAAGATAAAGGTGCACTACAGTGCCAGATAACTTCAGTCAGGGCCACATAAATCCATGAGTCCTTCTAACAAGTCTGAACTTTGCAGCAGAATGAATAAGGGTCTTGATCCAATTTCTCATGAAAAGAATCTTAGCTCTAATGAATATATTCAAACTACTTTTCAACAACATTTAGAGACAGAGTTTTAGAGAAAGATGGCCTTTGTCAACATTAGCTAATTCTTCATTTCCTTAGAAGCAGCTCGCTTTTTTTTATTAATTTTATTTTTTATAAGCATATAATATATTTTTATCCCCAGGAGTACAGGTCTGTGAATCGCCAGGTTTACACACTTCACAGCACTCACCATAGCACATATCCTCCCCAATGTCCATAACCCCACCCCCCAACCCCCCTCCCCCCATCAACCCTCAGTTTGTTTTGTGAGATTAAGAGTCACTTATGGTTTGTCTCCCTCCCAATCCCATCTTGTTTGATTTACTCTTCTCCTACCTTCTTAACCCCCCATGTTGCATCTCCTCTCCCTCATATCAGGGAGATCATATGATAGTTGTCTTTCTCCGATTGACTTATTTCGCTAAGCATGATACCCTCTAGTTCCATCCATGTCGTCGCAAATGGAAAGATTTCATTTCTTTTGATGGAGCAGCTCGCTTTTTAAAAGAAAATATTTTATTCTGACATATTTAAAATTTAACCTTTCAGACTCCCTGCTGGACAAATTCTATGGATTCACCTTTCCTGATATTTTATTATTTGATTTTTATAATTATTGTTGAATTAGTAGGTTGGGTGTTTGTGTAGGGGTGTGTTAGGATGGTGGCCCCACATAAAATATTAAGTGGCAGTGTAGGATCATACTGGTCACTCTTTATGTAACCTGATATAACATCCAGTCCAGAGCTTGCAAGAAATGTTTAGTCAGCATGTTACTGATTTTTAACTGAACATTTTTTATGGAACTCTGATTAAAGATTCTAAAGTACATCAAACGATAATTTTAGATTTTCAGAAATTCATTATGTAAGTTCAATGAGTTCCTTCTTAATTGACACACATTTTGATACTTGGACATTAATAAATTTATTTTATAGGTTTTTGAATTAAATTAGCTAGAGAATCAATTAGTCATAAAAGAGGGTAGAGAATATTTGTAGTCAAAGGAAATACTTTTCTTTAATATAATCACTTTCAGAAATAGTGCAAATGGAAACTCCCAGGATATGATGCTATTACTGATACAATAATTTCTTCTTAACAAATCAGAGGATTAAATTAATTTTTTGAAAAGCAATGCATCTGATACCTTTCTTACTAAGGTAATTTTCTTAACAAATACCTTCTGAAATGTTTTCTCTAATACCTAAACTCAAAACAAGAATATTATTAGAAGATGTTGAATTTTTACCCACATCAGTGTACCCTTATGATTTAGTCAACTGCAAAATTGTAATGCATTATTAATGTTATAAAATGAATTTAAATATTTTACTTTTTGTTCTAACAAGGAGTATAGTAATCCCTTTTTAAAAAATGCATAGATTCCTGAAAGATGTAGAATGCTAAGGTATGAATTGGTTTAAGAATTTATTAAACTATACTCCAAGAATATAATTTACTGATTTTCTTCTATTCTTTCAGACTTTTCCTGGTTCTGTATGTTCATCATTTAATTTATGTAAATAGCCTCTCTCTGGGTGGCAATTTGTGAGTCAACTTTGGTGAAATTCCAGGACATTCTACAAAATGCAATCTGACATTTGCATATATTATTGAGGAGAAAAAATAAAAAACCTTTGAAAACTCATCTTTGATCTCCTTGTTGCTACATCCTGAAGACGAATTTCATATCTTATATTGTGAACTTTTCCAATAAATCTGACAATGTTCAAGGTGTCCATAGTTTCTACAAACCTGTAAACCTTGGCAAACATACAAACAAACATCCCAAAAAGTTAAGATCCTAAAAAGTTAGAATTAACAATAGCTCTAGGGCTGTGTAGATTCTAGTGTTTCTGGAATGAGTCTGTCCAAGCTGAACTGGCAGGTAGGCTTCTGGAGAGAGGTTCTGGGTGCTGAGAAGCTGCAAGGGACCAACGTGCTGACATCCTAATCAGGATAATCTGGAAGACAACTGCTTTCACATGATTCTGATAACGAGCCTTCTTAGAATGTGAGGTCTTCTTTAGTAACAGTAGTTAGTACTTGAACATGCTGCAAAACCTGTAAAACTAATGGAAACAAATTGTATTATTTTAATAGATAAGAATCATATTCCACAATCACTCCTGTCCATTTGCTATGACTTTTCATTGCCGGTACTCTATTCTATTTTCAATGGTTGCCAGTTTTATAGATAATCCATGTTACATTCTTTCCTCCTTTCTGTCACCAATGTCTGTGCTTAGCCTTCTCTCTCAGGTGTCTTGTGACCAGGAGAGTAATTATGGTCAAAAAGAAAAGAAGAGAATTTCCAGCCAGTGATGTAAATTCTAAGGATAGTTCCACCACTAAAATGCCGCCCTTTTAGTCAATTTATTGAAACTCTCTGGGTTTTGACAACGTGGTAATAAAATTATGTCTACAAATCTATGCATTAGGCATTATCCTTGAGCTTTTCATATATAATTTAATTTGCATACAAATCCCACTTTTCAGTTGGAGGACACTGAGACTTAGTCTGTGACTTACCAAGTGCAGTGCCATTGATGGTTAGCAAAACCAGAGTGATTTCTGCTCTCCCAAAATAATGTTTGTTTGAAAGGCAAAATGCAATATTATGAGGCAACAGTGATAATTTCTAAACAGGGAATTCCTGAATTCCAGTAACATTTAATGTTCCATGTAATTCCTAATTCTCAGTTCCATGGATTACAGAGTGTTTACTACACCCCCCTCAGAAACTGATATTTTGTATGAAACTATATTTGATTGCATAATAAATATGTTTCCAGAAAAAAAGGAAAACAATTAGAAAAGTCTTAATATATCTTACTACTGGTTGAATTTTAGATTATATATGTCATCTTAGAAAAAATTCTTGAAACCTTACAATATGGTTTTATCTTTTTGTATGGATAGCAATATCTAAGTGGGATTCTAAAATAAAGCTTCTAAAGTTGAGATTGGATGACAATTGTTGTTTCACAGTTAGATTTTCTACATTCATAAAGTACATTTTATTTTTCCCCTGGTTTATTATATGGTTGAATTACAGGGTCTTGAAATAAGGAGAAAACACATATGTCAAAATCATTTAAGAAAAAATGATAACCTGGGGCACCTGGGTGTCTCAGTGGGTTAAGCCTCTGCTTTTGGCTCAGGTCATGGTCTCAGGGTCCTGGGATTGAGCCCCGCATCGGGCTCTCTGCTCAGCGGGGAGCCTGCTTCCCCCTCTCTCTCTGCCTGCCTCTCTGCCTACTTGTGATCTCTGTCTGTCAAATAAATAAATAAAATCTTAAAAATAAAGAAAAAAATGCTAACCTATTATAAAATCTATCTTCTATTATCACCTATTTATATTTGTCATCTACCTTTCTTTAATTTTAAATTTCTATGACTTTAATTCCCTGCCATAATTAGTATCTTTCTCTCTTTACTTCCCTTACCCTAAGATTGAATATCCCTCAAGTCAAAGTCCTTAAATGTTGAATATTAGAATCTCATGCATAATCCAGTCAAAATCCTTCATTTCATCGTAGATGAAAAGTAACTAAGACAACCAAAGTGACTGGTTCACAACCATCTGGGAATTCACTGACAGATTAGGAAAAGACTTAAAAATTCCAATTCACAGTGGCGCCTGGGTGGCTCAGTGTGTTAAGCCTCTGCCTTTGGCTCAGGTCATGATCTCAGGGTCCTGGGATCCAACCCTGCATCGGGCTCTCTGCTCAGCGGGGAGCCTGCTTCCCCTCTCTCTCTGCCTGTCTCTCTGCCTACTTGTGATCTCTATCTGTCAAATAAATAAGTAAAATCTTTATAAAGATAAACATAAAAATAAACATATATTAATTTAAAAATTAATCTTTGCTCTGAGCTTCCACATCTTAAAAAAAAGTATTCCCTATAAATTACATAGTATTGATTTTTTTATCCTTATATTTCATTTTTTCCTTTAAATAAATTCTATTCTGGTTATCAACCAATGAATTTCATGTGAAATCAAAATTTCTTCACTGAGCATGAGTTAAAAAGAGCACTAGCCTCTGCATTTGTAGGCATTGACAATAAAGTTTTTTCCCTTATTAAAATGAAAATGGTGAAAAAGTCTAAAAGAAATTGAAGTAAGTATTTCAACACTGGCTCATGGTTACAATTTAGTGATTTAATACACACGGTGTATCTAAATTTCCTAAATATGTTTAATCTCAGAACATTTCAATCCTAATTACCCTTAATTTGCATAATGATCTCATAATTGCTTTATTTTCACCTATATTCTCTATTTCTTTATGTATTTCTGTGCTCAAATGTGCAATCATTTTTCTTCCACCTGAAGCATTGTCTTTGATATTTCTCTTAGTGTATGTCAACTGGCATTGCCTCCTTTCAGAGTTATTTTTCCCAAAACATTTTGATTTCCTGTTCATTTTTCCATTATTTAAACAATAACATTTCCCAAGTGGTCTATTCTCTTATGTCTATTGCTAAATTCACTTATTGAGTTCAGACACTTCCCAAGTGGTCTATTCTCTTATGTCTATTGCTAAATTCACTTACTGAGTTCATAATTTTTGTTAATTTATATGTTATAATTTTCATTTGGAATTTTTACAAAGTCGAATTCTCTGGTAAATTTAGCTTTTCTTTCATACATTTTTCCATCTATTTTCTGTCCATGTCCTTGTTGGTAACACCATATAGATATTAATTTTGAGTCCATTTTAATTTAGTTTCTGTGTTTTAATTTGTTTTTTTGCATATTAATACAGTTCATAGTATTTATATGTGTAGCAACTGACTTGTTGCCAGCTACTTGTGTAAGCAAAGTTAGTGATGCTATTATCTCCCTCTGTGAAAGTCGACTCTCCACTTTACTAGTCAGACACAGTGGTAATGGATGACTTGATCAATCATGCAGGGCGTGTCATAAATGTGCTGTGTCTGTCTATTCTGGTGCTGGCCTGAAACTAGGGTAAAATCCACCAGAACTTCCAAATGACATAATGATGTGTGCAGAACTCTTTCACCTAGGTAGGTTCTGAAGTTTGATTGTTGTTTCTTACTACAATGTTGAAGAAATAACGTTCTGATTTTCAGAAGATTAATATTTGCTTCTAGCATGTTATACTACACCACTTCAGAATCGGACAGGTTTCTTTTCTTTCTTTCTTTCTTTTCTTTTTCTTTCTTTCTTCATTCTTTCTTATCTTCTTTCTTTTTATAAAGTAGAATACAGTGTGTTTTTTTTTTCACTTTACTGAGTTATACTAAATATATGAAAAGTTGTACATATTTAATGTACAAATGTATACATTTGATGAGTATAGAAATATGCATACACCTGTAAGACCATCACTGCAAATAGTAATACACATACCCATCACCTCCAAAGGCAAATTTCTTGGAAAGAAAACTGGCCTTGTTTCTGTTTCCCTAAATTGGAAAATGGCTTGAAGACAAAGGTTGCTGCAGATTGCCAACTTGTCTCTTCTTGTAACTCCATTGTTACAGCCTTGACATTCTGCTCTGGGCTGTTTCAGATCTCAGTAAATCTTAGATACATTTAAAGAGATTATTTATTTATTTATTTTTAAACATCTAGATTTTCTAAGAGCTCTCAGCTGGAAACTTGATCTGTGGCAAGCTATCCTGTCATGTCCCGAATTGAGTCATGTGACTAATTTAAATGTTATTAGAAATTGTAGGATTCCTGGTATGATGCTGTGGGAGCAACACAACATTACCTTAGAAAGCTTCTTGCCAGTCCTCTAGATCTAACTACCACTTGCAAATAAGGGATGGGGGACTGTGGGAGGATGTGACTGGTTGACTCATGAACTGGACCTGGGCAATTGGAGGCTCTCTTATATTTGCAATGTGAGTTCCTCTTGCCTGCCCCATTCTCAGAGGCTGTTCCAAGGGAGTAGCTTTGAGAGACTGATGTGTGGAATCCATCTGGGCAGTACATGTGATTTGAACTCAGTTGAGGCCTCTAAATAACATTTAAGATTTGGTGGGCACATGCAGAGATGTGCTCCTCCTGAGGCCACCCAAGAAGCATCATATGCAAGTTTCCTTGCTTATTTAAACTGATACCTACCAATCTGCTATGGCCTCTGTCTTTTTTTATTTCTCACTGCCCTCCACATAGATAGAGACCAGCTTCACATCATACCTGAGAAGTATCTTAGGAGATTAAGAACCAACAAGTGGTGAGCCAGCCAAGGGACCAAAGAAATGGACCTTGAGAATGAGGCATCTGCAGAAGGAATCCCAGGTTGGCCATTGACATCTATGTGGGGATGAGTGGTGGTGCATATGTTAGATGTTTGTGGACTGCTGCATGAGTGCAGGAATGTCCTGAAAGCATTGTCTGGTTTAATGTGTGTGTTTGGGGAACTGTCCATTGCATACTGTGGCAAAGAAGGGAGCTGGATGGATGTTGCAGTGAGATGGTCTCTACTGTAAGCTATTCTGTTTGCCAACAATGCCCAAGTAAAAGTTGAAGTTCAAGTTAGAAAGTTGGAAAAAAGGCTAGGTTACAAAAGGATGTGTGGGTGTCGATTACTCTGCTAGCTTTCAGGCTAACAAAGAAGCTGGGAGAGGTGAAGACCTTAATGTGCTAACAAAGAAGCTGGGAGAGGTGAAGACCTTAATGTGCTATTATAAGAGGGCACAAGCTGCCTCAGATTAAGGTTTGAGCTCTTGTAACAAAACCTGATTGGGATGCTAAGCAGTGGAGTCTCTGGAAAAATGAATAGTGAAGAGGAGGTTGTTATGGTGATTGACAATGAAATAGATGAAGCACTCATGCTGTCTAATCCTTATTACCAAGGAAGGCAGAAAGCACAACAACAACCTTGGCCAGTTGGGTAACCCCCAGTTCAGGAAACATTCATAATAAGAGAATATATGCCTGCTGAGCTTATTGACATAGCTGTCAAGTTCTAACCAAAAAGTCAGAGAAAGTATCCAGGAATGGTTAGTGTGGTTCTGGAATTGAGGGGTGTGTGTGTGTGTGTGCAATGACATTTCTATGACTAGTTGGAAAACAGAGAAAATGAGCAATATCACTACACAAACTGCCCTCCAGCAGCACCTGCCTGGTGCCTAGGGGTCCAAGGCATTCACTCCCTTATAAATAGGATCATTCTCTCCTGCAGGGATTCTTGACACAATGAAGGGGGTCTCCTTCATGTGGAACACTGGAAATCTATAAAGAAGGTACAACAAATCCTTAGGGAGGTGATAATGAGACAGGACATCTATGCCTCTGTCTTTGAATGTGCTGGTCACATTCACTGCAGGAACAGAGGCCAAGATACTCCAGTTTACTTCCAGCAATTAGTACTGGACATTGATATCTATGTTGAGCCCAGTCATGGAAAAAGACATATGATGTTGGACAGTCCATTATTGATCTGGAGGAAACTGACAAATCCCAGGAATGGTACAGGCTGTAGGAAAGACCCCAGACAGAGAGGGAACTCAAGAAGCCAAAAGCCTATCCCAGTTGGCTATAAAGGGTCCACTAAAAGTAACCCAGAAGTAAATGTGGTTTGACCTCATTGCTGCTAGGACCCTACTTGAAAAGATAGACTGACAATCCAGTATTGTTTTGGTTTGCCTGTGGAAAGCCTTAAAGTCTAAACAACAGTTCAGATCTACCTTATCTGCCCCTACCATCCCTGATACTCTCACATTTTACAGTAGAGGCCTCAGGGATATGATTCTATTTGGGGTGGGTGCTTCCCACACCTAGGTAGAGGATGCAGCCAAGACTGCCTCCAATTGAGAGCCACTGGGGGCAGTTAGAGGTCCCATGTTGAACTTACTATTGGTTGGTCCCCCAGAAATAAACAGCAAGTAATAGCCTAGAGGACATTGAAGCTGGATGTACTAATACATGATAACCCTCAGAAGTTTCTCATCCCCTTAATGCCAATGATAGTTACAGAGAGCAAACAGTTATGGCCAAGAAGGTCTTTTTGACCCTGGAAATTGGGCATTATCCCTGGTGAATGTGAGGGTTTTATCCCTCCAATACCAGAGAACATACTAGGCATTGATTTCCTACAAGGTCAAAGTACAAACCTCTGTTGCTGAATTCTGCCTCTGAGTTAGATTAATCAAATCAGTGCGAAGGGAATCAGTAAGTCTATCACCTCCATAAAGAGTAGTAAGCACCAAATTATATAAATTAAGCAAGGGGCATATGGAAATAGGAGAAATAATCCAATAACTGCCCTGAGTGGGTATTGTATGCCCTGCCCCTAATGCTTTCAACAGCCCAGTATGACCAGTAAAAAAGCCAAATGGCTCATGGCAGATGACAATGGCCTACCACAAATTGAAGCAAGTAGTGCTGCCATCCATGTGGCTATGCCAAACACTGCCACCATCTTAGATACCTTGGCCATGGTCCTAGGAGTGTACCATGCCAGGCTGAATTTAGCAATTTTTTTTTTTTTCAGTATATCTCTGGCCACTGAGTCACAAGATCAATTTACCTTCACCTGGGTAGGGCAATGATAACCTTTCAAGTGCTTCCTCAAGTTTACCTGCACAGCCCCACCATATAACAGAGGATGATAGCAAAAGAGCAGCCCCTGCTTTCTTTCCCCATATCAGTTAAATGGGCTCATTACATTGATTAGGACCTGAAGGGTATGTAGATACTCCAAGCTGTCCCCACCCCTATTCCTGTGGTGTCCTCTGTAGGCTGCAGAGCAAGAAATTTTTGCTATGCCTGGTATAATGATGGGTCCAGTAGAGGATTGTAGTCACTATTCAGCTCAATAATGACATCATATGGATGGAAACAAGAACAAAACACAGCAGTTAGTAGAGCTCAAAGCTATCTGGCTGGTGATCACTCATAAGTCCTAGAAAATTAACTCTTTGAACTTACAGGTGAGCCATTCTTAACAGATTAATCCTATGGCTTGGATAATGGGAAGCAAGGAATGGATGATCATGAATTAGCTCCTACTGTGTCAGGATAAGTGGAAAGGCATTTGGGTCTATCTGCAAGAGCCTGAGGTCGTCTTCACTGTCTTTCATGTCCAAGTTCATGACACCCCTTAGCAATCAGGAAGGTAATATCCTAGTTCAGTTAGGAGCTCTGACAACTGATCCTTCAATAAATAGAGCAGACTGAATGCATAGAAAGAGTTACCACCACAGAGCTTGGGTGAGATCATATATTATCAAGAACGATTTGCCCTTGAAATATAATGACTTGGTTAATGGAGTAACAACGTATCCTGTGTGTTCTAAACAATTCTCAAAGTATTGCCAAAGGAATCTGGGGCAATCTACTGGAGTTTCTGGCTTGTGAAGGATTGGTAATTTGGTTATATTGTCCCCTGCCCTTTAAGTGACTGTTCTAAAATTTACCTTGGTTCATGTGGACACTGAATCTGGCCTAAACCACAGTGCTGCCATTCAGGAATTAGAGAAGCTGAGTACCACTTATGGATATCCTTGTTGAGTGGACAAAATTCAAGGATCACTTTTCAAAGGTCATGATATGCAGGGTTGAACAAAAATCATGAAATGTCATGTAGATGCCATCTCCCTTAGCAGCAGTATTGGTCAAAAGGAAAAATGGAATATTAAAGCAGCCAATTAAATTGTTAAAAGGTAAAACCGTATTGACTGGGTAGACTAAAGTACTGTATCAGGCTTTAAAGCATTTGAATGATCAACCAGTAGGGCCTGTTGTCCCATATGCTGAACTGGGGAATCCTGCCAAGGCACTCAATACTATAAAGGTATGGAAGTCCCAGAAAACAACCATTGCCCTCTCATTGTGGATCAATGTGCTATGCTACACTTCTGAGAACACCAAGCCCCATCACACCTGGAAAAGGAGTTGTCTACTAGAATTTGCAATGGGTTATCATGCCAGCATGGGTGAGTTGCTTTGTACAGTTGGGTAAAGGAGAACTACCACTTCTCTGCTGAGATCCTAATATCTTACTATAAGCTGGAAACACACAATGCATGAAATGGAACAAAAACTATGGAAAGAGAGGAGAAGGTGAGGGTCTTTGTCTAGCATATCCTTTCCCCAGTCCATCTCTTCCAACCAACATGTTTGGTATGCACAAGCTGGTCAAATTCTTAAAGCTGCAGCCACATTAACATCTAAAATATTGGGCCACAAAATAATTCTTATAGAATAAAAAGGCCTTCCCATACAAGTTTCTGCTATATGTCTTTTCAATCTTAGACTTCTGCTGTGCCTGTGGTGTCTGGCCATGGGATGGGTACCTGATGGAAATGCCTTTCTACAGTGGGCAACTTATATGCCCAACAAAGAAATCAATCCAACTGTTGGAGCAGATGCCCCTCAGTAGCTCATCAGGATTGCCATGGTGGTTATGACCACTCCAAAGAATGGATTGGAAGACCTTAAAGCAGTACATTAAAGAACAAAGTAGGACTACTACTCAGGACATCTGATATTACCAACACTAATACAGAAACGTGGCCTATGCCACATACTATCAATAACACTGGGTAGGGTATTTTTTCTGACAAACAAACTATAACATCAACCCATCAAATTGTTGACCACAAAGGTCCTAAAAATACCATTATCAGAGCCATGGGTTGCTATGCCCAGATTTGAGATAGGTTTACATGGCTTACCCTGGATTGTGGACATTTGAACACCCATGCACCCCTATGCTAGGAATAGAAAAACCATTCCAAAGAAATCAACTCAATTGTACCAAAATATATTGGGGTGGATACTATTAAAACTGTGTAGTCCCCTTCTTTGATCTTAAGGGATATTCACTGGTTTGACATTGACTGGTCACACTGCCCATATATTTATTGGGTAACACCAAATGGAGACTGATGGTTGTGGAGTACAGTTCTTTGGTCATGGCTTCTATCTGGGTGAATGGACTGTTACTCCCTTGGCTTTCCCTGGGCACAGGGAAGAATCTGCCTTATGGTAATAATGGCTGCCAATCCTCCTTTCCTCAAGGCCAGATGGGCTTGTTTTATCTTTCACTGATATAATCATTGAGCTGCCATTTTTATTTCCTCCATTGGCCTCAAGGACATTATGGAACACATAGAAGGCCTTACTAAATTCACTCAACAAGCCTTGAAAGATAGCCAACAAAACCTGTCCTTACTCAACACTGAAATGTTTCTGATAAGGAAAACTGTCCTTCAAAGTAGGATAGCATTGGACATTATAACTGCTTCACAAGGAGACACTATACTGTTATCTAAACAGAATGCTGTGTGTTCATATCTATGAGACTTCTAATGCATCACATTTATTAAATCACAAGAGCATACAAGTGAATGCCCTGAGTAATCTGAACCACAGTATGCAAGACTTAATAAAGCAGTGGTTCAGATCATGGGGTTCTTGAGAGAAAAAGTTGTGAATGATTTTGAGAATCGTCTTAATCTGTGTTTTCTCTTTCATGAGCCTGTATTGTTGTGGCACCTGCCTCCAGTGCAGCTAGATAGCAATCGAAGGAGCCACCTCTAATCTCATGAAACCCCTACTTGGGCTCAGGACATGTTGCAGAATGTTTGGGGGCAGGGATACCTGTGAAAGTGTAAGAGTGGGTCACCAAGGGGTGGAGTGTGGGGGGAGGTCATCAAAGGGGCATGACCATTTGACTTGGAAGCTAGATAGGTCAATTTGAGGTTCCTCATCCCATTCCCTGTCCTTGGAATATGTATTCTGCTTCCCTTCCCCACCCCCAAAGGATGTGCTAAGAACACAGCTTTAAGATGGTGACATGGTGCTGAGCTCATCTGGGCAACATGCATCACAGAGCCCAATTAAGGCCTGTATTATATAATCTTCTAAGATTCTGGTAAAAAGGTGTGATCCACTTGCCTTTCTGTCCCCCAAGACAAGTCTTATATATGTCCCCTTGCTTATTAAACCTGCCACCCACTCAGCCAGAATGGCTTGCCTTTCTTTGGTCTCTCCTTGCCCTCCAGGTATAAGAAGGTCAGTTTCAGATCACATCCAGGAAGCTCCTGAGGAGCTTATGAACCAACAGAAACCTGCTAAAAGATTGAACAGGGCAAGCATCATGCATTGAAAAATGTGCTAAATTCTCAAGACAGAGCCCTATTTCTTAACAAATAAATAGAAACAAAGAAGGAAGTATTTGGAACTGGATGGTGTAATAGAGATTTAAGAGACATACAGGCCAAATGCAACACAGTAACCTTATGTTTAGCCTGATTCAAAAAACAAACAAACAAACAAACAAACAAAAAACTTTGATTAAAAAGTTATTTACGGTTTGGTTGAGAAATTTTGAATATGAACTGGATATTAGATAATATTAAAGAATTATTATTTAATTTTTAGGTATATTGTTTTGTCTTTTAAAAAGTGTTTTCATCTCATAGAAATATGTATTGAAGAGTTACAGTTTAAACTGAAGTCTTAGAATTGTGTAAAAACATTCAGCAAGAGAGAAAATAATTGGAAGGTCAGGACTTATACATGAAATAAAATTACCCACATGTTGATAATTATTGAAGATGAGCAGCAATGTGGTTTCTATTAAAATGTTCTCAGATTATTTATGAACACTTGAATTTATTTTCACAATATTTTTAAAAAAGACATTTTAATTTGATTTAAAATTCAGATTTATTCATTTCAAACTATCTCATGTGAAATTTAAAAACCCTTTCCTCTCCCACCAAAACCCAATGTCAGCCAGAGCTTCCAATCTAGCAGCTCAGAATATGTATTGGGATGGACTGGAAGTGACAGATGACATAGTCTCCCACTTAGGTGGAGGAGATCCCATTATCTTGCACTACTATATTTTTGAGGAGGCAGACAGATTGATAAAGAATGAAAGTGTTCCTCTAAGATTTCCAATGATTATTTGGCTATTCTGTATTCTGTTTTTTTTGTTTTGTTTTGAAGCAGAACTTTATTGAAGGTCATAAGATTATGATTTCCCTTTCCAATCCACAAGAAGGGAGGAAAAGAACAGAGTACCAACAAAAAGCCCATAATGAAAACATACCCATCTGTACTCACATGTTAATATGTAGATTCAATATTAATGGATTAAACGTTCCAATTATAAAACAATTGTTGACTCCAGGGAAAATCTTACTATTCAAGTCATCATTTGAATAAAAGATGTTCTCATGTCAGGGCCTGAATTTGGATACTTAAAAAAATTAATTTCTAAGTCAATTATTCCTTAATCCACAACCAGCTCAGCAAGTTTTATCCTGACAAGTCTATATGCACCTACAGCTTGCCACACACACTTTATTATACTAACACAAATTTTTCTTTACCCCTGCCTTGTAGAAGTCCCAAAATGAACTTGTTTACAGAGATTTAAGTACAAAGAAAATAATTGTTGTCTGTGGAGAAAAAGTAACCGTATTAATTTTAAAATTCTAAAAACTTTAAAGACCACTATGAATCATACATATAATGAGGGTATCATTATGCTTTACTGTCTATTAATGGCAAAAATGTAAACAATCATTCTTTTGAGCTTTTCACCTTTTCGTGGCTCAAGTAGATGGTAAGTCTGATGTTTTCAAAGGGTACATAGTAGACAAGCAATTAAGTTTATTGAGACAACAGTTGGCAAAAAACATTCAATCACTTCTTTGTACTTCATTCAATTCCACCTCATCCTTATTATATAATACATATAGGCAAAAAAAAAAAATCATGGAGTAGGAGAAGATAAGTATCAGAATGCTACAATGATGCTAAAATTAACTAATTAATCATGTTGGTACTAGTTTATTTTGTTCCTCTGGAAATATATAAAATTGAATTTCTTCCAATAAGATTTCATTCCAAGTCATTATCTCATTAGAAAACTCTGTGAGAAGTTTAGGCAGGAATATATCTCATACTTGCTAAGAAGGACATATTTTAACTGTGCTGAGACCAAGTAAATGATATTTTACATTTATCAGTAATATTACTTTCACTCTACCTTTGGGCTTTTTTCTGATGTTACTTTTTTGAGAATTCCATTTCCAACAGCTTATATTCATAAGTCTACTAGCTCAGAGGCCTTTTCTATTTCCTCCAATTATGGGTTTTGGTAGTTATAAATTATCAACATCAATGTTTCAAAAGAAAACAAAACAAAAGAACAAAAAAAGCCCATATCCTTCCAAATATATATTATGCAGTGTAATTTACATTTAGATTTTCAGAGGAGTTAGAGTAATTACAATATTCATTTTTACCTGAATGCATGTATATGTAAGTGTATTCACATAAATGCCCATACAAAGAATGCAAAATATTCATTAAAAACAAAACAATGACTGTTTAGAAATGTGACCCTGGAATTTAAAGCTTTAGAAAAATGGATATGTTTTAAAACAAAATTGTAAATCAAAACTACAGGGTTTTTTTTTGTGTCATATAAAATAACAAATATCTTTGATAAACATATTCCTATATAAATATTTATAGAAGCTATAGTAATTAATGTATATATTTGCTTTTTCTTGTTATATGAATATATAGAAAAGAGAGGAATATAGTACATATTTTTACAGGGAAGATATTGCAATTTCTTTGTTGTTGCATATAGTGATATTTTTATTGAGTCTTTGGTAATGTATCTTTTTTGGAATGACAATAGAAATTTCATCCTGGCTTATAAGGAGTGGACCTATTCAATTCAATAAACTTACATGTATGAAGGGCAAATTATAATATTTTATCACATGTTGGCTATCTTGTCTTAAGAAGTGCTCTCAAGGTTTACCATCAAAAGGAAAATTATTCCATGGGTAATGAAAACAGAAAGATTTTTGTAAATTCAGGTATCTATGCTATTTGATAAAAACTCAGTAGGAGTATTTTAATATATAACAAACAGAATAAAATATGCAATCCTCATGCGGTTAGGAATTACATTAATCTGCAGGACCTTCTTCAACATATGTGTCCAAAACACAAACTGACAAGCTACTGCTGACCAGAGTATATTAATCTCAGGGACCATAAGAGTAAACTGAGTAAAAGAAACTAGATAGTGCTATTTTTTTTAAAGCATAAAGATAATTCAACATTCTAAAGGAATGATAATTAGTAACATGTACATTTAAGCATAATTATAGTTCTGCAAAACTGTTAAGTTTAAACACAGCTGAAAATTCAGTTACTTTTATTTCCACTTTATAGAAAAGAAAAAGATCAAAATGACTGAGGCATCAGTCTAATGATTTACAACAAAGAGAGACATTTAAGAAATCATGCCTGCATGTTTTCAAATCCTATGTTTCTTTGTCTCTTTTGTCTGTTTGCTTATTTTGCTTTTTTTTTTTTTTATTTCCCAGAGTCATAAAGACTAAAAACAAAATAGTTGTTTATCATCAAGGACAGGCTAGGTTATGCTGCCATTACAAAATATCTCAAAACTCTGTAGTTTATAATAACAAGGGTTGATTGATCCTTCCACATGTCCATCAGTGATGGCTCTGCTCCACACTATCTGTACTACCCATTGGGTTGACAAAACAGCTCCATCTAGAACATTGAACATTATCTAGGCACAGTGCCTCCATTTGTATTGTTGTTAAACCAAACATCTCTGACTCAAGGGCTTAAAACAAAATAAATCTATTATCTTACACTTCTGGAGCTCAGGAGTCAGACAAGGGTCTCAAAAGGATAAGATGAAGATTGTAGGCCTGTATTCCTTGTAAAGCTCATTAGCAGAATCTATCTTCTTGCTTTTCAAACTTCTTGAGATCACCCACTACAGTGGCTGGATGGTGGCCCTCTAAAGTTCTGTTTGTGTCCAGAACCTGCAAATATTACTTTACATGGGAAAAAAAAAAAAAAGTGAATACTGTATTATATGGAAAAAAAATGTGATTAAATTAAGGAATTTGAGAAGAGGAATTTATCCTGGATTATCTGAGGGGGAGAAAGAAATTTAACAGACCTAAAGAAAAGAAGGTGATGTGAAGATGGAGACAGGCATCAAAGTGATGTGACTATAAGCCAATGAGGCTGGCAACCACCCAAAGCCTGAAGAGGCAAGGAATGCAACCCCCTCCCAGAATCTTTAGCAGGAATGTCAAGAATGTGGTCCTGCACCACCTCGATTTTGGACTTCTGCCCTCCAGAACTGTGACAGAATAAATTTTTGTTTGTGATTTGTTACAGAAATCCTAAGAAAGCAACACACATTCCTTGGCTTCCAGCCCTTTTCCCACAACTTCAAAGTTAGTGCCTCTCATACCACTGTTTCTTTTTCTATTCTATAGTCACATTTCCTTCTGACATAGTCTGTAAGTGTTCCCCATCTGATGGTCCTTACCTTAATTATATCTGCAAAGACCCTTTTCCATGTAAGAAAACATATTCACAAATTCAGGGGAATAAGGATGGATATATTAGGGGACATTATTCTGCCTACCACACACAGGAAAAGGCAATATGGTAAACCACAATTTGGGGTCTTAATGCTTTTTTCTGGGAGTAATGAACATTATTATCACACTTTATTGGGTAATATATGCAAGTTATATATGTACATCTGAGTTCTGAAGAGAAGTATATAATCCTCCTATAAGAAGATAATAAGATAATAAGATGAGTAGCTATCTGGAAGGGAAATTTATAAATACTGTAATAATAAATATAAATAAATGACAAATGCCATAAGATAGGAACAGACAACATAAGGCAATCTCATTAAACAATTTGGAAAAGATTTGTGAATTAATTTGTTGAAAGCCACAAAAGGGGTCTATTTAAAGTGATCCTGGAAGACAGAGCTGTCATAGCCAGATCCCCTCTTGTTCATCTTCTAATATTATTTGTAGGTGACCTCCATGTGGAGCAAATTCCTGGCCTCCACTCATCCTGTGTGGCCATGGTACCTGGCCTCACTCCCCATAATAATATGAACTGAGCTTCATACTTGAGCTTTCCATGTTTTAAAAGAATGTTTATGGCACTGTGTACTTTTAGACAGAACATTGTCCTATTTCTATAGGCACCATATTAAATATGGTTAATTGAAGTTGCTCAAAAATCCTTCAAAAGGATTGAGAAGTGGGTGCAGGATGGATGGAAGTATCCTAAAATAATAGAATGTAAAAGAATAAGAATGTTTATGAAAATAATAAAAAGTTAAAATAAATTAAAGGTCTACTCACAGTTATCTTATGTTAGGTTCTTGGTGCTATAGTCAATGGAATTGATTCTCCAATATCCCTTTCTATATTTTCATTGTTAGTGCATAAGAAAGCAACTGATTTCTGTACATTGATTTTGTATCCTGCCACATTACTGAATTGCTGTATGAGTTCTAGTAGTTTGGGGATGGACAAATAATATTTGACAAGGCAGGAAAAAATATCCAGTGGAAAAAAGACAGTCTCTTCAATAAATGATGCTGGGAAAATTGGACAGCTATGTATAGAGGAATGAAACTTGACCATTCTCTTACACCGTACACAAAGATAAACACAAAATGGATAAAAGAACTCAACATGAGATAGGAATCTATCAAAATCCCAGAGGAGGACATAGGCAGTAACCTCTTTGACATTGGCCACGGCAAATTCTTTCAAGACTTGTCTCTAAGGGCAAAGGAAAAAAAAGCAAAAATGGGACTTGGGACTTCATCAAGATAAAAAGCTTCTGCACAGCAAAGGAAAGAGTCAACAATACAAAGAGGCAACCCGCAGAATGGGAGAAGATATTTGCAAATGACACTACAGACAGAAGGCTGATAATATCCAAGATCTATAAAGAACTCCTCAAACTCAACACTCAAAAAAAAAAAAACCAAAACCAAAACCAAAACCAAAAAAACAGATAATGATGTTAGAAAAATGGGCAGAAGACATGAACAGACACTTCTCCAAATAAGACATATAAATGGCTAACAGACACATGAAAAAATGTTCATCATCATTAGCCTTTAGGGAGATTCAAATCAAAACCACATTGAGATACCACCTTACACCAGTTAGAATGGCCAAAATCAACAAGACAGTAAACAAGTGTTGGAGAGGCTGTGGAGAAAGAAGAACCTTCTTACACTGTCAGTGGGAATGCAAGTTGGTGCAGCCACTTTGGAAAACAGTGTAGAGATTCCTTAAGAAATTAAAAATAGAGCTACCCTGTGACCCTGCAATTGCACTACTGAGTATTTACCCCAAAGATACAGATGTAGTGAAAAGAAGGGCCATATGTACACCAATGTTCATAGCAGCAATGGCCACAGTTGCCAAACTGTGGAAAGAGCCAAGATGCCCTTCAACAGATGAATGGATAAAAAAGATATGGTCAATATATGCTATGGAGTATTATGCCTCCATCAGAAAGGATGAATACCCAACTTTTGTATCAACATGGATGGGACTGGAGGAAATTATGCTAAGTGAAATATATGAAGCAGAGTAAGTCTATTATCATATGGTTTCACTTACTTGTGGAGCATAAGGAATAACATGGAGGACTTTAGAAGGAAAGGAAAAGTGAATTGGGGGAATTCAGCAGGAGAGATGAATCACAAGAGACTGAGGAATCTGAGAAACAAACAGGGTTTTGGAAGGGAGAAGGTTGAGGCGATGGATGAGCCTGGTTGTAGGTATTAAAGAAGACACATATTACATGGAGAACTGGGTGTGCTGCATAAGCAATGAATCTCGGAAAACTGAAATAAATTAAATTAATTTAAAAAAATAAAATAAATGTAGAAAACATGTAATAAAACTAAATATTTACCACATTGCAAATCCATGTACTCAGCTGAACAGTCATCTATCACCACTAAGCATAAAAGTGACTTAAGAAAAACTTTGCCCAGTTAAATAAGTTATAGTGTAATAAGTTAGGTCAGAGCATCAACCAAATTAACACTCTCTAATAAAAGCATAGATGCAAAATAAATATTTCACTGATGCAAGAAAATAATAACATTGACTATAAAGTTAACACTGAAACAAGCCAGTTGATTCAATTAGAGTTAGAGTTAATGCACTATTCCAAATTTTCTGCTATTTGTGTTGAACTTTTTCTTTCCTAAGAATGGAACCAATTTCATCTACACTTAAACAAGGAAACATCATCCACTTAAATAGATACTGTTTTAAAGACTACGAGAAGACTCTTATGCCAAAAATTATCTACTTTTTGAATCCCCTGCTCCTATATTTTTCTACATTCAAATGTTGTGCTTTTAAATTTTACCAAAATTTGGGAACTATAAGTTACTTGCCTTTTTCTGAGAACTCATGATACTGATATTTTAGATACTTAAATAAATAAAAACACTTACCTGGAAGAAATTCTGATCTCAAATAAGAAAGCTTAACCTTAAAATAGGCCAGTTGAAATTATACCATAAATTTTGTCAATTTTACTCTCATGTAAGCTTCTTTATTTTTGGCATCCACAGGTCTTTATTTTTCTCAGCCACAATGACAATTAAGAACAAAACATGCAATTTAATAAAAAACTAGAAATATTTATTTTTTGGTAGCCAGAAAGTGATAGGAACAGAGTTTGTTGCCCTTTCTAGAATCAATGCATTCCCTTAGTACTTCTTTCCTTTTTGCATACTTTTAGCTGCCATACACTGAGTGCAATTCACAGAAGAAATTCACATTATTGTGCTTCTGTGGGTTTTCATGAATTAAACTGGCACTTTTTATTATAAACTTCTATTTTTAGGGCTTTATAGTAATTTCCCTGGAAAATATGATTTGATACAAAACTATACAAAATTGCAGCTAGAGTACATCTTTTTTTTTAAAAAGATTTTATTTATTTATTTGACAGAGAGAGATCACAAGTAGGCAGAGAGGCAGGCAGAGAGAGGGAAGCAGGCTCCCTGCTGAGCAGAGAGCCCGATGTGGGGCTCGATCCCAGAACCCTGGGATCATGACCTGAGCTGCAGGCAGAGGCTTAATCCACTGAGCCACCCAGGCGCCCCTAGAGTACATCTTTTCACAAAACTTAAATTAAAAAAAAGTTAAAGACATTTCATCAGTTTTAATTTACACAAGTGCAAATGTACACTAACAATGTGCTAGACCTATGACTTTCCTACAGAATGTTCTCTGTTACATCTGAAGCAGTTTGTAAACCATCAGACTCATTCATTTAATTAAAAATGCCCTTTCAACAAAGCAGACTAATCACTATGTCCTGAACATTCCCTGATATAAAGATCTAAGAATGTTTTCTCTGTGCAATAAGCAGCAGCTTTGCTCGTCCTCTTCTTTGTTAATGTTGCATAAAAAACAAACAACAACAACAACAAAAACGTATAACTTAGAACACCAGTCATGTTCAAAACCACTGCCTGCACCATCACTATTACCGCAGGATACTTTTGCAATTAACCTAAAACATTCTACCTGCATTTTGTTGGGACTAAAAACAGAAACAAAAACAAAACAAAGCAAAACAAAACAAAAAACAGCCCACCTGTTCTGTGTTTTACCTCCAAAAATGATTTCAAGATAATGCTTTAGAGCATGCCTGCCAAGGAAAATGGTAAATCTGTGACATTCAAAAGTAGGGAACTGGATGCCCCTGAAACTCCAGCTACAATAAACACCACTTCAAATGTAAGCTAGTAAGCTGCTCTTATGGTTTCTCACTTGAGCTGCTGAC
This sequence comes from Enhydra lutris kenyoni, assembly GCF_002288905.1. Classification (NCBI taxonomy): domain Eukaryota; kingdom Metazoa; phylum Chordata; class Mammalia; order Carnivora; family Mustelidae; genus Enhydra; species Enhydra lutris. Next base: position 16,713,794 of record NW_019154125.1, read on the forward strand.
CAAGATGAAGAGCTATGATGTAACTATTTATTTATAAGTACCATTAGGAAATGAATAACAAATGTCTTGCCTTTCAGCACTTGAGATGGCTGTGACAGAACACTTTTGCAAGAAAACCCAATGCCAGTTTATCCACATGCTTGCCAGCACAAAGCACATACATGGTGAGCAACATTGAGGCCTATGCCTTGCTTACATTCTCCAGTTCTCCCACCAGCATCTAACTAGCTAAATCCAAAATGCATCTGGAATCCCAGTCACTAGGCAATCTGGTAGAATCTAGTAATTAGCTTTCTAATTCCTACTGTAAAAGAAATTACATTAAAAGGCTATGTTCCAACATGTTTGAAACATGAATATACAGTCTGTCGAGGAAAATTGATACTCAAGCAAAATAATTCTCAAAGTTCAGCTCCTAAGGCTGATGTTCAAAACTTAAAATATAAGGTATCTTTTAACTTTACATGCAAATTATCTCTTAGTGTGTATCATTTAACAATAATTACTACTACTATTATTAGTGATATAATTAAAACATAACAATAAGGAATTTATTAATTGCCCGTCATTTATGAATCACAATGTCACAATCATTATAAAAATTCATTTAATTTGGTAGCAACTTTGAATCATTGAGGTTTAATGATACACTTAAGGTCATACAATCAGTTAATGATAGAGCTTGGATACAAACCTAGATTTATCTGACTTGAAGCACAGTCCAGTCTTCCTAAATCAGCTACCTAGCTTGATCTAGCACACATAAACTGTCACACCTTAATTTCTTATTATGTGGAAATCACTATCAGAGAACTGTTAGGGGAAAGTTTATGGCTGCAGAGGTTTATACCAATTTTGACATATTTTATTCAATGCCTACTAATGTACTTAATTTTCAAAATAAAATTGAGAATATATTCTTCAAAAAATCCCTTTGAGATAAAGACTTTTATCATTTCTATTGTATAAATTAAGAACTAGAGGCTAGAGAGGTCAGGTAATTTAGCTGAGATGGGTGCTGAACCTGATAATACAGCCAAAGTCCAATCCATTATGTTTTTATTAAAAAACACAATAGTGTCCTTCTGGTTGCTTGGGGACTCACTTTACTTTAAAGATTAATGGAAAGGAGACATGTAATAACAAAGACAAAATTGTTCCTTACTCATTTACTGATAAGCAAAATCACAAAGAACAGGAAAAGACAAGGCTTACAAGTGGAAGTAAATTTGATTATACATATCTTTGTGGAAAAATAAAAAATGAGAAGAATTTAGAAAAGTAAACTGTAATCCAAAAGTATAGGACATTGGATGCTGAGCTAAGGAGCTCAATTTCACTTTGTCATGTCAAGAGTAAGCCATCTCAGGAATGAGGAAATAAAATGATCAAAGCTGGTTCAAGACCATTTTCAAGCTGTAATTTTCAACATAAATTCCTTCCTCCCTCCTTGTAAGCTTATCAAATGTCCTTGATGAGGCTAATGGCCATTCATCTCTAAGGATTTGGTTCTGATATTACTGCCTATTGAATGACTCCTCAGGAATAAACAAACAAGAGTGATAAAATCACAAATGCACAACTAACTACAGTTCTGTACCAACACTATTAGCCATGTTTAACATAATTGAATTCTTCAAGAACTCCTCAAGAAGCCTGGATTAGACACACTTCCCTTTAATTCTGAAGTAATATTGAAGTATTTAGTTTAAATAACTTCTCCCAGACTAGATTGTGAGTTTTTCAAATGCAGTTGTGAACACATAGTTCCTGGCATACAAAAAATGTTCAATAAATTTCTGAACTTGAATAAACTTTTAACCTTAATTTCACACATTTTGTACTTTAATCATGGTGAGTGTTTCATGGAAATACTTTCCACTTTCTACCACACTGTTTCTCAATATCTGGATACAGGCAATGATGTTGTATACAAAATAATATATGCTCACAGTTTCCAATAAATATATGATAACATAATATATATATAATATATTTTATGTATTTTACATAATATATAAATATGTAATTAAATTATTCATATGAATATACATAATATATATTATATGTACTGTTATATGACATATATATATGAAGAAATGAACTTTCTAAATCAGTAACTATTAATGCTCATGCTGAATTCTACCATAAGTATGACGTTCAATTACTGACGTGTTACCTTTCAGTAAAAATAGCTTTTGTCATCATTTACTATTTCAGTGAGAAGAGAGTAGCTGTGTTCTCAGCTTCCACATGGCAGGTCAGTACTAAATGTTTTGTAACATACTGTGCATTGGTTCAAACGCTGAGGAGATAAAAGAGGAAGCAATAAATAAATGGATTTCATTGGATAAAATAGGGAAAAAAATAAGTCAAGAAAGACAGTTCTTTCATTCAAAATAACCCACAGGCTATGAGTGAATTAAATACCTCTACTTGTTTTATCCACACAAAAACATCTCTAGTATCTTCCACACCTTGACCTCTTATAAGGCAACTCTTATGAGGCAACTCTTCACTCTCATTCATAAGACTTGCACCTCTACACTTATTTCTAGTGATTGAAAATGGTACAGGTAAGGCAAATAGACATTTTTCATTCTCATACCATTACTTCTAAGTTTCCCCTTCACCTAGTGCCAGAACACCATTCCTTTCTCTAAAGGGAATCAACTCACCTGAAAGAAGTATAGCCTATTGAAAATATAATCATCACAGACAACACAAAAGTATTCTTTCAATTTTGTCTGAATTTGTCTTATTGTTATGTAAAGAGAAAAGGTCTATTGTGTCTTTTACATTGTAACCACTCCAAAAATTTCTATTCTTTCTTGAGCTCATTTAAATCAGACTACTGGCACCACTTCTTCACTCCCAAACTTTTCAGTGGTCTCACGTTGTCAAAACTGATGACAATTTTCAGTACTAAATCGATAACCTCTCAAAAGCAGTGACTACTTGACCACTCTGCATTCTCTGAACACTTTTTCTACTTGCCCTTCAAAACATTGCAATCTTATGTTTTTCTTCTTAATTCTTATTTTTTTTTCTGTCTTCTTCGCGGGATCTTCCTATTTCTAACCTTTAAATATTGATATACACATTCCATAACTGGATTTTCAGAACTCTTTTTTGCAATCTACAGCCAATCTTTACAGAACTTTATCTACGTCTACCACTTCTAAGGTCATGTATATACTAATATAGGTATGATGCAATGGTGCCCAAGTTCTTTAATTGAACTCTTCACCAGGACTTCAGAACATTATATCTACTTATCTATTCACTGTATCCACTTGGAAATCTAGGAAGCAACCTAATCCAGATGTATTGAAATTAGAACCTTGCTGGGGCTGCTGGGTGGCTCAGTTGATTAAGCATCAGACTCATGATTTTGGCTCAGGTCATGATCTCATAGGTTGTGGGATCAATCCCCCCAACAAGTTCTCTGCTTAGTGGGGAGTCTGCTTGAGTTTCTCTCCCTCTGCCCATCCCCCTTCATAAAAAATCAAATCTTTTAAATAAATAAATAAATAAATAAATAAATACCTTGCTTTCATACTCCCTTTTTCTTTTCCCATGTCTCTATCCACCCCCAAGCCACCCTTCTCATCTTCCTAATTTTGATAAATGTCACTACTAGTCATCAAGCTTCTCAAACAAAAATAGATAAGAGGTATTTGGTAGTTTTAATTTATCATGACCTATAAAGTTTAGAGTTGCTAAGTCCTACCCTTGGAATATACCCCAAATTTGACCACTTCTCACTACATCCATGTCTGCCACTAAATAGACAACTATTTAATGTTCTGTTACCCAAATTGCTTGCCACCCAGTCTCTCTGCCTGCATTCCTCTCTGTACAGAGCAGAGAGTTGCTCTCTATAATTAGGGAACATTTCACACTGATAAGTTGCTATCTTGTCAAATTTATCTTTTAAAAAAAATCAGGCTATTATTTTCTCCTTTTTGACATATTTTAACATTGTCCTGCCACATTTAAAATAAGATTCAAACATCTTGCTGTGGCCAGTAAGTACTTCCCAAATAACTTCTGTCTCCACTCTATTCTTTCACTGTCACCACAGCTACATTGGCTTTCTTCCTTCATGCCAAACACACCAGACTCATATTTGCCTTAGGTCCTTTGCAAGTATGTTTTCTAGGAAATCTTTTTCTCCAAATATCCACATGAATACCCCCCACACACATTTGAGTCTCTCCTGACCTACCCCTTCTTCATAGAGGCCTGCTCTAATACTCTTGAATTATAGCTATGATTATACCATTATAGTCATCTACAAATCCTTTGTACTCTCAGCTTTTTCAGAGCCTCTTGTCTACATGAAATTAAATTACATGTGATTTCTTATTCTTTTCTGTCTTCTTATCTGCTTTCATGATGACTTTGCTTTTTAATCTCTGTATTTTCAAAGCGTAGTCCTCCAACATGTTATATTCAAAAAACAAGAGGTTTTATAAGGAATATGTGATATGAGTTGTGTGCATGGGGAGGGGTTGGATCAGAAAGTTCTCAGTAGAAATCCATTTTATCTTGCTTCAAAATCTTTTAATCTCTGCATAATAGTAAATCAGTCTTAGAACCAAAATGATAGCTTTTGGTTACTCAATTTTATGTAATTTCACTGCAGTACCTGAACTGTGACTCTGTATACTATACTATATTCTCAAAAGCCAGCTGATAGAGTACAGGTAACAGGCAGTTGTCAAGTGCTCACCTTGGAAAAACAATCTATAACAATTCTACTAATTAGTGTTCTCTCAGTAATGCATTTTCAAACACCAAAGGATTTTCAAAATTTATTTACACTTTCTTAACCTGTGAAATAAAGCATAAATTAACCACAAAAAGAAACATAGAATTTCAAATCAGTTTTTAAAAATAGTTCTGTAAAAATGAGTGCATATGCAAGAGCTACCTTTGCTTGCCAACACAACAAGGGCAGTCTGGTTCAATAGATAATGGAAGGTTATGAAGTGTTTTTGTGGTTTATTTCCACTCTGTGTGAGAGGGAGCTAATATCTCACTGCCTTTGGACTTGCAACCATTTAGCCAAAATTAATAAAAGTATGGAAACAAGATTTTGGGGGGATCAATTTCATAGGTTAAATATAAATCTACTGGGAGATAAAATCATGTCTAGTGATTTATGATTCAAAAACATAGTTTTTTTTTGTTTTTTTTTTTGTTTTTTTTTTTTGTTTTGTTTTGTTTTTAAGATTTTATTTATTTATTTGACAGACAGAGATCACAAGTAGGCAGCAAGGCAGGCAGAGAGAGAGAGGAGAAAGCAGGCTCCCCGCTGAGCAGAGAGCCCGATGCGGAGCTCGATCCCAGGACCCTGGGATCGTGACCTGAGCCGAAGGCAGAGGCTTTAACCCACTGAGCCACCCAGGTGCCCCCAAAAACATAGTTTTAATCTCAGCAAGGCAGGATTAAAAATGCCTAAGAAAGCTAGGTCTTATGGCATTTCAATTTGCTGTTGAAGGATAATAACATGGGACTAAAAACACATACACGAGAAAGAAAATAAACAGAAAAGAAAATTGTACAAAATGTGCGTCAATGTGTTTGCAGCATTGTCTGGAGGAAAGGGTGTGCTGACATAGCAGCCATGCCCATCCCCAGAAAGATACCTGGCGTGCAGGGCAGGGATATATGCATCTAGCAATTCCAGTTATTAGGATTACACAGCCTAACTCCCCCGCCCATTTTAATGTGCTCTCTATATAGATTTTCCTAAATATAGACCAAGCAAGCACAAACACATGGCTTTTCTGGTCTTCTCATCTCTCTTTTGGAAATAGAGCATTTTGTGCCCTAAGTGATCCTGAATCAGTGGCCAAGTTCTGCTTAGCTCTATTTGGAGCAATCTGTGAACCAGAGTAAATACTCTAAATTAATATCATTCTTTGAAATCCTGTCTGAGGGGCTATGCTTTCTTTGTCTCAAACCAATACCTCAACTCAAATACCACCACTTATAATGTAGAACAACAGCAACAAAAATACACACAATAATATGAAGGTTTTCACTGAGATGTTTATAAATGAAGAGGAAAATTAAAGAGCTGGAAGACCTGAATAAAATCAGAAATGACTGAAAAAAATCAAGAAATCATAACAGAAAAGCAAATATTGAGATGGGGGTCAAGATGGTGGAGAAGTAGGAGACCCTGTTTCATTTGGTCCCCTAAAGTGAGCTAATTATCTACTAGAACAGTCTGAACACCCATGAAATTAGCCTGAGATGTAGGATTATACACTTTTAGATCTCTACAGGAGCAGAAGACACCAGTCAGGAGGTAAAACATACTGGGAATAATGGGACTGATATCAAAGGATAAAGAGAAGGGGGAGGGAGCCACCAGAAGTGACCCATTGGAAAGTAACACCCCAATATGGGAGAGCCCTACGATTGGGGACCAGCATTATCTTGGAGCTTAGTTAAAAGCACTCAAAAAGAGCAAAAGATCTTAAAGGTAACTGGTGGAGTTGGGGGGGGGGGATGGGCACAGGCCTAAATACACAGACCCAGGATGGCAACCACTGGTGACCACCTGAGCCAAAGAGAGTGCAGCTGAACACCTGGGGTTGCATGGCTTGCATCATGGCCACTCCAGTCCCACTTGAAGGAGTCTGATGACAGCACTAGCCTGCACTCCCTAGACCTTTTGTGCACTGCGCAACTGGGGACTGACCTGCTCTCCTCCATCCCTGAGAAAGCTCCATCCTGGAGCTAACCAGCAGTCTCTAAAACCAACGGATGGTCTGGACTCTCCCAGCCTCAGTGCTATAGTGGAACTTGCAGAAGGAGAGTCTGTATGCTCTGGAACACATAGAGGGGAGCAGAAGGAGGCTTCTCTCTGAGATGGAGATCTCGGTGCAGTTTGCTTTCCTTTAATTCTCCAAAAGTCCACAAAAGACCACAAAAAGCTGCCAAAGGGCGGGGGGTGGGGGGAACCTCCAGAGAAAAGTCTGAAAAACTGGTTTCCACAGACCCTAACCCTTTGATAGGGAGTGGAAGGACTCAACCTAAGCAAGACTGCTTGAAAAACAATGTGGCAGTCCCCTCCCCCAGGAAGCCATCCAAAAGAAGGAGAGGACAACCACCACAGGATCCCTATAAAACTGTAAAACCCCAATATCAGGGGAAAACAAGATATTAAGCTGCCAGAATTGCTCTAAAACATGTATATTTCATAGATACAACTTTTATTTTTAGTTTGTTCTCACTATTCTTGTTATTTTTTTTTATATTTTTGAACCTGCTTACTGTTACAACTAGAGATTTAATACAACATATTCCATAATAACCTTTTAACTTGACTTTTTCATACATATACCTGTTTTTCTTTTTCTTTTCTTTTTTTTAAATATACATATAGATACTAGCTTCAAAGTAATCCTCTTTCCCTAATCAATACGACCCCTATATATAAACCAATTTTAATCTCCCTTTATCTCTGGAAAGTTGAGTCCTTTAACAAAGATATCAAGATATACCTAGGAAGAATCAAAATAACCTTCCTTGCCCACACTGAGCATTTATAACCACCCTCACATCTTTTTCTTCTGTCAGTATTTCTGTATATTTGTTTTTGTTCTGGCATTATATAAATCTTATACTTGGGTTCATTTTGGATGGGTTCTTTCTTTTTCTTGTCATTTACTATTTTCTGTCTTTTTGTTTGTCCATTTTTGTTTGTATATACCTTATAAATCTTACCTTTGGGGCCCATTCTGGCTGGGTCTTCTCTCTTTTTATTTTTTCTGTCTCTCTATTTTTTTCTTTTTTTCTTTTTTCTTTATTTTTGGTGGTGACTTCCAATTGCTCAGAAGTATTCCAGGGAAAACCTTGCCTGGATCACAGTTGATTATTCAGCTACACATCCCCACAACCACCTCTCACCAAAATGACTAGGAGGAGAAATGCCCAACAGAGGAAAAATCCAGCGACTGTGCCCTCTGCAGTAGATATGGACATAAACAATAGGTTGGAAGGGGAATTCAGGGTAACAATTATCCAGACAATGGCTAGGTTGGAGAAAACCATTAATGACAACATGGAATTGACTGGGGAAGAAGTGAAAGCTGCCCAAGAAGAAGTTTAAAATGTTATCAATGAGATCCAATCTAATCTAAATTCTCTAACAGTTAGGGTAACCCAGACAGAAGATAGAAATAGTGATCTAGAGGACAAAATGATGGAGAAAAAGGATCAAGAGGATGCATGGAATAAACAGCTTAGAAACTATGAAAACAGAATTAGGGAAATAAATGACATCATGAAACATACCAACATCAGAATTATTGGGATCCCTGAGGGGGAGTAGAAAGAAAGAAGACTAGAAGATATAGTTGAACAAATTGTCCATGAAAATTTTCCCAATCTGGGGAATGGGACAAGCATTCATGTCCTAGAGGCAGAAATATCACCCCCAAAGTTCATAGAATCTAGAAAGACATCAAGACACCTGATTGTGAAACTGTTGAATCATAATTTAAGACAGGAGCTCTTTAGGGCAGCTAGGGGGAAGAGATTCCTTACATACAGAGGAAGGTCCATCAGAATAATAGCAGACCTGTCCACAAAAACCTGGAAAGCCAGAAAGGGTGCCAGGACATATTCAGGGTAATAACTGAGAACATGCAGCCAAGAACACTTTATCCAGCAAGGCTTACATTCAAAATGGATGGAGAGATAAAGAGCTTCCAAGACCAGCAAAGTTTAAGAGTATGTGACCACCAAGCCAACACTGCAAGAAATATGTAGGGAGGTTATATAAAAGAGGAAAAATTCAAGAATATCATTGAACAGAAATATACGGAGACAATCTATAGACACAAAGACTTCACTGGTAACACGATGTCAACAAAAACCTATTTCTCAATAATCACTCTCAACGTGAATGGCCTAAATGCACCCATTAAATGACACAGGGTTGCAGATTGGATAAAACGACAGGACCCATCCATATGTTGTCTACAAGAGAACCATTTCGAACCTAAGGATACACCCAGACTGAAAGTGAAGGGATGGAGGAACATCTTTCATGCCAATGAGCCTCTAAAGAAGGCGGGGGTAGCAATTCTCATATCAGATAAATTAGATTTTAAACTAAAGACTATAATCAGAGATACAGAAGGACACTATAACATTGTTAAAGGGACTATCCACCAAGAAGATCTAACAATTGTAAATATTTATGCCCCCAATATGGGAGCAGCCAATTACATATGAAAATTGTTAATCAAGATCAAGAGTTATATTGATATGAATACATTAATAGTAGGAGATCTTAACACGCCACTCTCAGAAATAGACTGATCATCCAAGCAGAAAATCAATAAAGAAACAAGAGCATTGAATGACACATTGGACCAGATGGACCTTATACATATATACAGAACATTCCACTCTAAAACAACAGAGTACTCATTCTTCTTGAGTGCACACGGAACCTGGCACTACAATAAATATTAAGGGGAGTTTTATAAAAAAAGAAAGAACAGAGTGTCATAGAACAGAAATATACAGAGACAATCTATAGAAACAAGGACTTCACAGCCAGCATGATGTAGATAAAAACATATCTTTCAATAATCACTCTCAACGTGAATGGCCCAAATACTCCCATAAAAAAGCACGGGTTGCAGATTGGATAAAATGACTGGACCCATCCATATACTGTATAAAAGAGACCCATTTTGAACCTAAGGATACATCCAGACTGAAAGTGAAGGGGTGGAGAACAATACTCCATGTCAATGGGCCACAAATGAAAGCTGGGTAACAATTCTCATATCAGACAAATTAGATTTTAAACTAAAGACTGTAGTCAGAGATAAAGAAGGACACTACATCATTCTTAAAGTGTTTATCCTATAAGAAGATCTAACAAGTTTAAATATTTATGACCCCAATACAGGAGCATTTTTTTTTTTCGAGATGATTAACAACTTTATTCTTTGTCAGCTACAAAAGGGCTGGTGTTTTGTTCCAAAGTGAGAGTTGGTAAGGCTGAAACCCGTAGAGGACCTGTGGAGTCCCAGTTAATGACAGTAACACACTGTATCATCAGCCCCCGTTAGCAGGCCAGGTGACCCGAGATCCAGACCAACCACCTGCGTGTCTGAGGGCAGAGGCCAGAGCGGAGACCACAGTTTCCAAATGTAAAGAAAGTGGTTACTCTTAGGGGCAAAAGAATTTAAACCAAACAAGGTCCCACCCCGGTGAAATCCTGGGGTAACACAGACTCCACAGCACCTGCCACGGGGACTGAGAGCAGAAGGGTGCGCTCTCCTGGAGTCTTCCTCTTATGATGGCACCAGCTTCTTTGAATCTGAGTGAGTACTTTAAACAGTTTCTTTTTCCCCAACACATAAGACAACTGTTAATCAAGATAAAGAGTCATATTGATATGAATACATTAATAGTAGGGGATATTAAGATGCCACTCTCAGTAACAGAAGATCATCCAAGCTAAAATCAATAAAGAAACAAGAGCATTTAATGACACATTGGACTAGATGGACCTCATAGAAATATACAGAACATTTTACCCTAAAACAACAGAATACTCATTCTTCTCGAATGCACATGGAACTTTCTCCAGAATAGACCACATACTGGGTCACATATCAGGGCTCTACTAATACCAGAAGATTGAGATTGTCTCCTCCATATTCTCAGACCACAATGATTTGAACCTGGAACTCAACAATAAGAAGAAAGTTTGGAAGGAATTCAAACACTAGGAAGCTAAAGACCACCTTGCTTGAGAATGTTTGGATCAACCAGGAAATCAATGAAAAACTTAAACAATTCATGGAAACCAATGAGAATGAAGACACTTCTGTCCAAAACCTATGGGATACAGCAAAGGCAGTCCTAAGGGGGAAGTACATCATCATCCAAGCCTCCCTCAAAAGAACTGGAAAAAAAAAAAAAAACAGAATACACCAGCTCTCTTTACACCTTAAAGAGCTGGAAAATCAATAACAAAATAAGCCAACCCCAAGCACAAGAAGGAAAATAATCAAGATTAGAACAGAGATCAATGAAATAAAACTAGAGATACAGTAGAACACATCAACAAAAGTAGAAGCTGGTTTTTTTGAAAGAATCAGTAAGATCGATAAACTGTTGGCCAAACTAATCCAAAAGAAAAGAGAGAGGACCCAAATTAATAAAATTATGTAAGAAAAGGGAGGGATCACATCTAACGCCAAGCACATAGAAACAATCATCAGAAATTATTATCAACAGTTATATGCCAATAAGTTAAGCAACTTAGATGAACTGGGTGCATTCCTGCAAACCTATAAACTTCCAAAACTGAATGAGGAAGAAATTGACAACCTGAATAGACCAATATCTAGCAACGAGATTGAGACAGTTATCAAACACCTCCCAAAAAACAAGAGCCCAGGACCTGATGGATTCCCTGGAGAATTCTATCAACATTCAAAGAAGAAATAATACCTACTTTCCTGAAGCTGTTTAAAAAAAATAGAAACAGAAGAAAGACTTCCAGACTTTTTTATGAAGCCAGCATTATCCTGATCCCCAAACCAGGCAAAGTCCCCATCAAAAAGGAGAATTTCAGACCAATACCCTTGATGAATATGGATGCCAAGATTCTCAACAAGATCCTAGCTAATAGGATCCAACAGTACATTAACAAGGTTATCCACTGGGGCACCTGGGTGGCTCAGTGGGTTGGAGCCTCTGCCTTCAGCTCAGGTCATGATCCCAGGGTCCTGGGACCGAGCCCCACATCGGTCTCTCTCCTCGGTAGGGACCTGCTTCCCTTCCTCTCTCTCTGCCTGCCTCTCTGCCTGCTTCCCTTCCTCTCTCTCTGCCTGCCTCTCTGCCTGCTTGTGATCTCTGTCAAATAGATAAATAAAATCTTTAAAAAAAATTGTTATCCACCATGACCAGGTGGGATTTATCCATGGGATATAAGGGTAGTTTAACATTTGCAAATCAATCAATATGATAGAACAAATCAAGAAAAGAAGAGACAAGAACTACATGGTCCTTTCAATTGATGCAGAAAAAGCAATTGAAAAGATACAGCATCCGTTCCTGATTAAAATGCTTCAAAGTATAGGGATAGAGGGAACATTCGTCAACTTCATAAAATCTATCTATGAAAAACCCACAGTGAATATCATCCTCAATGGGAAAATGCTGACAGCCTTCCCTTTGAGATCAGGAACATGACAAGGATGCCCACTATCACCACTCTTGTTCAACATAGTACTAGAAGTCCTAACAACAGCAAGCAGACAACAGGGAAAAAAAAATGTATTCCAATTGACAATGAAGAAATCAAACTCTCTCCCTTCACAAATGACACAATACTTAATGTGGAAAACCCCTAAAACTCCACCCCTAAACTACAAGAACTCATACAGTAACTCAGTAATGTGGCAGGATACAAAATCAATGTACAGAAATCAGTTGCTTTCTTATACACTAACAATGAAAATATAGAAAGAGAAATTAGAGAATCAATTCCATTTACTATAGCACCAAGAACCATAAGATACCTGGGAATAGACCTAACCAAAGAGGTAAATGATCCACACGAGGTACTACTGAACATTCATGGAAGAAATTGAAGACACAAAAAGATGAAGACCATTCCATGCTCTTGGATTGGAAGAATAAACATTGTTAAAATGTCTATACTGCCTAGAGCAATCTACACTTTCAATGCCATCCTGACCAAAATTCCACCAGCATTTTTCAAAGAGCTAGAATAAACTATCCTAAAGTTTGTATGGAACCAGAAGAGACCCAACATTGCTAAGGAAATGTTGAAAAAGAAAAGCAAAACTGGGAGCATCATATTGCCTGATTTCAAGGTATACTACAAAGCTGTGATCACCAAGACAGCATGATACTGGCACAAAAACAAACACATAGACCAGTGGAACAGAGTTGAGAGCCCAGATATGGACCCTCAACTTTATGGTCAAGTAATCTTAGACAAAGCAGGAAAAAATATATATATACATTGGGAAAAAAGACAATCCCTTCAATAAATAGTACTAGGAAAATTGGACAGCTATATGTAGAAGAATGAAACTCGACCATTCTCTTACACCATACACAATGATAAAGTTGATATGGATAAAGGACCTCAATGTGAGGCAGAAATCTATCAAAATCATAGAGGAGAACATAGGTAGTAACCTCTTCGACATTGGCCAAAGCAACTTCTTTCAAGATATGTCTCCAAAGGCAAAGGAAACAAAAGTGAAAATGAACTTTTTGGACTTCATCAAGATCAAAAGCTTCTACACAGCAAAGGAAACAGTCAATAAAACAAAGAGGCAACCCACAGAATGGGAGAAGATATTCACAAATAAGAGTACAGACAAAGGGCTGATATTCACGATCTATAAAGAACTCAAATTCAACACATACAAAACAGACAATCACATCAAAAAATGGGCAGAAGACATGAACAGACACTTCTCCAAAGAAAACATACAAATGGCTAACTGGCACTTGAAAAGATGTGCATCATCATTAGCCATTAGAGAGATTCAAATAAAAACCACATTGAGATACCACCTTACACCAGTTGGAATGGCAAAAATTAACAAGACAGTAAACATCAAGTGTGGAGATAATCATAACTGATTTAACTAAATTACAGAGTTGTTATGAGGATCAAATCAGGGAAAAAGTACTGGAAAACATAAGGCTGTCAAAAATGAATATTATCCAAATTTCATGATAATAAAACAATCTCTGTATAATCAAAATGATAAATGAATCCTAGGATCATAGTAATACTCAATTCAGCACCAACACTGCCTCTGTAGAAACACATTGGAGAAGACATCTGGGGTAGAATGGAACATGATCTATGTTAAATAACAGCAAAAAGTAAATTCATGAAATTATGTGCAACAATTTCACTTAATTAAGTTTCCAGAGTAACATACAAGATTTCATAATATATAGATTCTACTCCAAGCCCTTTTGGGCAGAAATTATGAGCTTTGTAAAATCAATTTAGAAAGAAAGCTATTCTGAGCATTAGCCTACATTATACTTTCCCAATTTGTAAATTAATGAAAAACACAAGTCACCTCTGAAAATGAGAAGGTAAGAACCTTTTGTACTCATTTATGACAATATATACAGAAATAGTAGTAAAATTTGTTAACACATAGAGGTTAGTTACATTAAGTGGCTAGGGACTGTGCTGAAGATTGAAGAGATGCAATTTCAGGTGATATCTATGTATAGTCCTGTGCTTCCTTGGCATAGATAAACATAGATGACTTTACTCTTTGGGGGAATTAATTAACTTCAAGTGAGTTATTACTCCTATTAAGTCAAAATTTATTCTAATAAAAAGATGATTCATAGAAATAATTTATTAATATCTAATGCAAAGTTCTCTTATTGGACAAAGTTTCTAACCCAGCTAGGTCATAAAGGAAGTACACGTGCTTCAAAACATGACTATCTGGAAACAAAAACCTCCAAAAATAGAACCCAGTGTTAGTATTTTATCTGATGCACTCAAAAATGTGGTTAATAATTCAAATAGAATGAAGAAGTTTCAATAGCATGAATCACTTTTTTCTGTTTGCTGTCTCTAGAGATTATAACAACTATTTGTTTCATTTGTCACATATGCACCAATCACAATCATTTCAGGGAACAGATTCCATGGGAGTCTAGGGGGAAGGAATCTAATACAGTACATGAGGTGCTTATTGAAACCATTAAAAAGATTGGAGGAGTAAGCTTCACTCCTGCTGTCTCAAAAGATCTCCAGACACTCAGAAAATTGGCACTCTTCTGTGACTCAGAATAGGTGACATTAAGAGCTACTGAATACAAATGTACTGCCCAATCTACAGTCCAAAAAACCCTGCCATAGCTCCCCACACTCATGGAGCTATTGGTGACAGGATATTGAAATGCTAAATTTGCTACCCAAAAAACTAAAGACTCCACTGTCGAAAACACACCATGACATTCCCTTGTTAATTAAAAATGGAAAAAGCAGATATAGTGTTTGCTTCAATTTCCTTTGTTAAATCAGAAAGAAAGAAGGAAAGAAGGAAGGAAAAAAGGAAGGAAGGAAGGAAAAGGAAAGGAAAGGAAAAGAAAGGAAAGGAAGAAAAAAAATGAAAGAGAAACAAAGAAACAAACAAATAAACAGAAGGAAAATAAAGAAAGAAGGGAAATAAAAATAGAAAACAAGTCTTGGGAAAGGGGAAGAATCTGATTCCCAGAATTACAACACTGTAAGATTCAAATGTCCAGTTTTCAACAGCAACAACATAGTCATAAAATAAACAAATAAACAGAAGTATGGCCCACTTAAAAATCAACATAAATCAACAGAAACTGTACATGGTGAAATCCAGATACCAGGCATCCTATACAAAAACTTTAAAACAATTGTCTTGAAGATGCTCAAAGAGCTCAAGAAAGACAAATAAGATAATAAGGAATAATGAAAAAAATGTATTGAAACATAAATTACATGAACTGATTCAAGTAGAAATAGAAAATTACAATATGACTAAAACCACTAAAACGTATTGAATCAGTAGTCAAAAACTTCCAGACAAAGAGAAGTCCTGGAGCAGATTACTTCACCAGTGAATTACACCAACCAATTATTATTTTTTAGAGATTTATTTATTTATTTTAGAGAGAAAGAGAGTGAGTGAGGAGTGGGAGTGGCAAAAAGAGAGGAAGAGAGAGAATCCCCAAGCAGACTCCCCACCAACACAGAGCTTGATATCAGGACCCTAAGCTCATGACCTGAGCCATAGCCAAGAGTAGGCTACTTAACTGAGCAAGACACCCAGGCATACCTATACCAACCATTTAAAGAATGAACACCAATCTTTCTCAAACTATTCCAAAAATTGAAAAGAGTGAACACTTTATATCTATCTATTCTATGAGACCAGTTATTGTTCTAATACCAAACCCAAAGGTCTCATAAAAGAGAAAATTTTAAACCAGTATGCTTTACGAGCAAAGATGCAAAAATTCTCAAAGAATATCAAATGGAATCCAACAACCTCTTAATCTTTAATCCAAGGTTAAAATGATAATTTCCCATAACCAATTGTCCATGATTCAACATAAAAATCATCAATCAATGTAATGTAACACATTAATAGAAAAATCAAATGATCTTCTTAATTGGTGCATAAAAGGCATATGACAAAAGCCATCACCACTTCATGATAAAAGAATTAAAAAAAAAACTAGGATTAGAATGAAACACGCTGAGTATGATAAAAGCCATATATGAAACACTTGTAGCTAACATTGTACTCAATTGTGAAAGGTGACAGTTTTCCTCTTAAGGAATAAGACAATGATGTCTACTTTCACACCTATCTAACATTGTACCAGAATTTCTAGCTAGATATATTAGATAAGAAAAATAAATAAAGGGTATCTAAATTGGAAAGAAGTAGTTAAACCACCTTTATTGGAAGATTATATGATTCTGTGAATACAAATTCCCAAAAGATCTGCAAGTAAGATACCAAAGCTAAGAAACAGCAAAATTCCAGGATACAAAATCAAAATACCAAAATTAGTTGTGTTTCTCTACACTAATGATGAACAATAAAAAAAATCATAATTTCATTTACAATGGCATCCAAAAGAATTAAATATGTAGGAGAAAATGAGATAAAAGACATGTATGTTTTAAAGTACAAAACATTGTCAAAATGAATTAAAGAAGATCTAAATAAGAAGAAAGACATCTGCATTCACGGATAGGAAGACTTAAATTGCTGTTAAGAAGTCAGTATTATCCAAAATGACTTATAGGTTCAGTGCAATCACTATCAAATTTCTTTGTTTCCTAAATGAAATAGCCAATGCTCAAATTAATTGAGAATTGTATGGGGTCCTGAACTGTCAAACAATCTTTGAAAAGAACAAAAATATTTCAGTGCTCACACTTCCTGTCTCTAAAGCATACTATAAAAGCTACATTAATTAAGCATTATGATATAAGCATAAGGACAGACATATAGACCAATGGAATATAATAGGGATCCTATAAATAAATTCTTGCATAAGTGGTCAGTTCATTTTTGACAAGAATGTTAAGAACATTAATGGGGAAAGAACAGTCTTTTCTATAAATGGTGCTGAGAAAACTGGGTATTCATGTGCAAAAGGATGAACTTGAACCTATACTTTATACCTTATACAGATATTAACTCAAAAATCTAAACATAAAAGCTTTATTTAAATGTAAAAGATGGAGATTCCTCTAGAGAAAATATTTAACAAATGACCAATAAGCACATGGAAAGATGCTCAACATCACTAGTCTCTATGGAAATGTAAATCAAAACCACAATAAAATACCATTTATCACCTATTAAGTTGGCAATAATTAAGAAAACAATAAAGTAGCATGAGTTGAGGAAGATATGGAGAATCTGGAAATGTGTTCATTTCTGGTGGGAATGTAATATTGTGCAGCCTCTGGAAAATAGTTTAGTCCTTCCTTGAATAGTTCAACATACATGGCAAGGATGTGGAAAAGGGGAACTCTCTTGCATTGTTGCTGGGAGAGCAGCACTCTGGGAAACAGCATGGAAGCTGCCTAGAAAGTTAAAAACAGAAATACTCTGTGACCCAGCAATTTCACTACTAGGTAATTACCCAAAGAATACAAAAAAAATACTAATTTGAAGGGATACATGCACCATGGAATTTATAGCAACATTACCTACAATAATCCAAGAGGCCATCAACTGGCGAAGGGATAAAGGAGATGTGGTATGTGCATATATAATGGAATATTGCTCAGCCATAAGAAAGAATGAGATTGTGTCAATTGCAGAGACATGGATGAAACTAGAGAGCATTAGGTTAGGTAAAATTAGTCAGTCAAAGGAAGACAAAAACCATATGATTTCACTCATACGTGAAATTTAAGAAATAAAACAAATGAGCAAACAGAAAGAAAAAGAGGATGTGACAAATTAAGAAGCAGACTCTTAACTATGCTGAACAAACTGATGGTTACCAGAGGGGAGGTGGGTGAGGGATGGGTTAAATAGGTGACAAAGATGTCACCTATTTAGATGGCACTTGTGATGAGCACTGCATATTGTATGGAAGTGTTGAATTACTACATCGTACAGCTGAAACTAATATTACACTGTATGTTAACTAACTGGAATTTAAATAAAAATATAAAAAGAAAGTAAAAAGAATTAGTTAAGGGGCACCTTGGTGGCACAGTTGGTTAGGTATCTGATTCTTAGTTTCAGCTCAGGTCATGGTCTCAGGGTCATGAGATCAAGCCCCATGTCAGGCTCTGGGTTTAGTATGGAGTCAGCTTAGGATGCTCTCCCTCTGTCCTTCTCCTTCTGCACTCCCTCTTTCTCTCTCTAAAATAAATAAATCTTTTTAAAAAATAGTTAAACATACAACTACCATATGACACTGCATGTCTTTTTTTTTTTTTTTAAGATTTTGTTTATTTATTTGACAGACAGAGATCACAAGTAGGGAGAGAGGCAGGCAGAGAGAGAGGGGTTAGCAGGCTCCCTGCTGAGCAGATAGCCCAATGCAGGACTCGATCTCAGGATGGTGGCATCATGACCTGAGCCAAAGGCAGAGGCTTTAACCCACTGAGCCACCCAGTTGCCCCTTGACACTGCATTTATATTTGTAGGTATATATTGGAAAGGATTTGAAAGCAATTGTCATTTGTTCATGAATGTTCATAGCAACATTATTTACAATAGCCAAAAAGTTGAAACAAACAATGTGCCCATCTACAGACAAAATATGGTTTATACATACAATAGAATAATACCAAGCCACCAAAAGGAAAGAAATTTTCATATATAATACATGTACAGGCCTTGAAAATATTCTTCTAGTTGAAATAAGCTAGATAGAATGTCAAATGTGTATAATTCTATGTATGTGATGTACCTATAATAGACAAATTCTTAGAGACTGAAAATGGAATAGAGGCTACCAGAAGCAGAGTGGAGGAGTGGAGAATTTTGTTCAGTGAGTACAGAATTTATGCTGGGGATCATGAAAAAGTTTTAAGCATAGTAGTCATAGTTATAAAATGTTGTGAATGCATTTAATGCCACTGAATTATACTTTCATATTGTTAGAATGTTAAATATTATATTATGCATATTTTACCCTAGCAACAACAACAACAACAAAAAAACATAGAAGTAACATCAATTTTATCACTCCATATAACATAATGCAAGTTTCCTATTTATAAATAAAAACATGATCACCTTCTCTCTACTATTAGTATTTGCATCCTTTTTGGATGGTGTTCATTAACTTTCTAATTAATTCCAAATTAATATCCTGCAATGTAAGATCTAAATTTTAAATGAGCCACTACTAACGTATTTTATGTAAAATCATGGCAAAAAGAAAGAAGAAAAAAATGTATTGACAGTAATAAATAAAGGTAGAAGAAACCAAGAAGATCCATGGACTATGAATGCCATCTTTCCTCTATATGGCCACAGTTGGAATTTAGCACTGCCTTTCCTGACCCTCTGTTCTAAGTGTTTTTTGCCTTCAACCAGAAAATAAGCAAGTTAGCATTTTTAAAAAATCAGGTAGGTTACTAAATCCTCATTTTTTAGGAAGTCTGAGGTTTTCTTTAATAGAACCAATATTTTTTTCCATTAACTTTCACTACCAAATATGACAGTACAAGAAGGAATCCCAGATGACTCTCTGGCCTCTAGATACATGTTTTCCTAATCACTGCAATAATACTTGCCTTGATAAAAATCTAGCATGCACATAACAGAGGAATCTACTTTTTCTTTTTTTTTTAATTTCTTGGTTCAGGGCATTAGCATTCCAAATGGTAAATTTTGTTTTCCATAGGAAGATTACAGTTCCCCCAGGTAGAACATTCACTCTTAAATACTAACATCCATAATCAAGAGACCCTAAGATCGAGAAGATTGAAATAAAATATTTGGTATGAGGGTCACTAAAGTAGAATTGTGGCTGGTGTCATGTGACAGGTCTTTTTGAACCAGAACTCTTATACTTTGACAATAAGAGAAACCACAGTATATTAATCACTATTTCATAGAGACTTGTGGAATGAAACCCTAATCTCAGAAGGTACCACCTGATGACAAAACTGAGTTTTAAATATTCCATTCCATCATTCTATAAGCTCCCAAAACATAGGAAACAATGTGTCTAATGGATATGAACCCACAAATTCATTTCTTCTTCTGTAATTGCAAGTCTACAGAACAGAGTTAATGTGTGAAACACTGTGGTGATGGACAAAGAATTCAGGATATCTATGGATTGCAGTGGACCATAGTGAGCATTGAAGGTAATTCCAGATCCGGAAAAAGTGTACTCTGCTTCCTTCAGGATATTCCATATTGGGGTCTCAACTTTGGTCTCATCACTTGACAATTTCAGCAATCATAGTCACATTAGCTAGATATCCTTAGGTCCAGAAAGTCAATGCTGTTGAGTCTTTACATAACCTGCATCCACACTACTATGCTGCCTGATTCATGAGCATATCATTCTTCTTTTTAAACTCTCCAAAGTTAAGCTGAGGCCAACCTGAAGATTGATAGATTCCATTTCTAATCTAGCAGTCTATTGATTTCTTAAATTCTTATTTTCAAATGTGATTTATTCTGGGGAAAAAAAAGCAATTGCAACAATTTGAGTTTCATCTTCCCCTATGCATCTTGGACCATTGGACTCTAATTATTCAACACCATATTAAATCCTCACTGTCTTTATCTCATTTTATACTTGGATCACCACCTCACATTTCCTTCATTCCAGGTTTTGGACATTAACTGCTTCTGGTAGCAAATACCTTATTAATCCAAATTTTGTGTCAGAAAAAAAATTCACTCTAGGTATTTTAAGCAAGAAATAATGTAATACATTAGTGCTTACAAAATCTTTGGAAGAAATGTGTGACCAGTTTTAGGCTGGATGAGAAAGTTTTCCAAAACTAATTCATCAGAAGAACTACCTATGGCACTCGTGTGAAGCTGAGGAGTCTGGAAGTCACTACTGGAGACATTGAAATCAAGAACACAATACTATAATTGAACTCCAAGGATCAGAAATGAAAATGAGGCAACTTTTTCATATTTCAGACACATGTTCCTCTCTATCACTACTAAAGCATTGAAAATCTGAGTACAGGTGGTGCCTGGGTGGCTTAGTTGGTTAGGTGTCTGTCTTTGGCTCAGGTCATGATCTCAGTGTCCTGGGATCAAGTCACACATTGGGATCCTTGCTCAGCAAGCAGAGAACCTCTGCCTGCTGCTCCCCCTGCTTGTGCAGTCTCTATCTGACAAATAAATAACATCTGAAAGAAAGAAAGAAAGAAAGGGAAAGAAAAAAGGGAAAGAAAGAAAGAAAATCTAAGTATAGGGATGCCTGGGTGGTTCAGTCCATTAAGCATCTGCCTTCAGTTCAAGTCATGATCCCAGAATCCTGGGATCAAACCCTGTGTTGGACTCCATGCCCAGCAGGGAGTCTGCTTCTCCCTCTGTTCCACCCACCACTTGTGCTCTCTTTCTGTCTCTGAAATAAACAAATAAAATCACTAAAAGAAAAAAAAGAAAAGCTGAATATCACTATTTCCTTCCTGTCAGCCTGCAATGAGAAACTAGATCCTTGAATACCATGGCAGAAAAAGAAAACAAAGGAAGACAACAAATATACAGAAAAGGAGTCTACATAACCCTGCTCTACAGCTACAAACAGAAGAAGGCAGAATAGGGGCTTCTTTTCATTTTTACCTCCTGAATCTCAAGTAATTGTTGAATCTAATTTTAATCTAGAACTCTTACTGCAAAAATATGTAGAGTGTACATTTTTGTTCTTTGTGTTCTTTAGTAGGCAAACACATTAAAGGAAAGATGCACTAGAGGAGGTAAGAATGCGTGCTAAATGTTGATCTCATCTTTGCTCAGCAAAGATTATAAATTGTGTACTCATATGTCATTCTGTGTTTATATTTGTGAGCTTCTAAATTTAGTGGAATGCCTCTTATCTAGAAGGCACTCAATAAACATTTCTTTAATTGAATTGATAGATTAGCTGAAAATAGTTACAAATGGAAAAAATATGTATTTATAAAAATAATGTTGGCATACATGGAAAGTGACAAAATGTGGTGAAAATTTTAAACTATGCCATCTGTAGTAGAGACGAAGAATCAGTAATGTTTTGCTAAGAGTAGAGTTCATTCAGTTAAATGATTAAATAAATAGCTTTTATATGCCTGAATAATTTCCATGTGGAAAAAAAAGTTTATAGATATTTAGGACAAGTAGACCAAAAATTATAGCAGGAGCTAAATAAACTCTTTAGGAAACAGAATTTCAGCTTGATTGGAAAAACAAATTCAAACTTCTAGAAAACTCAGGAACCTTGTACAAACCTTGTACTGTAATGTGTTCCTTTTCTTGGAGGATGTATTGAGGGTCAGAATGGATAGATCTTTGTTCCATTGTTCTCCAGGATTGTTCCATTGTTCTCCAGAAGACTGAAATACAGTGACATTTTCTGAAAGTATTTCTTTGGAATATTCCAAAGAATTATATAGGCGGGGAAAAATCTTCAATGTCAAGTAAGTTTATAATACATCCATCTGGAATACCATCCACCTTTGGTGCTAGCTTTTCAAAGATTTAAGCATATTCATGAAAATTATGATTAATTAAAAAGGGATATACAAGAGAGTATTTCCCTAATTCATTTGTCTGTTAGTGCTTGATTTTACTGCAGAGCACCTCTATAAATAAAGTAAAATAAGAAAAGAAAAGAAAATTCACTAGGTGCCTACAGGAAAAGAGAAAAACATACGAGAAATCCCTCTGTGGTTAATGAGAGGCATGATCTGACAGCATGTCTTGTTTGTTTTTATTTCTCCACCTCTTATTAAATTCCATACTGTGGTGCAAGCCCACATATCAAATGGAAAAAGGAAATCAGAGAGAGGAAGGAAAAGGAGAAAGAGAGAGGGAAGAAAAAGAAAGGAGAGGAAGAAAGAAGTAGAGAACATGTATGGAAAGAAGGGAGAGAAAGAGAATAAAGAAGAAAAAAGAAGGATTAAAAAAGAAAAAGGAGAAACTGGGTGAAGGGTAGAATGATAGTTGGATTCAACCACAGAATTGATGCCTAGAATGTGTTAGTTATTTTGCTCCCAAAGTTTTATTGTGAAATATAATATATATCCCAGGGGGGAAAAACGCAAAAACCCTAGAAATTCACCATTTGAAGTTTCAAGACTCACTCAGTCTTTGGAAATCTATCTTACTGTTTGTTGCAACCACTTGGGGACTATGGGAGTTACTCCTACTGTTCAATTAATTAAGCAGGGAGTTCATTAGACTGAAGTTGCTCTAATACCCTGGATACCAAAATTTAAGCCTATAAATGCCTCAAGGTTACAAAATCAAAGCACTACGGACAACCCATGACAAGCAGCCAATGGCATTTGAACCTAACCAAGCAAATAATTTCCTTTCTTTGCTTCCACACTTTCTTTATATAAATCTTTCCTCTGCCTTCTACTGGTGGAGTCCTCCTAACCACTTCCAGTTTGGCATTACCTGGTTCAAAGTGATTTTTCCTCAAATAAACACTTAAAATTTTAATATGTCTTCGTTTATTTTTTAGCACTACCCAACCATGTCATTTATATCCAATTGGAATGAGTTTGGCCAAGATCCCCCTGATGGCCTTAGGGTACTCTGTCCTCCTCTAGCTTTCACCATTAATAGATCACTGTTCTAAAGGAATAATTTGGTATAATACTCATTAGCTAGAAAGTTTGAAAGCAAGGTGCTCCCAGGATGATTTAGAAGAATGTTACTTTAATAATGCACTTAAGAATAGGCTATATTGCAATATGATACACTTCTTGATTACTTTGGAAAAAGTCAATCTTGAAGGAAAGCATGTGTGGTTAGGCAGTTATTTTTCCATCAACCAGAATAACCAAGAATTAGAAATAATGACACCCTAAAATCATTAAATTTCTATACAGATGAGATTTGCATAAATCCCATTTGGTACTTAAATTAGCAACACAGTATTGATGCTGCTTTCTGGGGACAGAAACAATTCAGATAAAAATTTGCTTTACCCATGTGAAACCATCAGAGGATCAATTTGCAGTTGCTAAATACAACTTAAAAAAACTGGCACATTTGACATTCATAAAGTAACAAAACTCTTTTTGCATGCCAAATTTTCACTGGTGTTTCCTACCTTTCATTAGCAAATGAGTGCAATTAGCAGTAGTTAGGATGGAAAAACAAGCATTGTGTTTATGTACATACTACCTTGGGGAGTTGTGCAAATACATTATTTCAAAGGTAAGTATCCAATTATCACCTTATTTTCAAACGGTGCCACTATATTCTGCAAGGAAAGATGCACATTATCTAAACTGTTTCACAGCCTCATCAGAAATGTGTACATAAAGAATGCTTGTGTCTGTGCCTTCCTCTTTCTGACACATCAGCTCTACTGGTGGCACCAGCTACTCATACATTATTACTGTGATATCCCAGGTAAGCATTTGCAATTTTTGCACTTTAACAGACTATTTGAAATATCATCTGTATACTGGCTAGTCTTCTGGGTCACAAAATTGAAGTGGCCTAAGGAGAAAAAAGGAAGAAATGTGGGAAAGATTTTCCATTTTAACCAGTTTACAGTTGGAGCTCTGTTGATAGCTCTGGTAACAGAGGGTAGTGGTGAACTCAGGAAAAGCTGTTGTCATACATTATGGAGAAAACAAACCAAAAAGAATGCTCCCATATTTGATGCAATCCAGAGATTTAGAATTAAATCTCTTTTAAAGAATTATTCTTCTTTTAAAATAAATGCACTGAGAAGGAGCCCTGGGTGTTATATGCAAGCAATGAATTATGGAACACTACATCAAAAACTAAGGAAGTACTGTGTGGTGACTAACATAACATAATAAAAAATTATGCTAAAGTCTATGTTTTAATCTCAAAGACTTTGGGAACTATGCATTAAAATGTAAAATATCTAGAAAATTATTGTACAAAATTCCATTCCTCAACTGTATTACATTGTTTGATGTCGGATTCCTCCCCCAACTTTAAAGATGAGGAAACTGAGACCTGAGCTGTTAAAGGTATTTCTCAAGATCACTTAGGTAGATAATAAAAGTATTTATCACTTTTGTGATTGAAGATGGTGTGAGGGAGACTTCTTTAAGTGCTACACAAAATAAAGGATGTAATGTAAAAATTAGGTCAGAATGCATAAAGACTGATGTCAGGCAGATTCCAACAACAATAAAAGTGCTTCTAGAAGCCTAGGAAAATAATCTCCAGAAAAGGGGCACTGATTGGAGGTAAAGACATGAGAACCATCTCATTTATTAACCTAGATAAAATTACCTGGTTTCTCATTCATTTATCATTGTTCAAGAGGTGTTATTTCATAATAGAATATATTGTAGGTCTAATTACTTCCACTTGCAATACTATCCATAACTTGGAAAGCCATCTCTCTTTGCTACCTGTCCATTATGATTTGTGTTTTGGCAAAATTGGAGTTATTTATTTCCAAGATCCAGGTCTGAAAACCCAACTCCTACTCTTGAGACAAAATCTCATAAGGAGTTTTTAATAAAAATAGTAAATTATTCTTTGTCTTCAAAATACTGATTATTGTTCTTGATAAAGAGAAAGACATTAGTGGTTTTACAGCTACACATGTTAATTCCAAATGGTATCTATAATCCTCTGACACCTCCTTCAATCTGTAAATCACGCTTTCCATGACTTAGTATGCATGAAACTAGAATTTAATTTCCACAGAAAATTATTTTTCTTTACAAAAACTCAATTTTCTGTCTACACAAGTGAAAGTGGACAAAGAAAAACATGTGTGACCAACAATAGACACATTTATGGCTTTCTTAGGGAAAGTAAAATGTAGCTACAACATGGCTACATTTATAAAGTCTCTCAAATGGCTTTAAATAGAACAAAATTAAATGATTTAAGAGGTTTTATATTTAGGCAGTTCTTAGATAACTTTAAAAGATAAGTAATATCTGTGGTACTGTACTTTATTTATTTTTTTTTTTTTAATTTTATTTTTTTAAACATATAATATCTTTTTATCCCCAGGGGTACAGGTCTGTGAATCGCCAGGTTTACACACTTCACAGCACTCACCATAGCACATACCCTCCCCAATGTCCATAATCCCACCCCCCCAACCCCCTTCCACCCATTAACCCTCAGTTTGTTTTGTGAGATTAAGAGTCAATTATGGTTTGTCTCCCTCCCAATCCCATCTTGTTTCATTTATTCTTCTCCTACCCCCTTAACCCCCCATGTTGCATCTCCTCTCCCTCATATCAGGGAGATCATATGATAGTTGTCTTTCTCCGATTGACTTATTTCGCTAAGCATGATACCCTCTAGTTCCATCCACGTCATCGCAAATGGCAAGATTTCATTTCTTTTGATGGCTGCATAGTATTCCATTGTGTATATATACCACATCTTCTTTATCCATTCGTCTGTTGATGGACATCTAGGTTCTTTCCATAGTTTGGCTATTGTAGACATTGCTGCTATAAACATTCGGGTGCACGTGCCCCTTCGGATCACTACGTTTGTATCTTTAGGGTAAATACCCAGCAGTGCAATTGCTGGGTCATAGGGTAGTTCTATTTTCAACATTTTGAGGAACCTCCATGCTGTTTTCCAGAGTGGTTGCACCAGCTTACATTCCCACCAACAGTGTAGGAGGGTTCCCCTTTCTCCGCATCCTCGCCAGCATCTGTCATTTCCTGACTTGTTAATTTTAGCCATTCTGACTGGTGTGAGGTGGTATCTCTGTACTTTATTTTTAAAAACAAATATGTGGCTAATAAAAATACACAGTATGGGTAGATAGTAAGATGTCAAAGAGTATGTGAACATGGAGTTTGGTGCTAGAATATATGAAATTCAGATCTGACTTCACCACTCAAAACTTGAATCTATTAATATCTCTAAATTTCAATTTCCTCTTCTGGAAAATGATAATTATGTCATTGCTCAAACTGGAAATTTTTTTCCAAATTACTAGTTGACATGATATATGAAAATATAATTTATATATTGATAGTTCAATATATTTTAATGTACTGTTTAATAATGTTATATTTTTAAAGTACTGCAAACTGACTCAAAAGGGTTTTAAAAATGAACAAAGGAATGCACTTTTCTGGTTACTTTATGGTTCTCTGAAAACATTTTCTTGATAAGCCTTTGTAATTAAAATCATTGACTCATTTCTTTGCCACTGAGATGCAATTTCAAGATGCCAATATGCTGTGTTGTTTCTTACTGACTTTTAGATACAAAGTCAATATCCTGCCTATCACATTCCTATACGCCTTGTTACTTAGCTGCTACTGCATCCAATTTTTAAATTCCTTTCACAAATAAGCCACAGCCAGAAGGATAAATTCTCTTGAGAAGCAGCAGCCATTAAGGCACAGAGGAGAATACACATGGAGTCTGAAGGGATGGATCAGGGCACCCTCCACCAAAGGACTCACTATCCAGCTTGTCCCATGAAGTCCTGAGAGTCCTCTTTATTATCCAGTGTTCCCTCATTGCTGACATGAAGGTATCATCAAGACTTGATAATTTCATGTCTGAAATATCTTTTAGGCATACCCTTTCCTCTCCATCCATATCACCTAAATTCAGGTCCTTAACCCTTCTCTCCTGGGTTACTTATTGGGAGTTATTACCTGCAATCTTGCCTCATACCAAACCAGTGTTCACCATGCTACCAATTTGTAATCAAATAGCATGCTAACTAAGTCACTCCCTTGTTTAAAATTTTGAATTTTATTCTATTCTCTCAAAATAAAATCTGAACTCATTAGCACTAAATAGGACCTCTAGATATCGGCTTCGTTTCCCTTGCCTCCCCAGAGACTCTTCCCTCTGCACTTTGACTGTGGCCATACATAGACAGTCTCCCTTCTTTACCCGAATGTCTCATTCTTTCAACAATGTTTTAAGTTTTAAAAGAAGAAAGAAACAGAAATCTGAATCAGACTGTAAATACAGAGAACTAACTGGTAGTTGCCAGCGGGGAAAGGGGGAAAGGGTGGAGGGGATGGGCAAAATAAGTGAAGGGGAATGGGGGGCTTCCAGTTATGGAATGAATAAATCATGGGGATGAAATGTACAGCATAAATAATATAATCAATGGTATTGTAATAGCATTATGTGGTGTCCTATGGTAGCTACACTTGTGGTGAGCATATGTAACATATAGAGAAGTTGAATCACTATGTTGTACACCTGCAACTAATGTAATATTGTGTGTCAACTATATCCAAATAAAAACTTATCAGAATATGAATTGCATACCATGCAATCAACCGATTTAAAGTATACAAGTCAATGGATTATACTATATTCATGGACTTCTGCATCCATCACCACACACAATTTTAAAACATTTTCACCACCTCAAAAGAATCCCTATATCCTTTTGTTATAATCTTCACCATATAGCACAATCCCTCTTTTCCCCTCCAGCCCTAAGCATTAATTGAATTACCTTAGGTCTCCATAGATTTGCCTGTCCTGGCTATTCCATATAAATGGAATGAATTTACCATATGTGGACTTTTGTGACTGGTTTCTTTCACTTAGTATGGTATTATTGATCAGAGATAGAGCATTGCATTAATAATGACACTATATTCCTTTTCATGGCTAAGTAAGTGTCCACTTTCAGATACCTTTGTGTATTATGTGAAGTTAATATCCATTCATGTTTATGTCTACTTGTCCCAGCACCATTGCTGAAAGACCACTTATTCTCCACAGAATGCTCTTGGTAGACTTGTAAAAAATCAATGAACACATATTTTACTTATGGAATCTCAACTCTGTTCCATTGATTATATGTCTATTCTTGTACCAATACCATAATGTCTTGATTACTGTTGCTTTATAGTAAAATTTAAAATTGTAAAATTTAAAATTTTATATATAGTAAAATTTAAAAATTAAAAAAATTAAAATTAAAAAATTAAAAATTTTAAAATTTAAAATCTTCCTATTTTATTCTTTTATATTCAAGATTCATCTGGCTATTTTGTATCTCTTGCAATTCCATATGAATTTTATCTTCAATTTCTACAAAAAAGTTAGTTGGGATTTTAGCATGTATTGCATTCAATCTGTACATTAATTTGGGGTTATCGCCATCTTATATTATGTTCTCTGTTCCCTGAAGGTGAGATTTTTTTCTATGTAATTTTATCTTTAATACTAATAGCAATGTTTTGTAGTCCTCAATATATATTTTTTCATCACCTCAAATTTCTTTCTTAAAAAAAAACAAACAAACAAGATTTTATTTATTTATTTGAGAGAAAGAGAGACAGAGCACAAGCTTGGCAGAGAGGCCAAGGGAGTAGCAGACTCTCCAGTGAGCAGGGAGACTGACTCGGGGGCTGGATCTCAGGACTCTGGAATTATAACGCAAGCCAAAGGCAGGTGCTTAACAGACTGAGCCATTCAGGTGCCCCTTAAATTTTTATTAAGTGTTTTATTCCTTTTAATGCTACTGTAGATAGAATTGGACAGTATTTAAGATTTTAATATTGTTTATTACATGTGTTTAGAAAGACAATTGATTATTCATGTTGGTTGCATAGCCTAGAAACTTGCAGGGCTTATTAGCTTTAATTGTTTTTTTTTAAAGATTTGTTTATTTATTTTAGAGAGAGAGAGACTATGAGGGCACAAGTACGGGAAAGGGCAGAAGAAGAGGGAGAATCCTCAAGTGGTCTCCCGGCTGAACATGGAGCTTGATGTGGGATTCATCCCAGGACCACGAGATGATGACTTGAGCCAAAATCAAGAGTCGGCTCTCAACTGACTGAACCTCCCAAGTGCCCCTGTTTTAATTGCTTTTTAGTACACTCTATATGCAAGGTCATGTCATCTGCAAACAGATATAGATTTACTTCATTTTCAAAGTAAGTTATTTTTATTTCTCTCTCTTACCTAATACTCTGGTGATAAACTACAGTAAAGTGTTGAATAGAATTAATTAAGGTGGAAATCTTTGTCTTATTTCTGATCTTAGAGGGAAGAATCCTGTATTTCACAATTGAATATTTGATGCTAGCTTAGGGCTTTCATAGATACCCTTCATCATGTTGAAGGTGTTTCCCTCTACAGGCATATTTGGAAATATTTTGTGTTCAGTTCTAGATTGCTGCAATAAAGTAGTTATTGCAATAAGGTGAGTCAAAAAAATTTTTATAACATAAAAGTTATGTTATTGCAATAAGGTGAGTCAAATAATTTTTTATAACATAAAAGTTATGTTAACAGTATACTGTTGATAAGTAAGTATGCAATAATATTATGTCTTAAAAAGCAATGTACATTCCTAAAGATGCCTGGATGGCATAGCTGGTTAAGCATTTGAGTCTTGATTTTGGCTCAGGTCATGATCTCAGGGTCATGAGATTGAGTCCTGGGATGGGCTCTGCACTTTGCATGGAGTCTGCTTAAGATTGTCTTCCTCTCTCTCTCTGTCTCCCTGGCTCTGCCACCAGAGCAGTTATTAGTTTTTCTCTCACACTCTGGAATTCCAATACAGCTGTCAGACCCCAGTCCTCTGTGTCTCCCAGCTATGGAGACCACATTTCAGAGCTGTCCATCTGGCCCCATACAAGCCCTTGCAACTTAAGGATTAGAAAAGAACCCTCTCTCATCTCTCCTACAAAGGAGGCATTTGTCTGTTCATATCCATCAATTGATGGATGAGTGAATAGACAGATGACAGATAAATAGGTGGATAGAATAAATGGCACCTACTTAAATGGGATCATACCACTTTTAATAAAATGTACTGAATTTAATTTCACTTGAATTTAACAGAAGAAAAAACTGTGAACATTGACTCAGTGTTCTTTCTTCACAAGAGATACTTTTTCTTAAACTGTCCTTCTAAGGATAAGAAAAAACACTGAAGAAAAGTTTTCAGTCATTATTTATTTTTTTTCTTACATGCTTCAATTTTAGACATAATTAACTAATGAAAAGAACATGTTTTCCTATATCCCTTCTCCCAACTCCATGATTTTTCTTTTTTTAATTTTTATTTATTATTTAATTGGCAGAGAATGAGATCACAAGTAGGCAAGAGGCAGGCAGAGGGAGGGGGGAAGCAGGCTCCCTGCTGAGCAGAGACCCTACCTCGGGACTTGATCCCAGGACCCTGAGACCATGACCTGAGTCAAAGACAGAGGCTTAACCCATTGAGAGGCTTAACCCACCCAGGCACACCCAACTCCTTGATTTTTCTTAGTTAAGTTATTATTTTACACT
Source organism: Enhydra lutris kenyoni (assembly GCF_002288905.1). Lineage (NCBI taxonomy): Eukaryota > Metazoa > Chordata > Mammalia > Carnivora > Mustelidae > Enhydra > Enhydra lutris. The sequence goes on from NW_019154125.1 coordinate 16,745,290, forward strand.
GTTTGGATTTACATAATTTACTTGTATCAACATAACCATGATTTTTATAAGTTTTAGTATGAGATCTATGTTTAAATGAATTTAATGTATTTCATATTAAAAACAATGTGCATTTCATATTTAAAAAATACTTTATTGCTAAAAATGTTAACCATCATCTCAGCTTTTCTCAAGTCATAATCTTTTTTTCTAGTGAATGGTCTTGCCTCAGTGTTGATGGCTGCTGACTGATCAAGGGAGTGATTGCTGAAGGTTGGTGTGGCTATAATTTCTTAAAATATTAAGTGTGCAGTAAAAAAGAATGAGTAAATATAATCTACTGAGAAAGATGTCCATGACAATATTATTTTTAATAAACGTAACCTCTAGTTCAAAAAATAAAATAAGACAATAAAATTTGCTGATAAATTGACTCTTAACAAATGATTTCTCTACAGCAGGCTATACTGATCAATAGCATTTATTCACAGTAGATCTTTCAAAATTGCAGTCAATCCTCTCAAGCCCTGCTGCTGCTTTATCAAAAACTTCAACAAACTTCAATCAAGTTTGTTACATCAACTAAGTTCATGTAATATTCTAAATCCTTTTTTGTCATTTCAACAATCTTCACAGAGTCTTCACCAGGAGAAGAGTCCATCTCAAGAAACAACTTTCTTTGCTCAACTATAAGAAGAAATTCCTTATCTGTTCGAGTTTTATCATGACATTGCAGCAATTCAGTCACACCTTCAGACTTCTCTTCTGATTCTAGTTCTCGTGCTATTCCCACCATGTCTGCAGTCTGAACACATAAGACATTTACCAATTAAATACATTGTCTTATATGGATTTGGTTTGTGGCACTCTAAAATAATTACAATAATAACATCAAAGATCACCAATCACCATAACAAATGTAATAATAATGAAAAAGTTTGAAATATTGTGAGAATTACCAAAAGGTAACATATAGACACAAAGTGAGAAAATACTTTAAGAAAGATGGAGCTGATAAATTTGCTTGATGCACTGTTGTCGCAAACATTTAATTTGTTAAAAAAACGGTATCTTCAAAACAAAAACAGAAGAAAACATAATAAAGTATGCTGTACTCACTGTTTATTGAGTGTTTTTGTGAAAAAGGGTACCTGTACTTTTTTTCCCCCCAAATCCGTTTTCTATACAATTTTGTATTCCTGAGATAAATCCTGCTTGGGCACTGTGTGTAATTCTTTTTATGTTTCTAGATTCAATTCAATGGTATTTTATTGTGGATTTTGAAATCCATATTCACAAAAGATATGGCTTTATATCATCCTTTGAAGTTTTTGTTTGGATTTGGTATAGGGTAGTACTGGCCTCATAGAATGAGTTTGGAAGTGTTTTTTCTGCCTCTATTCTCAAGAGAGTTTGGAATATTGGTGTTACTTCTCCCTTAATTGATTGGTAGAATTTGGTAGTGAAGCTGTCTAGATACGAGCTTTCCTTTAATGGTTAATAATTTAATCTCCTTAGTGTTTCAAATCAATTTAAATCATCTATTTCTTATAGAGTCATACAATTTTTCACAGCATTCCTTCATAATACTTTTTATTTCTATAAAGTTAGTGGTAATATCTCCTTTTTTTTTTTTTCTGATTCCACTAATTTGAGACTTCTCTCTTTTGTTTTTGGTCAATCAAGGTAAAGATTTGTAAATCTTGTTCTTTTCAGAGTCAGCTTTTGTTTTCATTGATTTTCTTAATTATTTTTCTATTCTCTGTTTAATTAATATCCACCCTAATCTTTATTATTTCTCTTCTTTAGTTGGCTTTGTTTCTCTTCTCTAGGATCTTTTTTTTTTTAAAAGATTTTATTTATTTAACAGACAGAGATCACAAGTAGGCAGAGAGGCAGGTGGCAGGGCGGGGCGGGGGGTGGGGAAGCAGGATCCCCACTGAGCAGAGAGCCAAATGTGGGGCTCTTTTTCCAGGATCTTAAGCTAAAAGTTAGGTTATTGATATAAGATGTTTAGTCTTTATTAATCTAAGCATTAAAGTATAAATTTCCTTCCAAGCACTGCTTTAGCAGCTCCTGTAAGTTCTTGTAGGTTTTGATATGTTGTCAAAGTATTTTCTAATTTCCCTTTGATTTCTTATTTGGCCCATTTGTTGTTTATATATGAAGTGCACTTTTAATTACCACAATATAAGCTTCCAACTTCTTTCTGTTTTTGATTATTTAAATTTCCTTCCATTGCAGTAAGAGAACATATCTATTTTCATTTCTATCATTTTTAATTTACTAAGGTTTATTTTATGGCCCACCATGTGCTCTATCCTAGAAAAGGTTCCATGTGCCCTTGTAAAGAATGTGTAGTCTGAGAACATTGGGTAATATAGCCTATATATGTCTGTTAGGCTTAGTTATCTATAGTCTTATTCAATATTCTATTTCTTTGTTGGTCATTTTCTTAGTCATCCTATTGATTATTAAAAGTGAGATACTGAAGTCTCCAATTATGGTTGCTTAAGCTATTTCTCCCTTCATTTCCATCAGTTTTGGCCTCAGGCATTTTAGTTCCATATAGCATTGTAATTGTTATATTTTTCTGATGGACTGGCACTTCCTTAGCTGCTATAGCACAGGGGAGGACAAAATCAACACAGTTTTGTGATGCAAAATTTACTCAACCAAAATGCAGTGAGCACAGCACTTTGTATACACTTCCAGCAACAGCCTCTTTATTTGTACCTCTTCCATCCCTATTAGAGTATTTGCTCTTTGGAAAAAGAACTCTGTAGAGCACTTGGGTGGCTCAATTGGTTAAGTGTCTGACTCTTGGTTTTTGTCAGGTCTTGATCTCTTGGGTTGTAGGATAGAGCCCCACATAAGCTCTGCACTCAGTGGAGAGACTGCTTGAACATATTCTCCCACAACCCCTCCCCTGACTTGTGCATACACTCTTTCTCTCTAAAATAAACACATATTAGAAGAAAGAAAAAAAAAAAAGGACTATGTGATTCTTTAACTGTTAGTAAATGTCATATTTTATACCATTTTTTCCCCTGGTAAATTCATTTAGCATGTTTCCCTCAGTTTTATTGGGAAATAATTGGCATACATTACTGCATAAGTTTAAGCTGTACATCATATGGTTTCATTTATGTATATTGTGAAATGATTACCACAGTAGCTTCAAGTAACAGCTGTATTTTCATAAAGGTATAACAAAAAAGAAAAGGGGGGAAAGGAAAAATATCCTTATAATAAAAACTCTCAGGATTTATTCTCCTAACAGTATTTCAATATATCATACATCAGTGTTACCAATAGGCATCATGTTGACATTATATTCCTACTAATTATTTGTCTTATACCTGGAAGTTTGTACCTTTGACTACCTTCTTCAAATTTTCACTATCCTTCACTCCACATCAGGTAACCACAAGTCTGATATCTTTCTTATTAATTTATTCTGATTTTTTTTCATTTAACATAATGCCTTTGAGGTCCATCCATATTGCTGCAAATGGTAGGATTTCCTCATTTTTCTTTTTTATGGCTAAATATTGTGTATATGTATGTGTGTATATACACAGTGTATATGTGTATACATCATGAGTTCTTATCCATTCATCCATCCATTGACACTTATATTATTTTCATGTCTTGTCTATTATAAATAATGAACTTGAGGATGCAGATATCTTTTTGAATTAGTGATCTAATTTTTTAATATATACTCAGAAGTGAAATTGCTGAATCATATGACAGTTCCATTTTCAATTTTGAGGACCCTCCATATTATTTTAGGTAGTGGTGGTACTAAATTACAATCTCAGCAAGATTGCACAAGGGTTCTCTTCTCTCCAGGGCAGCATTTATTATCTCTTATCTTGTGGTTTTAATTTGTATTTCCCTCATGACTAGTGATTTGGATCATATTTTCATGTACCTGTTGGCCTTTATTTGGAGAAATGCGTGTGTTGGTACTTTACACATTTTTAACTGGGATTTTGGCTTTTGGAGCTATTGAGTTTTATAAGCTATTTATGTATTTGAATATTAGCCCCTTCTCAGATAAATGGTTTGTAAATATTGTTTTTTTCCCATCCTTTACATTCTCTTTTCACATTGTTGATGGTTTCTTGTGTTGTACAGAAGCTTATTAGTTTTACATAATCCCACTTGTTTGTTTTTATTTTGGTGATTATGCTATAGATATAAAAAAATGTTTTGGGGGGTGCCTGGGTGGCCCAGTGGGTTAAGCAATTGCCTTTGGCTCAGGTCATGATCCCAGGGTCCTGGGATCGAGCTCCACATCAGAGTCATACTGCTCACAGGAAGCCTGCTTCTCCCTCTCCCTCTGCCTGCTGCTCTGCCTACTTCTGTGCTCTCTCACTCTGTCAAATAAATAAATAAAAATATTAAAAAAAATTTTTTTGGTTACCAAGAGCCATATTAAGGACATTTATTCCTGTTTTTTTTTCCAGTAATTTCACTGTTTCAGATCTTAAATTTGAGTATTTAACCCATTTCAAGTTAATTTTTGTAAGTGGTCCAAGAGAGGGGTCCAGTTTCATTCTTTTGTATGTAAATATACAATTATCCTAACACCATTTATTTAAAGAAAGCTATTTTTCTTCATTGAGTATTCTTGGCTCCCTTGTCAAATATTAGTTAACCATATAGGCTTGAGTTTATTACTGGGCTGTCAGTGCTGTCCCATTGGTCTATTTGTCTATATTTATACCACTGTTATACTGTTTTGATGACTACAGGTTTATAGTATAGCTGGAAATTAGGATGTGTGATGTCTCCTGCTTTGTTCTTCTTTCTGGGGATCCCCTTAGTTGTTCAGGGGTCTTTTATAGTTCCACATAAATTTTAGGAGTTTTTTATTACTTATGTAAAAAATACCATTAGAATTTTAAGTGTAGATTAAATCTACAGATAGGTTTTGGTAACACTGAAATTTTAACAATATTAATTCTTCCAATCCATGAACATAGGCTATCTTTCCATTTATTTGTGTCTTCTCTAACTTATTTAATCAATGATTTGTAGTTTTCAGAGAACAAAACAAATTTATTTGTAAGTATTTTATTATTTCATATGCTATTATAAATCAGATCAATTTTTTTTCAAAATCAATTTATTTTTTCAATTTATTTTAGGCACAGACATGTGCCTAAACCCAAAATCTGTTAGTGTATGAAAACATTACTAATTTTAGCATGTTAATTTTATATCCTGCAATTTAATTGAATTCATTGATTAGATCTAACAGATTTTTGGTTGAGTCCTTATGATTTTCTATACATAAACATGTACATATCATATAAACATATACATATCATATATGTATATGTTTCATGCATACATATATATATATATATACACACATATATACACATATATACATATCATCTGTAAACAGAGACAATTTGATTTCTTCTTTTCTGATTCTCACACCTCTTCTTTCTCTCTTCTTTCTCCTCTTCCTCCTCCATCTTTCTTTTCTTCTTTTTCTCCTCTTCCTCCTCCTTCTTCTCCTCCTTCCTTTCTTCTTCACCTTCTCTTTTGCCTGATTGCTTTAGTTGGGACTTCTAGTACGATGATGAATAGGAGTGATGAAAGTGGGCACCCTTGTCATCTTTCTGATCTTAGGGGAGGAAAAACTTTCAATCTTTCATCATTGAGTGTAATGCAGACTATGAGTCTGTCATACATAGCCTTTATTATGTTGAGATATGTTTCCATGCTTAATTTGTTGGGAGTTTTTACCATGAATGGATGTTGAATTTTATCAAATGCTTTTTTTGCATCTATGGAAATGATCATATGATTATTTCTTTCATTTTATTAATGTGTTGTATCATGTTGATTTATTTGAATATGTTGAACCATTCTTCCATCCCAGAGATCAGTCTTACTTCACAGTGAATAATTATTTTAATGTGTGGTTGAATTTGGTTTGCTGGTATTTTTTCCAGTTTTCCTGGATTTCCTTGCTTTCTAGTTTCATGCCATTATAGTTAGAGAAGATATTTAGTATATTTTAATCTTTAATGTGCCAAGACTTGCTTTGTGGACAAAATATATGGTTTATCTTAGAAAATGTTGTATGCGCCTTTGAGCAGTATGTATAATCTGCTGCTGTTGGATGGAATGTTTTGTAAATGTTTGTAAGGGTCCATTTGGTCTATAGTGTTGTTCAAATCTTCTGTTTGTTGATTCTCTGCCAGAGTGATCTATCCACTGTTGAGAATAGAATATTGAGTCCCCAACTGTTATTCTATTACTGTTTATTCACTTTATAGCTCTGTTATTTATTTATTTATTTATTTATTTATTTATTTTGCTTTATATATTTAGGTGACTTGATTTTGGCTCATGAATACTTTTAGTGTTTTCTTGATCCATGGACACCTTTATCATTATATAATAACCTTCTTTGTCTCTTTTTACCATTTTTAGTTGAAAGTGTATTTTGTCTAAGTATAGCTATCCCTGCATTTTTTCCCCTTGGCTACCATTTTCTTAAATGTCCTTTTTCATTTCTTTATTCTCAGTCTATGCATATCTTTACAAATAAAGTGATCTTATAGGCAGCATATTGTTGGATCATTTTTTTTATTCAATTAGCCATTTTATGTCTTTTAATTAGATAATTTAATCCATTTACATCTAAAATAATTATTGATAGTAAGGACTCATTATTGGCATTTTGTTCATTGTTTTCTGGTAGTCTTATAGATTCATTGTTCTTTGACTTCTTTTTTGTTTTGTTTTGTTTTTGAGGGGTGGGGCAGAAAGAGAAGGAGAGAGAGAAAGAATCCCAAGCAGGCTTCATGGCCAGTGCTGAGTTGGATGTGGGGCTTGATCCCATGATCTTGAGATTATTACCTGAACTGAAATCAAGAGCTGGACGCCCAACCAACTGAACCACCCAGGTACCCCATTGTTCTTTGCTTTCTAATCTGCTGACTTTTCTTAGTATTTTGATGTCTTTAGTATCATTGTGCTATGACTTCTTTATTATGTTCTTTTGCTTTCCCAGGCTGATCTGTGGAGGCAACAATAAAGGCATTGAGACTAAAATAGTAGATAATACCCAGCTGATCCTGGGCTCAAACTAGAAGAAGCCAGACAGGGAAGCCCCATGAGTGTTACCAGCTTCACACCTGCAGTGACAGTCCCTTGTACAGGCTGCATGCTCCATCTTGCTGGCTGAGAGCCCTGGAGCCCACCCTTCCACTGTATGTTTAGGTCTCAGTCCTGGCCTTCTTGTTTTGTTTGGTTGTCTCCATGGGTCTTACTCATACCAAAGGGAAATCCTCTTTAAAGTCCTTATTTCTTGTACCTTGGCTCCCTGGTCCCTGTTGCTTCCCATCCTCTAGCAGTAGAGGAGGGTCCCTCCCTGCCAGACATGTGCCTAAACCCATCCTCTCTCTCTGAGACCGAGACCCCCCTGCCAACACCCTCAGTTGACCAGTGGTCTGGACCAGGCCCCACCCCCTCACCCCATGTAAGAAGGGTGACTTCTGCTTCCACTTGCTGCTGCTATTGAATCATTTTGCTACAGGATTTTCCCTTGTGGTTACCATGTGATTTGCATAAAATATTTAAAACTTACACCATCTCACTTCATACAGACAACAATGTAACTTTAAGAAATTCATAAACTTTATACTTTTACTTTTTCTTTTCTTCAAATTTCAGTTATGGGTATCACATTTTTTTTAAAGGGAGAGAGAGGGTGCAAGCAGGAGAGGCAGAGAAAGGGGTAGAGAGAGAGAATCCTAATGTGGGGCTTGATCCCAAGACCCTGGGATCACAACTTGAACCAAGATCAAAACTCAGACACTTAACCAACTGAGCCACCCAGGCGCTCAGCATTTTTTTTTTTAATATTATGTAACCAATAGATTATTGAAGTTAGGGTTATTTTTGAGATATATATATATATATATATATATATATATATATATTATTAAGTGATTACGCACCATTACTATCATATTAAAAAACTCTATAACTATATATTTACCATTACCAGTGAGATTATCTTTCTATGATTTTATAATGTTAATTAACATTCTTTCACTTCTATTTAAAGAATTTCCCTTAACATTTCTTGTAAGGATTGTCTGGTGCCAACAAACTACCTCAAATTTTGTTTGTTTGGCATTTCCCTCCCTCATTTCTGAAGGACATCTTCTTTGTGTATATATCTTTTTCAGTTATTGTCTTTCAATATTTTGAATATGTCATTTCATTATCTCCTAGTCTGAAAAGTTTCTATTGAGAAAACTTTTCAGTACTCTCATGGGGGTTCCCTTTCATGTACCTTCTTTTTTCTCTTGATGCTCTCAAAATTCTTCCTTTGTCTTTGACTTTTGACAATTTAAGTATATTGTATGTTGGTGTTACTCTATTCAACCTATTTAGGGTCTTTTAGATCTTATGGATCTGGATACCCATTTCTTTCCCCAGGTTTAAGATGGTTTCAGCTGTTATGGCTTTAAATATCTTCTTTCTCTCTCTCTTTTTTTTTTTCTTTTTCTACTCCTTTGGAAATTCACATAATGTGATTATTTTATTATGCCCAATAATTCCTATATGCATTCTGCACTCTTTTTTTTTTCTTTTTACTCCTCTGAACTGATCATTTCCAGTGCCCTCTGCTCCAGATCACTGATTCTTTCTTCTGCATGGTAGAATCTACTTTTGAAACTTTATTGAGTTATTCACTTCAGTTATTTTTTTTTAACTCTAGGATTTCTGGGTTTTGTTATTTTTGTTTGGATAATTGCTATTTCCTTGTCAAATTTCTTGTTTTGTTCATGCATCATTTGCCTACTTTTACTTAGCTATCTGTGGTGAGTTTTTTGTTTTGTTTTGTTTTGTTTTCTGTTTTTGTTTGTTGTTGTTGTTGTTGTTGTTGCTGTCATTGTTTTGTAGCTTACTAAACTTTATTAAGGGGCTTATCCTAAAATCTTTGATGGTTCATAGATCTCTATTTCTTAGGGTCAGTTATTGAAACTTCATTAATTTCCTTTGGTTGTGCCATATTTACCTGCTTGTTCATAATCCTTCATAATTCCTTATGTTGGTATCTGCATATTTGAGTAATGTGTTCCTCTTCCAGACTTTGTAGATTTGCTTTGGCAGAGACCATTTTTACCAGTCAGCTCACTTTGGGTTTCTGGGTGCATCTGCTGGTAATGACCTTGGGCAGATGAGACTTGCAAGTATGCTCTATTTTGTGGTGAGACAGATGTTTGAGTTCTGAGAATGGGCATGGATGGGGGCAGGATGTGCCTCTGGCTGAGAATAGTTGGCTAGAACTGCTGGCTTTGTTATCTATTCAAGTGAGCCTGAAGGATGGGCTGTGTAGTTGCCTGATTTCTCTGGTCAGACTTAATAGATGGTTGAGACTGAGTAATATATTAGTAATAGGGATATGAATTAGTTTCCCTGCCTTGGCAGGGCAGTAGGACAGGACCCATGGCCTATATAGCTCTTTGTTTCATTATCTGAATCATACTGGGGTGTGCACTGAACTCCCTGCTCAGGTGAGGTCACAAGTTTTGTTCCATAATGGGGGAAGCCAAAGGCTATGTTCTGTATTCAAATGCCACTGCCTATAGAGCTGATGAATTGGCTATGTGATTATGCTCCTTGTCCTTGGGCTGAGAGCTATTATTCAGTAATGAGTGATACTGTGAATTAGATTTCCTTCCTGGAAGCAGCAAGGGAAACCTGTCTAAAGTCAATAAAATTCTTTGTTGTTTTAAGCCAACATGCACCCCAAGTTTCCTGGCCAAACAGGGCCATTGTATTTGCTTTGCAAATTATTGGGTCTGTCTACCTTTCTTTAGAATTGAGTATTGCTGGGCTGCACTGCTTCCAATGGTTGTCACTATACCTTCTGGTTAAATGGAGCTAAAAGATATCTCAACAGAGGGTGGGGGACTATGTCTAGGATGCCTTGCTTGAAAAGGAGGGGAAGATGCCACTCCAAGCTACTGTCAGTTTCCCAGACAGACTCTTCATCTGGAATGGGCTAGTGAGTACTCCCAATCTCAGCTATGAATTAATCTCTATACCTGAGACAAACATGGGAATCTTCCATGCCTGGTACTAGTTTTGCTCTAGGAGTGATCAGCTCTGCCCATATGCTTCTGAGCTCAAGGGCTGCTGAGCCACTCAACTTCTAAGAGTTGTCTCCATTCCTCCTGGTCATATGGGGCTAGAAGATACTCCCTACAATACGCTTTGATTCCACTCTTCATCTGGGCATGAGCAAACTGGGTTCTAGGACTAGAAAACTTCCTTGTCTAAGGATCAGGAAGATCTTCATCTCAATAAGCTACCTGGTCAGAAGGTGTTTCAAGCTTGGTTCTGTAGATAAACCAAGCCACTGGTTGGAATTACTGCTAGTGCTCTGCAGATGGGAACTCAGCCTGCCTAGACCTATGTGCTGGTTATTGCAAGCCTCTGCCCTTTCTCTAATGCAGTCAGATACTTGGTGGTTCAACCCCACTGTTTTCCCTGCAATTCCTTGGAGTGAGATCAGATCAGGTGGTCTTACAAATTGACCCCAATGCTGAGGGAGGGGGATAGTTGTTCCCTATGGGCTCTTTTTCCCCTTAGAGGAGCAAGAGGCTGAAGGGAGACATCTATTGTGGTTGTGGACTGTTCTGGGGGAAGGACAATGCAGTGAGCATGTAGCCACTTCTCTTATCCTTCCAGGGCTGTCTGTCTTGGTCTCTGAGGTGCAGTGGCTGTTTCAACCACATTCTCTGATGCTAGGATTGTCTCAGTGGTGTCTTGTTCATGAGTAGGTGATAGTTACTCTTCTGTGAGAGGGAACAAAGTCAGGAACAACTTGTATCACCATCTTCGTGATGTTACTCTACAGTTCATGGCATTTTAGATCAAGATAGTGCCCTAGGAATAAAGTATTAGATTTTGAAGATGCTAACTGTGATGTAAAGAGAGTATACATGGCATATAAGGAGAATTATAATTCAGAGTCTTCGTGAGTTGACTGTATGCCAGTACCACACTGATCTTTCTGCTTGGTCAAAGTTGTAACAAGTGATCAAATAATCATTTCAGTGGCATGCCAGTTCCATCTCTGAACTAGGCGTGATACCTGGTTTTTAAAATTATCTTTAATATTTTTCACATGTGGAAATCACTGAACCTTCCTGAACCTTAATTTCTTCATTAGTCAATGTATTTCTCATCTCCTAAGGGAATTTGTAATAAAGAAATAGATTGAGAATGTTAAAGCACTGGAAAATGGTAAAGGGTGAGTTGGGAATGTCCTTTAAAGGAAAGGCTGAGGTGAACCTTTGACTTGTAACTTAAAAGCCACAAAATCTCAGAAAAATTGCTTTGAGTTCAGTTTCCTTTTCTGAAAACAGGATTATAAAATAATCTTTAAAGGTTGTTATATCAAGTCTATGCAATATACTTTCTGTAGTTCCTGACCCATAGAAGATAATACTTAAATGTGAGGTATCATTGTTATTAAAACTGCTATAAATATATGATATCTCTTAGATGTCCTGGAATTCTAAGACAGTTAAGCACATTATTATCCAAGGAGAAATTTCAGCAAAAGACTAAGGAAAAAAAAAAAAGAGAGAGAGAGAGAGAGAGAGAGAGACAGAGAGAGAGAGAGAGAGAGAGAGAGAGACATTAAACATGTTATTTTTATAAAGCAAAAGGTCAGACTTGGCGTTTGTGCCTTTTTCCTAAATAAAATTTTATGTACATATGCTAGAAGAGTACATTGTAATAAAGTGGGTATTATGGAGGGCTCGTATTGCATGGAGCACTGGATGTGGTGCATAAACAATGAATTTTGGAACACTGAAAAAAATAAAATTAAATTAAATTTTAAAAATAATTTAAGATAACTTTTAAAAAAGAGATTAGAATATATTCTGTTTTAAAATATGTATTTTCAAAGAGATAGCAGTTAGAGATTATGGCATCAATTGCTACAAATAAGTTCTACAAGCTAAGCAAAGAAAAAGACATTGATGACTTCTTTAGATAATCCAGGTAAGACACTGTGAAGGTGAAGTAACTAGCTTTCAACTACTTTAGTAGTTTGAAATGTTAAGAATGTTTATAATTTAAAAAAAAAAAAAAAAGAATGTTTATAATTTGGCCTCATTTGAAGATGTCTATGAAGACCATGATTACGGTTTACTACCAAAGCAACCTATCTTTGAACATAAAAATGGTGGTATCCACAGTTTAGTTAGAAAATCATTCTATGTACCCTAGTGTCCATGGGAATGAGTATTTTTTTTCTTTACCCTGTCTTGAAGCTTGAAATCCCAAACAACTGTTTCAGAGCAGTTTCTTCTGCCCCTGCCACCACCTCTGCTCTATAGGACAGATGAAGTGTCCTTTGGCAGCACACTGTATATAAATATATTTGGTATGGCCCAAATACAAGCAAAATTTTTTAAATCTCTTTCAACTTCATAGGAAAGTACTTTTTAAGGAGAATATGTATCATTTCAATATTCACTATCTACAGGGAGCTAATTGTTGCCTGGCATCGGCAGGAGGCAGCAGAACATAGTGTTAAGAACACGAACTCTGGGATGTCTGGGTGGCTCAGTTGGCTAAGCATCTACCTTTGGTTCAAGTCATGATCTTGGGGTCCTGGGATCAAGCCCTGTATTGGGGTCCCTGCTCAGCAGAAAGCCTGCTTTTTCCTCTGCCTGTGATCTTTCCCCTCACTCATTCTCTTTCTCTCTCTCTCTCTCACTTGCTCTCTGTCAAATAAATAATCAAAAAAAAAAAAAAAAAGAAAGAAAGAAAGAAAAAGAACATGAACTCTGATGCTGCTCTGCATGAGTGGGAGCTCAGTTCTCCTACTTAGTGTTGGTGAGAATTTAGACAAAGAATTTAAGCCTACTTGCCTAGATTTCTCCTGCTAACAAATAGGTTAATAGAAATACTACTTCCTAGAGTTGTTGTGAATATTAAATTAGTTAACATATGTAAAGTACTTAGAATCTTACCTGACACCCCATAAGTACTATATAATTATTTAACAAATCAGTGAAGGAAGTACAGGTAGTTTTTTGAGCAAAAATTATTGTTTTCAAATATGTAACATGAAACTATTAGTTGAACTAAACAATTCATTAACTTGGAAACTATTTACTGAATATCATTAATCATGTTAACATTTACTCATATTAATCATAAGCATATTTATTATCATAAGATAAGGAAACACTGATTCCAGCCCCAGGATATTTACAACTATAGGTTGATTTTGCCACTATAAAACTTCGGGATTAAATGTCCACAAATGTGCATAACTAGCATACCAATGCTAATTTGTAAAGATCATTTTACATCATCCTTCAATCAAAGAGAAGGGAGTATTTGTATCCTTTCGAATGTCATTCACATATCTTTATTACATAGAATTGTACTTTACATATAATACACTTCAGTACTTCATCTAATGTTTCACACCTACTAATATATTTCTTTTTCCTCTATCAGTGTTCTTTCTTTTACAATTTGGAAAGCAGATTGTTTTGAATCTAGATGATATGAGTTATTTTCTGCCTAAGGAATATTTACCTTCCATGGCATAAATTTCAGGTATAGCTGAACAAGCATAGGCATTTCTAGCTGCTTTCTTGTGTAGTGGAAGAGATACTATGTATGTGTCTCTGTTCCTTGAAGGAAACCTAACTGCCATCCAGCAATGTACTGTTCTCTCACTGTCATGTTACATAAAAGGGTTTGTGCAATGCACAAATTCAAAAAGTGTCATGCACATAAATGTCAGCTGTCTTCATAGCAGCAAAACCCATTCATGATCGAATCAAGACAAAGGCCAAAATTGGCATGGAGATCTGAAAGGGGGATTTTATACTCAGCAGTCAGCACAGTTAATTTTTCTCCTGTACATGTAAGTGGCATAAACACACAAGTATAGTTTAAATCATGCACACACATGCGTACACAGTAAGTAATCCCAGAAGTGAGGGCAGCAGGGAATTAATAACTATTAGCTATTGAGCAATGAGGAGAGTCAGATACCGAGCTAATTAGTAATTGTATTACTAATCTCCCTCATTGGTAGATCACTTATAACATATTTGTATTAACATCTCCTCTATTAAGCATAGAGACTCTAAGATTCAGCAGGGTAGAAAAAATTTTCCAGAGCTCACAGGTTAGCAATAAGACTAGGTTATAAACACTGGCCTTTACCTAAGTTAATGTCTACATTCTCAAATATTATGCTGCTCCTCAGCATACAGGGGTTAACAAATGATTATTGATCTTCAGGAGATGATGGCTTTCTATCTTCATTAGATCTGTGCTTCTTGAGACCTGACCTATATTCTAGGTGTCCAAATAGTCAGTCATAAAATGTTTCATGTTTCATGCTATCCCCTCATACAGCACAAATTTGAGTGTATTATCATTACTGTATTAGCATATTGTAATTAGCATATTGTAATGCTAATTGCATATCACTATTACAATTAATGCTATTATAATTAATATAAATAATATAAATAATGATATCATATAGTTATTCAATCACTGAGTGAAAGTATGTTAAATATAAAATCTGAAGGATTCAGACATAAAAGACCTGGGAAATTAAGAGCAAAGAGAAGACATATGGTCCTAAATAAGAAAGAAGTTTTATTTATGACAGAAAACAACACATCAGAAATACTTTTTACTAAAGGAAAAATCAATAGGAAATGCTCTAAGGTAAATATTTTAGAAAGATATTTAAGTGCCCAATACCTAACAAAGCCTGATAGGATATATTATTTTCCACTTGCAGTTTTATGAGATTTCACCTTTCTCCAGCAGCATGATGGGAGGGAATGGAAGCATTGTTTTCTCATTTGTTCTTATTTGGTATGCTCTTTGAGTTTTAATTAATATTATATACATTTCTGTATGCCAAATATTAACTTATATATATTCACTGTATATCATATATACTAAATATAAATACACACTAAATCTAATATACACACTAAATATATACTATATATAAATGCATAATTCAATTAAAGACAAATTTTGACAGACTTGATGTAGCTGGTGATGATATTGGTCTGCCCATGTCAATTAGCCTTACTGTTTTTGTGAGTATGGGGCCAGTCTCTAGTCTTTTTTCCTGTGTGTGTCTTTATCTGGAAGCAGTCCTTTTCAGCTACTGTACTCTACCAAACTGCCTCTCAGGAGTGCTCCTCAAGCAATGCCTCTTCAAAGCTGATGAATGAACAGACCAACCTTTTTACTTCTTGGCCTATGGGAAGTATGTCTGAGGTGTGCATACTTTGTTGTCTGTCATAGGTATACCTCCTTAGATTTATCTGTCCCTCCAATCTAATTTACCTATTCACTTGGCAATGACTCATAAATCAACTCTGAAATAAATGATGTACATCCAAATCCTGCCTCAGGATCTTCTCAGGAAAATCAAACAATGCTGTGGCATAAAAATATAAAATCTAACTATTATATCTATCTATATCTATATCTATATCTATCTATATATCTGATTCACACTTTAAATGATAAAGTTTGAGAATGAAATATTTAAAATATTTATTTTAATTTAAATAAATTATAAAAATAAATTTAATAAAATTTATTTCATGATCCTGGAGTCCTGGGATCAAGTCCCGCATCAGGCTCCCAGCTCAGCGGGGCATCTGCTTCTCTCTCTGACTCTCTCCCTTTCTCGTGCACTCTCTCTCATTCTGTCTCTCTCAAATAAATAAATAAAATCCTTAAAAAATTCTAATTTAATTTCAAAGTAGATAAGGCAAAAAACGAGATAATTAAAAGGAGAAAGGAGAAGGCCATAGTCATTGTGGGAGATGTTAAAATATCTCATAATGACTGAGAAAATTCAAGTAGACAGGAAAACCAGTGTTCACTAATATAAAATATCTGAGTACTACAATTAAGAAATTGAATAACACATTAAGAAATTGTGCAACATAGCTATGAATACATAATTAAGAAACTTGATGACATTTATATATATAGAACACAACACTGAACAATGATGGGATTTTATAATTTGTTGAGGTACATCAACAAATTATAAAACAGTATTAAAAATGACCATATGCTGGGCCATAAAGAGAACCTGAATAAATTACAAAGGATTGATTTCATTCAGAGTATGTTCTTTGACTAGAGTGGAATCAAGCTAGAAATTAATAACAAAGAGAAGACTGTAAAGATCTCAAACTTAAGTATTAAACAACACATTCCTAAATAATTCATAAATTATAATATCTATAATACATGCAGGAATTAAAAATATTTTGAACTAAATATTAATTTAGTTCAATTATTTAATTTTTTGAATATTTGAATATTCAATATTTGAATATTTGAATATTTTGAACTAAATTATAATTTATAAATTATAATAAGAACACAACATATCAAAACTTGTTGGATACATCTAAAATATGCAGTAGTGACAAATTTGTGACATTAAATCATATATATTGAGGAAAAAATAAAACCTAAAAATCAATAAGATAAGTCTTCATACCAGAAATTTAGAAAAAGAATACCAAATTGAATACAAAGTACAAAAAAAAAAAAGAACAAAGTCTATGCAATAAAAAATAAACACCATCAGGGAAAACAAATAACAAAATCCAGAAGTTGATCATTTAGAAAAATCAATAAAATTTATAAATTTCTAACAAAATTGATCAAAAGAGTAAGGAAAAATTCTACTTCTTGATATAAGGACTAAAAAAGCAGATATTGCTGCAGACATTTGGAGACATAAAATAACTCAATACCTACAATTTGACAATTTATACGCAATAACAAAAACATAATTTACCAAACTGACAAAAGAAGAAATATAAAGTTTGAATATTCCTATTATAAATCATTCTTGTAAGTCTTTACTCAAAGAAAAATTTAAGACTTGGTAGCTGGAGCAGTGAATTCTTTTAAATATTAAATTAAGAAATGACTTTGATTTTATGAAAATTCCACAGATAATAATGAAAAAGGAAACTCATTCCAAAACTTTTTATGAAGTCATCATATGCCTAAAAATGGCAAGAAACAAATTTACTAATCAATCTCTGTCACAGACAGATGCAATTAGCAAGTTAACATTCATTATGTATGAAATTATATGCTGACTGAACAGGTTTATTCCACTGAGCAAGTGGTTTCAAATAAGAAAATCAGTCAATAATAACTCACCTTATGACTAGAAAATGGAGAGAAATCATGTAATAATCTCAAAATCATATGATAACCTTCAATACCCAATAATAAAAAAATGATTAGAACCCAGGAATAGAAAACAATCTCCCTAAAATAGTAAAGACTGTCTGGAGAATTTAGCCTGGACTTACGTCACATTAAAGTAAAATTACAAAAATAATACAAAGAAATATTTCTCAGATTACCATTCACTTCATGTTGCCTTAGGGCCTCTGCATCTGAACATAATATCTCAACAAAGTTTCAGTTAAAGCGTCCACTTTGGGGGCACCTGGTGGCTCAGTCATTAAGCATCTGCCCTCAGCTTAGGTCATGATCCCAGGGTCCCAGAATCGAGCCCCTGCTTAGCAGGGAGCCTGCTTCTCCCTCTCCCTCTGCCTGCAATTCCCTTGTTGTGCTCTCTTTCTCTCTCTCTCAAATAAATAAAATCTTATTTTAAAAAAGCATCCATTTAGTTTGGGCATTTTGTGTTATTTCATTTATTTTATCCTTTATGTTACTACATGATCTTCCTTTGGTGAATTTTGTGAGGTTCTCCCTTCATGAATGAAGGAATTTCTTCTAGAATGACTGGGACAGCTCTACCAGCAAGCCCTCAGCTACTTACCCATGACAAGAACAGCTTCAACTAAGGGGAGGTTCCTCAGCCAGTGTCACTGTCTCTCTGCTGTCTCTCTGATTCAAGAACTAGCAAGCATGACTGTGTAAACACCTACCCCCTCACTCCCACGAGGGACAGCTATGAGTGTTCCAGAGCTCAGAACCCCATGCAGTTGGCTGAGTCCTCAGAGCTGCTACTTCTGCTCATTTGTTCTTCTTTGCCATTCCTTTCTTTATATTCTGTGGTACACTTCCCATCCACTGTTCCCAACTGCAGAGCTGGCTTCCTGGGAACCCAGACAGTTGCATCTTTATTTTTTTTTTTAATGGTTGTCTAACAGCCCATGAAATTTGAATACCCTAACTCTATCTCCACCTCACATATTTGTAATTGTTTTCCTCTCTAACATCAAAACACAGAACATCCAACATCTTGTTGGATAGTGATTTAATTCCTTTGTATTATTTTCTTAAAGTACATACCCAGGCATGAAATATATGTTATATTACAAATATATTATATGTCATATATTACTTGTAAATTATTCATATTCACAAATATATAATTTTGCTAATTTCAATATGCAATCCTGTTAATTTATAATATATTTCAATGTATTAGTTCAGCAGCTTTTTTAGACTATCACATAATTAGATATTATAATTTTTATTTAAAATTTGAGAGAAAATGGAATCTCATCCTTCTTTTCATTTACAATTTTATTAACTGGTAATATTGATTTTTTAAAAAGACTTGTAAAAACCTTAGCAAAGTATATAGGATGAAAACAAAGGCTATAAAAATGTTATATCTGTTTTTACTAAAGTTTTTTTGAAGAGCTTATTAACATTGTTTTTAATGTAGCTGTTTTTCTAGGAATTAATAATATATAACTCCCATAATTAAATTAGAAATGTTTAATAGCATAAATTCATTTTTCATTTAAATTGCTACCATCCTGACATAATAAATATAATATTTATTAAAAATAATTGTCATAGGAATATGTATATATTTGGAAGCATATATCTAGTAATTTGACATTTCATGACCCTATTTATCTGTATAAATGAGGATATAAATACCCATTTTGTAGCATAGATATGGTGACTAAATTTGTAAAGTAGCTAGTATAATATCCACTCTGTAATAGAGGTTCCATGACTCATGTTGTAGAAAAAAGAAAAGGCTCTTGGTCATACTTGAGGGACAAAAATCAAGAGAAACAAACAATATGAGAAAACAATCATAAAATGACCCTTGGAGAGCAACCCAAAGAAGTAATTGTGGATGAGAGGTAATGAACAACATCCAGGGGAAAATGTGTGCACTACAGACTTTCCTCTGAAGGCTGTGGGTTTTTGGGAGACGAGTTATATGTGTTTACTTATGTAAGACTTTGCAAAGAGCAGGTACTAAGGACATGAACAAGAGAATGGCAGTACTGTAGATCCTAGCTAGGCCACAAGCCCCCAAGGGTCCAAATAGATGTAAGGGAACACAGAGAAATAAAAGTATGGGATTGTGGCACAGTGAGACTGTCATGGTAATAAGGCAGCCCCTCAAGCACAAGTAGGTGCTCAGCCTTAATGGTACTTGGGGATAATTTATTAGAGGAACAGTGTAACTAGATGATTTACATAGAAATTCTAGTCAAACAGTACTTAGGGGGAGAAGATTCATTTTTCACCATTTGGGCTCATAATATCATCTCAAGGAGAATATTTAACAATGAGTAAGAATTCAAATACAAGTCATTTGAGAATGCTTATTCTGTGGTGAGAAACCACTCAGAAAACCAAATTAAACATGCCCCACTCTTGAAGAAGGCAAATAATCAATCTACCTTGAAAAAACTTTGCAAAAGTGTATTTTTAAATAACATTTAAATCATCAGATAAGTAGCTACATGTAGAGTTTTTTTAATTAATTATCATAGACATAAAATATCTTCCTGTGAATACCTGATCTGTATTATTTTATAATATCCATTTATTAAAATCAATATATATTGTTGAGGAGTTACATGGAGACCAGTAGCAATAAACTAAAGAGAAATAATTTCCGTGTGGTTATGTGGGCTTTAGAATGGGATTATTGGGACACATTTTATAGCTGGTCCATGAACAAATTCTAGTAGCAATAAGAGGTTAAATATATGGGAAAAGGAGAAGGTATAACTTGTGTGGGGGCATAGAAACAGTAAGGGGGCTTTAGGGTCAAATGCAACTGTTTAAGAATTAACCTTAGAGAGGAGAAGAGAATATCCTCCATGGACTATATCCTCCATGGAAAAGAGGCCAACCAGAGCAAAGAAGTCTGGAGTTATTATGAAAGAATGATTCTGAGAGTGTCTGTTTCCCGGTCTAATCTATGAGCCTTGCACAAATTAGATGTTAGTATTTCTGGATAAATGAAAGAATGAATTCAAAACTAAATTTTCCACATAAAATGCTCTTATAACAATGACACTGAAGGCACATACAAAATTAGCAAAGTCATTGATTATGTATAAAGAATTAATATCTAAGTTAATTTGTGAAAATGATTCATAATTAAAGGACAAAGTCTATAAAAAATACAAAGTATATGATTTAAGTTTCAATTAGTGTCTGAATCATAAAACTCCTGGAAATTTTACATCATTGTAATTAATCCCCAACTGTTCCAAAAATAAAAGAATGTTAAATCCTCCAGTTATTCTTAAACTGTGATAGGCCATTCATTAGGAACATTGTGTTTCACTCTCAGTCCCATTCATATCATGATAATTGAAAGTTGTTGCAGCTGGAAGACATGATCATTTGCAGGATGTTCTGGTGACTTATAAGTAGCAGGAATACATATTCTGAAATTTCTGACCCTTTCTATTACCTGAAGATTATCAGAGCACACCAAACTGAGCAAAGCTGATGTTCAATTAAATTTGGCTGGTGGAGGTGGGAACTGGAGTTATGGTGGGGTGTCAGATGGGCCAGAGCATTCACACTTCGGTTGTTGGATGAGAGAGGGCAAGGTAAGCCCCCTGAGTTCAGAGGATTATACATAAAAATAAAATGTGGTTAACTGTGTAATTCTGAAGTCACTTTGTACTTGGAAACACACAGGTGATGGAGATAGTATGTGTGGTTTGACTCCCAGCTCCAACAGAAGCACTTTGCTTTTGACATTGGTCAAATCATTCAGCCTTTAAGCTTCCATTCTCCTTTTTATAAAATAAAGATTAATGGAGCCTCTTGCAAGGCTAATAAAAATGTTAGAAATAATATATTTAAAGCACTTACACACAGCTTGAAATATGGCGTAAGTTTTGTAAATCATAGATGCCATTAGGAGAAGTAGCATTAATAACCTAATTCTTTTCAACCCATGATGAAGATATAAAGATTTATTCCTAACAATTTGAGCTGCCCTTTGCTAAGAAGATTCCTGCTCTGTCACCAATATAAATTCTTAGTCAGCTTTCATTTTGAAATCTGAAGTTCTTCATATTTGAAGTTGAAAACAAACTATTAAATATGTCACAATGTCTTCCCTATGTGTCACACTCCTGTGTTTTTTTATAAGCATATAATGTTCCTATGCAACACCGGATGCACTACTTCCCTAGGATGATATAATTACTATTATGTGATTATACTGTTATATTGTTATAGAATATATTAATAATACATAAGAATTTTAGAAGAGTGATTCCAGCCTCATTTACTATGTGGCTGGAAGTAATTGTTGCTGTTTAAGAGTTCAGCCCCTGGTTAAGTGGCCTTTTCAGAATTTAGGAATGGGTTGATAAAATGAAGTCTAGCCTGAGACATAGAGATGAAGGATTCCACCTCCAAAAAACATTGGTATGGGCATATCCCTCCTGTATTATCTCACTTTTAAATAATCTAAAATGCAAAGGACAGAGTATCAATCATGCTCTACTTCAGGTAAATTTTTATAATACAAATTACCTCAGGTCATCTTCAAAATTAAATAAGATCAACTATTTTTCTGTGATTGTATCCATATCTTTGAAAAACACCAAAACACTCAAATATTTTAAAATTTACTTATCAGGGGACAGTTAAAAGAAAAGACAAATGGATAAATAGAACAACATAGAGTCTAGAACTTGACCTTCATAACTACAGTCAACTGATCTTTGACAAGGGACAAAGGAAATACAATGAAGCAAAGAGAGTTTTTTCAACAAATGATGTGGAACAACTGTATATCCATGCATACAAAAAATGAACAAACTGAGGGTTTTGGAAGGGAGAAGGGTAGGGGGATAGGTGAGCCTGATCATGGGTATTAAGGAGGGCATGTATTGCATGGGGCACTGGGTGTGGTGCTTAAACAATGAATCGTGGAACACTGAATAAAATGAAATAAGTATTTTTTAAAAATGGGGGAAAATTCCTTAAATATCTATAGTCCCCCTCTCCTTTCCAAATATAAGAAATGCCAATAAATATTTTTTTTCTCATAAAACAAAAATGGGCTCAAAATGGGTTACAGGCCCAAGTATGAAACACATAACTATAAAACTCCTAGAAGACAACACAAGAGAAAACATAGATGACTTTTTGTATGTTGATATCATTTTAGAAAGGACATCAAAGCCATAATTCATGAAAGAAATAGTAAGATGGACTTTGTAAAAATTAAAAACTTCTGCTCTGTGAAAGATGATATTAAGAGAATGAGAAGACAAGCCACAGAATTGGAGGAAAATGTTTGCAAAAGACATCTGACAAGGGAGTGTTCTCTAAAATATACAAAGAACTCTTAAAATTCAACAATAAGGAAACAAACAACTTGATTAAAAAAAGTGAGCCAAAGACTAACAGAAATTTTGCCAGGGATAATATACAGATGGTAAATAAGCATATTAAAAGATGTTCTACATCATGTCATCAGGAAATTGAAAATTTACAATACCAAATTCTGGTGAGGACACGAAGCAAAGGAACTTTAATTCATTGTTGGTGGGAATGAAACATTGTACAGTCATTTTTGAAGACAATTTAGCTGTTTCTTGTGAAAGTAAACACATTTTCCCCGTATGATACAACAGTCATGCTCTTTGGTATTTACCAAGTGAATTGAAAACTTATGTCCACACAAAAACCTGTACATGGGTGTTTAGAGCAGGGGTATTCATAATTGCCAAAACTTTGAAGCAACCAAGATGTCCTTCAGTAGAAGAATGAATAAATAAATTGTGGTATATTCAGACAATGGAATATTATTCAGCACTAAATGAAATAAACTCTCAACCCATGAAAAACATGAAGGTACCTTCAATGCATATTACTACATGAATTAAGCCAATCTGAAAAGGCTACATTCTCTGTGATTCTAAATATATGATATTCTAAAAAAGGCAAAATACTGGAGACAATAAAATACTGGTAGTTACCACTGCAATAACTGTGCCAATGATAAGCATGTACTAAGCCATCTAATCCTTTTACTATATTATAGTTAACTCCTCTCAGGATCCTGCCTACAAGTATTATGCTTCCAGAAACTAGAAGAACCTTATTCTAAATAGAAGACTATTACAGCTTTGCAAAAAATACCAGCATGTGATGTCTCTTGAGTGAAGATGACAAATGATCTTTCCTTTGGGGAATTCCACGGAAAATTTTTGAGCTTTTTTATCAGTCTGTGTGCCAACAATAACTATGCCCCCTCAGTTATTAAGAAATGTATATTTGTATCATGACCCATACCCAGGATAACAACTAATTAAACTCAACCCAAATTAAAGCTCTTTCCCTGGGAAATGAAATTAGAACTAACAGATTCCAGATGCAGCTTGAGCTGGTCTCCTTAACAGACATACGACTAACTTCTGCCCTGTCGATTTTATGGTGGGCAAAGTAATCAGCCATAGAAAGTGAACAGGACAGATGAAAACAGTATACCATGTGTCCCTGACTCTAGATTTCCTACTTCAAGCCCTTTTCTAAGTTCTGACTGCATTCATTAAGTCATCCTTTTATTTATTTATTTTAATTTTTTTTTTAAATTTTCCTGTTAGGTTTTTTTTTTTTACTTTTTTTTTTTTATAAGCATATAATGTATTTTTAGCCCCAGAGGTATACAGGTCTGTGAATCGCCAGGTTTACACACTTCACAGCACTCACCACAGCACACACCCCCACCCCAATGTCCAAAACCCCACCACCCTCTCCCGACCCCCCAACCCCCAGCAACCCTCAGTTTGTTCTGCGAGATTAAGTCTCTTATGGTTTATCTCCCTCCTGATCCCATCTTGTTTCATTTATTCTTTCCCTACCTCCCAAACCCCCCACATTGCCTCTCCCCTTCCTCATATCAGGGAGATCATATGATAGTTGTCTTTCTCCAATTGACTTATTTCAATAAGCATAATACCCTCTAGTTCCATCCACGTTGTTGCAAATGGCAAGATTTCATTTCTTTTGATGGCTGCATAGTATTCCGTTGTATATATATACCACATCTTCTTTATCCATTCATCTGTTGATGGACATCTAGGTTCTTTCCATAGTTTGGCTATTGTAGACATTGCTGCTATAAACATTATGGTGCACGTGCCCCTTTGGATCACTACGTTTGTATCTTTAGTGTAAATACCCAGTAGTGCAATTGCTGGGTCATAGGGTAGCTCTATTTTCAACCCTTTGAGGAACCTCCATGCTGTTTTCCAGAGTGGTTGCATCAGCTTGCATTCCCACCAACAGTGTAGGAGGGTTCCCCTTCCTCCACATCCTCACCAGCATCTGTCATTTCCTGACTTGTTAATTTTAGCCATTCTAACTGGTGTGAGGTCTCATTGTGGTTTTGATTTGTATTTCCCTGATGCCGAGTGATGTGGAGCATTTTTTCATGTGTCTGATGGCCATCTGGATGTCTTCTTTGCAGAAACGTCTGTTCATGTCTTCCGCCCATTTCTTGATTGGATTCTTTGTTCTTTGGGTCATCCTTTTATTTTTATAAAAAAGTTCCTGGTTTTGATTTTGTTAGTTTGACTTGTTTTTTGTTTGTTTGTTTGTTTGTTTGTTTGTTTTTGTTATTTATATTGAGAGTGTTCTAATCAAGTCATAAGCCAGTTACTTTTGGAGCATAGACGAGACTAAGTTTAATACTGCTAAATAGAATGTTCTAACATTTGATATTGGGCAAGATACTGAAATTGGATATTAATGGGCTGAGATGAAAACATTCTAAGATGGGAAAAAAGTTTATACAGGCAGAGGTGGGGGAGCCTAGGGGGAGCAGTGATTACTCAGAGATGGGAGGTATGTTGTATGGAGAACAGTGAAAAAAAGAAAGTTGAAGCTGAACAGTAAAAAAAAAATAAAAAATTAGTAAAATAAACTTTTAGTTTGTTATCCATGGGGACTCACCAGGGTTTGTGATCATAGCCAGAAAAAAATTCTCTTCTAAAATTTTCATTAATTATTTACTTTCACATTATTTCCCCCACCTTTTCCCACATCCATTTTTAAAAATTCATCTTCATAACTTGGATCTTGAAACTTGAATGTAACTCAGAACTACTTTGGAAATGCAAATTGGGGCATGGATGTTATAATCATAATCTTACCTTTATCTTTCAGTGTGACGGCAAGGTAGCTGTTAATAATGATTGGAATATTTGAACTTTTCCCTGGGGTGCCTGGGTGGCTCAGTAAGTTAAGCATCTGCCTTTAGCTGGGGTCATTATGCTGGAGTCTCAGGACTGAGCCCCATTTGGGTTTCCTGTTTATTGGAGAGTCTGCTTCTCCCTCTGTCCCTCACCAGGCTTGTGCTCTCTCTCTCTCTCTCTCTCAAATAAATAAATAAAATCTTAAAAAAATGTCTGGACTATCTGAGCTTTCCCCTTCTATTTCCCCTATTTTACAAATAACAAACTCATCTCAGAATAGAAAAGTGACTTTTATAAGACCTTTCAGCAAGGAAGTTTTAAGGAGAGATTCACTCTTATAACCTCACCAGGAGTTATAGAAAAGGTTTTGTTTTATAGAACAAAAATATAGAGTATCTTTGTTCTATAGAAAGGCTTTGTTTACTTGCCAAAAAAGGATTTGTTTAGGCCATAGAGAGAAAAGATGATCATACAGGTTGAGAGAAGAATGTAGGTACCACGTGCAGCAGTAGGATAGAAATGAGAACTTTGGGTCTTCAGGCTGTCTTTACCACTTACCAGCTATGTAGTTTAGGAAAGATCAAATAATCTGTCTGAGCCTGGTTTCCTCATCCATAAAATGGAACCACTTCTTTCTGTCAATGTGGCTGAGTGGTTGAAGGGATTAAATGACATCCTAAAGGAAAAATATTAAATGTCAAAAAACCTCCCAGGAGGATAACCTAAATGACTCTATTGGACAATAAAATCTGTTTATTATGGAATAAAAGCAGGGAGTAATGAGAAATAACTGGGAAATCTGCTGGGGCCGGTACCTCATGGTATGAAAGCCAGAGTAAGATGAGCCATTTAAAGATCTGTCAGTGCCTGGGAAGAACTCTGAGAAGCTTCTTATCACTGCCTCAGCCTATAGGAGGCTCTCCTCATACTGAACTCCTACATGTATTTTACAAAATGACAGGGTTTGCTCATAATTGTTCTCTAATTGCTTCATTTGGGTTTTTTAAATCTCATCTTGACTCACATTATAAACAGTTAGATCCTACTCTAGTATATTTAATACACTCCAGATTAGCAAATATGCAACTTAAACTAAGCACAATTTGGAGATGTACAAGGTGTTACTAAGTATACAATTTGAAATAGCAGGTTCCACATGCAGCTCTGGAATCTGAATCATGTATTATCATAGTCCATTTGGTTATCAAGCAGATTGTCTAAGTATTCTAAGAAGATTAAAGGAATAAGGAGGCTTATTTAGGTCAGGAAGTAATAATTTCCTAAGTGGTTTCTTAGCAGCCTATCACATGGCACTCTAAGGTCTAATTGACTGTGGCAAGGTATAAGCTTTGGAAAGATGTAGGTCAGAGTGCCAGAGTGTGTTTAGCTTATCTTGAAAATTTCTATCTATCTTCTACTTTAAAAAGAAAAAACCTGCAGCTCAGATCCCCTTAGTTTATTCTTAATGTTCTGGAAATAGCTTTTAGTGTTCCTATAACTTTATGTTCTCTGCAATGTAAATATTTATATAAAAGATATCAAGAAATCATAAAAGTAAAGGTCTTAATCAGTAACAGAGTTTATTTTTTTTTAAGATTTTATTTATTTATTTGACAGAGAGATCATAAGCAGGCAGAGAGGCAGGCAGAGAGAGAGGAGGAAGCAGGCTCCCTGCTGAGCAGAGAGCCCGATGCGGGGCTCGATCCCAGGACTCTGAGATCATGACCTGAGCCGAAGGCAGCGGCTTAACCCACTGAGCCACCCAGGCGCCCCCAGAGTTTATCCTTTTGCTATAAGTCTGTTCTTCCTCGTTTCTCACTTTCTTGAGACACACCTCACAAACAATGAAGGGAAACACACTCTCACTGCCAACTGTTCCCCAACTGCTCCCCATCCCAAATGTTCCTTTTACTCTGAAAGAGCATCACTTCCTACACAATAGGGCAAATCTGCTCAGGCACAATCTGTAGAAAGATGATGACCCAACCTTACCACTCTGACACCATAGGACTATGGAGAATTTATAAATTAGATTAGTCTAAAATGACTGGGCCCACACTTTGAGGTTTATGCATGTATGACTATATATACAATCATATTTTGTTTTAGTGCACTTTGCAGATATTGCATTTTTATAAGTTTTTATAAGTTGAATGTTTTTTATAAGTTGAATGTTTGTAACAATACTGTATGAGACAAGAACATTGACACCATTTTTCCAATAGTATTTGCTCATTTCATGTCTTTGTGTCACACTTTGGTACCTCTTGCAATATTTAAAACTTTTTCAATATTATTATGTTTATCATCATGATGTGATCAGTGATTACAACTCACTGAAAATTCAGATGATGGTTGGAATTTTTTGTAATAAATTATTTATAATAATATTCATAAATTATTTAATTAAGGTATATACATTTAAAAAGATGTATTTTTAAGGCATAATATTTTTGCACACTTAATAGACTACAGTATAGTGTAAACATAGCTGTTATGTGCACTGGGAAACCAAAATACCCATTTCAAAAAGTGCATTTCAAAATGCACTTCATTCTAATATTCACTTTAATGCATAGTCTGGAACCCAGCCCTCAATGTCTCAGGGATATGGCTGTAGTTACCTAGTTAAATGCATCAACATTTATATGCTATAACCTATTGAAAATAGGCAGTAAAGTAGTAATTCTTGCCTCATCCAATTCAGGACCTTTAGAAACTCTTAGAAGTGTTTGTCAAACCTCTATTTTCCATAGTTGTGTGCATTAACGTGGTCACATCTAGCCTTGGCCTTAATATTCTCTGCAGAGAATTCTCAATTGCCCTGTCTGCAAATGTTCTAGATACAGATTTATAAATAGAGTCTCCATCGTCTGCTTTTGCTTGTTGGCATGTGTATTATTTTAAATAACTCTCCCTCCTAGGCCACCTAATTCGCTATTAATAGATACTTGCAATGTTCTCTAGTGCATGCACTGAGAAAAAGCCATTGGTATCTGTCAAACAAGTAGAAGTGGCTTCCTTCTTTCACTATCCCACACTGTATCAGTAGAAAGTCTTTCCAAGGTGTCTCTGTTAAAGAAACAAGACCCTGTAAGTGGAACTTTGCCAAAGGGTTATCTTTTCTTGACACCCACAGGCAAATATATTTTATTTTTTAATGTTTCTATTATTCAAATTCAATTAGCAAATATATAGTACATCATAAATTTCCAGATGTAGTGTTCAATAATTCATCAGTTGCATTTAACACCCAGTCCCATCACATCACATGCCTTCTTTAATGCCCATCACCCAATCAACCCATCCCCCCACCCACTTCCCCTCCCTCCACAGCAATCCTCAGTTTGTTTCCTATAGGTAAGAGTCTCTCTTTGTTTTTTCTCCCTCTCCAATGACTTCCCATTCAGTTTTCCCTACCTTCCCCTATGAACCTCTGAACTGTTTCTTATATTCCACATGTGAGTGAAACTATATGATAATTGTCTTTCTCTGATTGACTTATTTTGCTCAGCATAATATGGACCAGTTTGATTCATGTCAATGTAAATGATAAGCATTCATTCTTTCTAATCGCTGAGTGAATATATATATATAGTCTCACATCTTCTTTCTCCATTCATCTGTCAATGGACATCTCAGCTCTTTCCACAGTTTGGCTATTGTGGACATTCCTGCTATAAACATTAGGGTGCTGATGCCCCCATCAGATCACTACTTTTGTATCTTTGGGGTAGTACAATTGCTGGGATATAGGGTAGCTCTATTTTTAATTTCTTGAGGAACTCCATACTGTTTTCCAGAGTGGCTGCATCAGCTTGCATTCCCACCAACAGTGTAAGAGGGTTCTCCTTTCTCTGAATCCTCACCAACATTTTTTGTTTCCTTGTCTTGTTAATTGTAGTCATTCTGACTGGTGTGAGGTGGTATCTCACTGTGGTTTCAATCTGTATTTCCGTGATGCCAAGTGAGGTAGAGTATTTTTTTCCAGTGTCTGTTGACCATATGTATGTCTTCTTTAGAAAAATGTCTGTTCGTATCTTCTGCCCATTTCCTGACTGGATCATTTATTTTTTGAGTTTGATAAGTTCTTTATAGATCTTGGATACTAGCCCTTTATCTGATATGTCATTTCCAAATATCTTCTCCCATTCCATAGGTGGCCTTGTAGTTTTGTGGATTCTTTCCTTTGTTGTGCAGAAGCTTTATATATATATTTTTAAGATTTTTATTTATTTATTTGACAGAGAGAGACACAGCAAGAGAGGAAGCACAAGCAGGGGGAATGGGAGAGTGAGAAGTAGGTTTCCTGCAGATCAGGAAGCCCAATGCAGGGCTTGATCCCAGGACCGCGGGATCATGACCTGAGCCAAAGGCAGACACTTAATAACTGAGCCACCCAGGTGCCCCCAGAAGCTTTTTATCTTGATGAAGTCCCAGTAGGTCATTTTTGCTTCAGTTTCCCTTGATTTGGAGATATGTCTAGCAGGAAGTTGCTGCAACCGAGGTTGAAGAGGTTGCTGCCTGTGCTCTCCTCTAGCATTTTGATGGGTTCCTGTCTCACATTTAGTCTTTCATCCATTTTGAGTTTATCTTTGTGTATGGTGTAAGAAAACAGTCCAGTTTTATTCTTCTGCATGTGGCTGTCCAATTTTCCCAGCACCATATATTGAAGAAACTATCCATTTTCCATTGGCTCTTCTTTCCTGCTTTGTTGAAGATGAGATAGCCATAGAGTTGAGAGTCCATTTCACAAACCCATTTTAACTGAGTCATAATCAGAAAACAAGTTTGAGATCTTAGAAGCACACAAAAAAATTCAAATTCTTGCCAAGTCTTCTTTATGTTTAAGGTGATTTTTGTCATGTCTGAACCTGGATATTTAAGGTATCAAATAAACCTCATGTCTGATTTTTTTTTTAATAAAGTGAGAACTTAATAGAATCTTAAAACATTCTCATAGACACAAGTGCATATATCAAAAAGGGGAACATTAAAATTTCATTTCAATTAATTTACCAGTTTATATCAAGTAAGAACATTGTATCCACATGTTGGATTAAGAAATTACTGTTGAATAAATGGCTCCCTCCAGTCATAAACATACTTAAAACTTGCCTACAAAGCTAAATATGTTCTTAATTCTTATGTCTTCTTCCTTCCATTTCTTCTTCCCTTCCCATACAATGATGGTTTATGGATTTTGGTGTGTAGGTTTTCCACTTCTTGAAAATTTATTCTTAATTATTTTATCATCTTTGATGTTATTGTAAATAGAATTGTCCTCTTTATTTAAATTTTGAAAGGTTCATTGCTAATATATAAAAATATGACTGCATCTTGACCAACTATCCTACACCTTTGCTGGACTTGCTTTTTGGTGCTAATAGATTTTGTGTGTGTGTGTGTGTGTGTGTGTGTGTGTATGAGCTTTGGATTTTATACGTACAACATCTGCAAATAGAGGTGGTTTTATTTCTTTCTTTACAGTAAGTGGAATTTATTTGTCTTATTTCATTTTACAAAACAATCTCTCTGTCCCCATCTTGTTTTTCTAGCATTAATATATGCCATACATTCCTCTATCATAATATCTACAATACTCAATTATACTACTTATTTACATATTTATTTTAGCAATAAAAATTGCATAATACATCAAACATTTAGTAATATCCATTATATGGTTGAATGTTTGAATCTTTGATGTTTTATTTTTGCATGATATAAAAATATAATACATTTGTGTTTTGCAGTATACATCAAGTAAGTATAAATAACTTATTGGCAATTTTGGAATTTTGAAGCTACCCAAGAACATGCATTCAAATTGTGAATTTGCTGCTCCATTGGACTTAATAGAAAGTATTAAAACCAGCTCTGGTCTCTAAATTTTAACAAATTACCCGTAAATGAAGGTATCACAATTTCAACTCATTCCAAACACAGGGAGATAGAAAATAGATCCACAAATCCAGGTTGTCATATACAGCATAGAAACACAGCTGGTCATTCAGTCAAGGTTACATTGTGTGGTATCCGTCTTCACAGAGCAGAAGCTGGTACAGTGCATGATGAAGCACTTCCTTCTGGACCTTCAGTTTTATTGAGTAGGTATCCCTCACCAGAGCTGGGAAACAACCATATCCTTGCTATGTTAATGTTCTTTCACACTCAGTTGAACACACCATTTCAGAGGATTATATACTTTTCTTTAAATTCAATAAAATATCTAAATGATCCATGCTTTATCTTTAGCAGGCCATCTATACAGTCATTATTTTATTAAAAGAATAATGACTGGAAGGGCACCTGGGTGGCTCAGTGGGTTAAAGCCTCTATCTTCGGCTCAGGTCATGATCCCAGGGTTCTGGGATCGAGCCCCACATCGGGCTCTCTGCTCAGCAGGGAGCCTGCTTCCCTTCCTCTCTCTGCCTGCCTCTCTGTCTACTTGTAATCTCTGTCAAATAAATAAATAAAATCTTTAAAAAAAAAGAAGAAGAATGACTGGAGATTGGAAGAAGATCTTGTTATAACATAAACATATCTCAATCAACCACTGGACCATCATAATAGTAATATAGCCTAGAAACATGGCTAAAACATCTGAAAATTGGACTTTCCATCCAGAAACCAGCAAGGTTACAAAAGGAGAACCCCAGAATCATCAGGTATGGAAAAATATCTATGTTTATTAGTAAAGAACATAATACATAGCTATATGTTAGTTTCTATAAGCATTATTTAAATGTCTTGATTCTGGCAAGTGTGGTTATCATCACAATATAAAATATATGCTAATAAGAAACCAATGGTACAATTTAGAGCAGGAATTCAGGAAATAATGCCTGGAATTTAAAGCTTGAGTATCTAAAATAGACTCGATGTAGAGCCAGATTGCAAAATGGTCCCCTCGATATTCCAATTTTTAAGTGGATATAGCTTATTTAGAAACTGGCTGGCACTATTTGTCATAGTTTTAAACAGTCATCATAATCTTTTATTCCAAAAGGCTTAGTTAGCTTTCACATGTCTCTATATTATTATTATAATTTTTTCCTTATACAACACTGACTTATTGGCCTTTATCCCTCTTCCCTCTACAATATAGTCACTGACCATAATTACTATTGTCTTCCTAATCTTTTTTTTTTTAATATTTTATTTATTTATTTGACAGACAGAGATCACAAGTAGGCAGAGAGGCAGGCAGAGAGAGAGAGAGGAGGAAGCAGACTCCCTGCTGATCAGAGAGCCCGATGTGGGGCTCGATCCCAGGACCCTGGGATCATGACCTGAGCCGAAGGCAGAGGCTTTAACCCACTGAGCCACCCAGGTGCCCCATATTGTCTTCCTAATCTTGTGCTTTCTCTTACTCTTCCTGATATGTGCTAGAGTCCTATGCATGGAGTATATACCTAATCCATATTTGATTATACTGATGACAGGAAAATGAAAACCATTTTTTTTATTAAACATGTATAACACAGTTAAATATATACTGCAGACCCACCCAAAGACTGCTAGTCTCAATCATCTTCTGGAGGCACCTAAGATTTTATGTATAATTACTCAACACTTCAGGGTCATAAATCTCTCTGTACTTCTACAGCATAATTATGACCCCAGGTAACCTCCTCTGTTTCCACATCTTATCCATTATCTTCTAGGTGTCATGCCTTAATTCTGAGTATTCCTTACATTGCTATAATTCTCAACCACTCCATTGGGTGGTATCTGCAACTCTTCAATTTCCCATAAATATTCCTTAACTCAGGCATGTGCATTTAGCAAAAATGCTTTAACTGTTTGCTTTAACATTCAGAAAGTCAACACTTCTACTATTTTCAAGGTAAGCTGATTTGCATGAATACAACACTTATTAAACACACCCATGGCTACTTTCCAAATATTATTTTCTACCAAAGTGCCAGAAAACCTCTTTTTCCTAGTGCCATGGGATCTAGTTAAAGCCTTATATCACCATTGTTACTACCATTTGTTAATCTCCTTAGGTTCTCCATAACCACTGAGGGATTTGACAACTACCTCAAACTATGTATTTGATGCATATGCTCCAATTTCAAAATGTCTTCTGAAATCAAATGAGCCATCATTCATTCTAGTCAAAACAACCCATGGCCAAATTTAGAAAATCAACTACAATTCTATCATCTCAGAAACCTTAAACTCCAATTACCAATCTTTGTTCTAAACTTCATTTGTCAACTTCTCCACTTTGTTATTCTCATTGTGTGAAAATTGAGATACCCAATCTCTATAGAATTTCTGTCATTCACATTCATGTTACATCTAAGCAATATTTCCATTATGGTACCTCATTTTAGTCATTCTGTTGCCAGCCACTCTCAAATACTTAGTTCCTTTATTCCCCTCCACCTTTGGAGGGGAGAGATCTGCAAACCTTCAAGTTTTAATAAGCCAATTTCCTGCTTATTCTAAGTCTGCACTAGAGATGTTGTTTTTCTATAAATCGTGGTCTCCAACTTCAGCTGTCCTCTCAGCATAATAAACAATACTATCAGCTTCCTTCTCAAATGTCTAGAATTGCTATTTTGAAGGTTCATCATACATATGTAACTACTGCTTATGCCATATATATATATACATATTTATATGTATATGTGTGTGTGTGTGTGTGTGTGTGTGTGTATACACATATAAAATTCTCAACCAAGTTTGAGTCATTTATATCCTTACTTATTTTCTGCCTATTGATTACTGATAGAGGATTGTTAAAGTCTCCAACTATCCTGGGAATGTGTCTATATATATTTTTAGTGCAATCAGTCTTGCTTTATGCATTGTGATGTTCTAGTATTAGATGCATTCACATTTAGTACTATTATGTCTTCTCAAAGAATTGATCCATGTATCTTTATGTCA
Organism: Enhydra lutris kenyoni; assembly: GCF_002288905.1. Classification (NCBI taxonomy): domain Eukaryota; kingdom Metazoa; phylum Chordata; class Mammalia; order Carnivora; family Mustelidae; genus Enhydra; species Enhydra lutris. Next base: position 16,779,708 of record NW_019154125.1, read on the forward strand.
TTTCCCTCATTAACTCAATCTACTATTATCTAAAGCCTTTTTTTTTTGTAAGAAATTATTATAGGTACTCCAGCTTCTTTTGATTAATATTAGTATAGTACAGCTTTCTCCATCTTTCTACCTAATTTTTTTTTGTTGTTGGTTAAATTGCATTTATATAAACAACATTATTTTGGTCTTATTTCCTTTTCATCTCTCTGACAATCCTGTCTTTTATTTTTTAATCTCTTTTAATTGATGTACTCAGATCATTCACTCTCATGTTGAGGAATTTCCCATCTGAAATTTCTCAAAATCATCATTTAGATAATCTTAGCAGTTTATGGCTCCAGCAGCTTCTGTTCTAGGTAAGCAGATTTTTGTTGATGTACCTATCTGGATATCTGCTTTTTGACTTATTAGAGGTGGCAGATCGCCTTGTGTTCTTAGTTTTGTTTTGTTTTTTATCTTTTTTGGGAGGGGTGGGGGGTTTAGTCCAAGAAAATTTGTTTGTTTGTTTGTTTTAAAGATTTTATTTATCTATTTTAGAATTTATTTATCTATTTATTATCTATTTATCTATCTATTTATCTATTTGAGATATTATCTATTTATTTATCTATCTATATTATATATTTATCTAATTTATTTATCTATTTATCTATAAAGATTTTATTTATCTATTTATCTATTTTATTTATCTATTTGTTTTAAAGATTTAATTTATCTCTTTGAGAGAGAGAGAGAGTACAAGTAGGGGAGAGGGGCAAAGAGAGAGTGAGAAGCAGGTTACAGCTGAGCAGGGAGCCTGACATGGGGCTCAAACCCAGGACCCTGGGATCATGACCTGAACCAAAGGCAGACACTTAACTGACTGAGCCACCCAAGTGCCCTAAAAACTTTCTGGTTTTTAGTTTTTCCAGCTTTTTCTTATTACAGGTATAGCTGTGATAACTTCTATGCTCTTGTCATATTGGAACTGAAATTTTAAGTCCCAGATCTTCTAAACCCTAGTCATTCTTTTTTCCCAATGGTTTTTTATCACTCATGTATAAGCTTCTTTTTTCCCCTCCCACACTTTAAATGTTAATGTCCTCCAAATTTCTGTCCTTATACTTGTTATCTTCCTATTCATCCCAGCTACAGCAGCCATATTTAAGATAATGCTAATACTGATGATCGCAAACACTTATGCAAAGTGAATAATTTGGCAGTCACTTTTCTGTGCATGTGTGTGTGTTTGCATCTGTGAGGTTGGATAATATATCTGAGATATTTCATCTTCCTCATTTATGCAATGGTTATGGGGACAATACTATCCACACTTTAAAAGAGCTGCTGTTGGCATTTCATGCATAATGTATTTGGTACAGTTTTTATCTTACTCATCTCAGTGGGAGTAGTTCAGATAAATTTCTCAAGTCGATGAAGATATTACATTGTGGAGACAGATTTCAAACAGTGCTTGATTAAAGAGTCCATATTATTTTTTTTTTGTTTTTTGTTTTAATTCTAGTATAGTTAACATACAGTGTTATATTAGTTTCAGGTATACAATGTAGTGATTCAACAATTCTATATATTACTCAGTGTTCATAAGGATAAGTGTACTCTTAATCCCGTTCACCTATCTCACCCATCCCCTCTGATGACCATTTGTTTATTCTGTAGGGTAACCATAGTTAAGAGTCTGGTTTTGCGTTTGTCTCTATTTTTTATCCTTTTGTTTGTTTGTTTTGTCTCTTAAATTCCACATATGCGTGAAATCATATTTATCTTTCTCTGACTCACTTATATGGTTTAACATTATACCTTCTATATCCACCCATGTTGTTGCAAATGACAAGATTTCATTCCTTTTTATGGCCGAATAACAAAATTACTGCTTGTGCTCCCTTCTAGGATTGTTATGGCTTCAGATCTCACATTTAGGTCCTTAGTCCATTTTGACCTTATGTATAGTAAAAAAGAGGTCCAGTGTAATTCTTTTGCATATAGCTGACCAGTTTTCCCAATACCATTATGGAAGAGACTGCCTTTTACCCATTGTATATTCTTTCCCCTTTTCTTGAAGATTAACTGGCCATATAATTGTGGGTCTGTTTCTGGGCTTTCAGTCTTGTTCCAAGACAACAGTCTTGTTCCATAGTTCCATGGAACTATGAACAAGTTCCATAGACTTGTTCAGTCTATGTCCATTGATCTATGTATCTATTTTTGTGCTACTATTGTACTGTTTTGATCTCCATAGCTTTGTAGTATAATTTGAAATCTGGAATTATGATACCTCCAGCTTTGTTTTTATTTTACAAGATTATATATTTTGGCTTCTTAAGGTCCTTTGTGGTTCCACACAAATTTTAGGGTTATTTGTTCTAGTTCTGTGAAAGATGCTATTGGTATTTTGATAAGGATTGCATTAAATTTTTAGATTGTTTGGGTTGGATAGACATTTAACAATATTGGTCTTCCAACCTGTGAGCATGGAATACATTTGTTTGTGTCACATTCAATTTTTTTTTTCCCATCAGTGTTTTATAATTTTCAGAGTATAGCTCTTTCTCTTTTTTTGTTAACTTTATTCTTAGGTGTTTTATTATTTTAGGTGCAACTGTAAATGGGATTGCTTTCCTAATTTCTCTTTCTGCTGCTTCATTGTTAGTGTAGAGTAATGCAATGGATTTTTGGTACAGTGATTATATATCCTGTGGCCTTACTAAATTCATTTATCAATTCTAGTAGTTTTGGGTGGAGTTTTAGGGTTTTCTATATATAGTATCATGCCAACTGTAAATAGTGAAACTTTTACCTTTTTTTTTTTTTAACCAATTTGGATGTCTTTTATTCCTTTTTCTCATCTGATTGCTGTGACTTCCAGTACTATGTTGAATAAAAGTGGTGAGAGTGGACATACTCATATTGCTCCAAATCTTATGGAAAAAACTCTCAGTGTTTCACCATTGAGTATGATGTTAGCTGTGGGTTTTTCATATATGGCCTTTTTATGTTGAGGTATGCTTCCTCTAAACCTACTTTACTGAGGTTTTTTTGTCATGAATCGTTGTTGTACTTTGTCAAATGCTTTTTCTGCATTTATTAAAATTATCATTTGTTTTTATCGTTCTCTTATTGATGTGATATATCATATTTCTTGATTAGCAAATGTTGTACCACACTTGCATACTAGAAATAAATCACACTTGATTGTGGTGAATGCTTTTTAATGTATTTTTGGATTCTGTTTGCTAATATTTTGTTGAGGATTTTTGCATCCATGTTCATGAGAAATATTGGGTTATAGTTATCTCTTTGTTGGTAGTATATTTATCTGGTTTTGGAATCAGGTAATGTTTGCCTTGTAGAATGAATTTGGAAATTGTCCTGCCTCTTCTATTTTTTTTTTTTTTTTTGAAAAGTTTGAGAAATACAAATATTTGCTCCTCTTTAGGTAATTGGTAGAATTCCCCTGTAAATCCATCTGGTCCTGGACTTTTGCTTTTGGGAGTTTTTATTTTTATTTTTTTTAAATTACTGATTCAATTTCATTGCTTGTTCAAATTTTTTTATTTCTTCCTGATTAAGTTTTAAGAGGTTATATGTTTCTAGAAATTTATTCATTTTTTTCTAGATTGTTGAATTTGTTGGCATGTAATTTTTCGTAATATTCTCTTACAATTCTTTGTACTTCTGTGCTGCTATTATTCCTCCTTTTTCATTTTTTATTTTATTTGAGTCCCCTCTCTTTTTATTTTTATTGTTTTGATGAGCCTGGGTAAAGGTTTACCATTTTGTTGATCTTTTCAAAGAACCAACTCCTGGTTTCATTGATATTTTTAATTTTTAAAATTTTTTTAGTTTCTATTTTGTTTATTTCTGCCTTAATCTTTATTATTTTATTCTTTCTACTGGCTTTGGTTTTGTTTGTTTGTTTGTTTGTTTCCCAGCTCCTTTAGGTAGGGTTAGTTTGTTTATTTGGGATTTTTCTTGCTTCTTGGGATAAATGTGTACTTTATACTTCCCTCTTAGAAGTGTTTTTGGTGCATCCCAAAGACTCTGGACCACTGTTTTCATTTTCATTAGTCTCCATGTAATTTTTTATTCCCTATTTGATTTCTTGTTTGACCTTCATTATTTACAAGCATGTTATTTGACCTCCATGTACCTGTGGTCTTTCCAAGTTTTTCTTTGTGGATGATTTCTACTTTCATATCATTGTGGTCAGCAAAGGTGTGTGGTATTACTTTGATCTTTTTGAATTTGTTGAGGCTTGTTTTTTGGGCTAATTCTATTCTGGAGACTGTTCTGTGTACACTTGAAAAGAATGTGTATTCTTGTGATTTAAGACAGGACGTTCTTTATATATATGTTAAATCCATTTGTTTCAGTGTGCCATTCAAAGCCACTGTTTACTTGTTGATTTTCTCTTTTGACAATCTATTCATTCATGTAAATAAGGTGCAACATCTCCTATTACTATTATATACTATAAATTGTTTCCATTATGTTTGTTATTAACTGCTTTAAGTATGCATGCTTATGGGGTGCATAAGGACTTACAAATGTTGCATCTTCTTGTTGGATTCTTTATTGTCATAGAACGCCTTTCTTTTTTTTTTTTTGCCTCTTGTTATTATCTTTGTTTTAAAATCTATTTTGTACAATGTATTACCTCAGCTTTCTTTTCACATCCATTTGCATCATAAATTCTTCTCTACCTCTTCACTTTCACTCTGCATGTGTCTTTAAGTCTGAAATGAGTCTCTTGTAGGCAGCATATAGAGGAATTCTGTTTTTATTTATTTATTTTGTCACCCCATGTCTTTTGATTGGAGAATGTAGTCCATTTACATTCAAAATAATCATTAATAGATATGTATTTTTACAATTTTGTTATACTTGTTTTATGGTTGTTTTCTGTTCCTTTCTTCTCTTGCTTTTTTCTCTCAGGATTATTGGATTTGTTCAGTGATATACTTGGATTCTTTCTTCTTTATTTTCTTGCATATCTATTACTGGTTTTTGAATTGTTATTACCATTTGGTTTGTGTACAACATCTTCTGCATATAACAGTCTATATTAAGTTGATAGTCACTTAAATCTGAACACATTCTTTACTCTGCCCCACCCCACATTTTAGATGATGGTGTCATAGTTTACATCCTGTCTTGCTTTGTTTTGTTTTTAGTGTGTGTGTGTGTGTGTGTGTGTGTTTTTCCTTGTGAATCCCTTGATTTTTTATAGATCTATGTATTTTTACTACTTTTGTACTTCCCATTTTCCTTACTCTTGCTTATGGTCTTTCCTTTCCAGAGTCTTTTTAAACATTTTGGTAAGTCTGGTTTAATTGGTCATGAATTCCTTTAGCTTTCTTTGTCTGGAAATGCTTTATCTCTCCCTTTACTTTGTGATAACCTTCTGGATAGATTATTTTTGGCTGCAGATTTTTTTTTAATCTTTTCTGTACTTTAAATATATAATATCACTATCTTTTGGTCTGCAAAATGCCTGCTGAAAATCAGTGACAGTCTTATGAGGTTCCCTTTTTATGTAACTATTTTCTTTTCTCTTGCTGCTTTTCAAATTCTCTCTTCTTCGCTACATTTTGCCAGTTTCATTACTATATGTCTTGTTGTGGACCTCCTTTGTTGCTTTTGTTGTGGGATCTCTGTGCCTCCTATATCTGGATTTAGATTTCTTTCTCCCAGATTAAGGAAGTTTTCAGTTTTTATTCCTTCAAATAAATTTTCTGTGCCCTTGTCTTTCTCTTTTTCTTCTGGGATGTTTATAATGTGAATGTTACTGTACTTGATGGTGTCACTGAATTCCCTAAGTCTATTCTCATTTTGCATATATTTTTCTCTTTCACCAACTCAGCTTGGTTACTTTGCATTACTCTGTCTGGTGGGTTGTTGATATATTCTTCTGCTTTATTTAGTTTACTATTTATTCTATCTAGTGTATTTTTATTTCATTTATTGCGTTCTTCATCTCTGAGTGGTTCTTTTTTATATTTTGTTAAAGAGTCTCACTGATGTCTTCCATTCCTTGCTTAAGACCATTGAGTATCTTTATGGTCATTATCTGAAATTTCCTTACATGCATATTATTTATCTCTATTTCATTTAGGTCTCTAGTGATTTGTCCTCTTTCATTTGGGACATGTTCCTCTGTCTCCTCATTTTGTCTAACTCTCTGTGTCTAGTCTGCATTTGTAAAGTCATCATTTCTCCTGCCCTTAATAGTCATGGTCTTATGAATAAGAGGTCCCGTAGTGTTCTATCATGCAGTGTCCCCTGTTTATAAGAACCTTGCACTTCAGAGGTGTCTCCTGTGTGTGATGTCTCTGCCCTGCTATTACGGCTGAGCCACTTTTTCTTTCAACTAATCATTTTCAATGGCTCTTTTTGTCTGTTGTAGGAAGATTTTCTCCATATGGTGTTAGTGGGTCAATCTCAGAATGCTTTAGACTTGAGTTGAGTCAGACTAGGCATTTACCAGAGATGCAGCAATCCCAAACTTCATGGTGCTTTCTCTGTGCTATCTCTTGAGAAGCTTTTATTGGTGGGTGGAGGCTGTAATCAAACCAGCTATCTGCCCCTAGCCCACTGTAGGTGGTAAAACCTGACTGGTGTGTGTGGTTATCTTTCCCTCTCTCCAGGTCTGGAGGTAGTTTGGAATGGTGCTAGTCCCTATCAGGGATGCCTGTACACTGCCAAGCCTGTGGCACCATCCTGGATAGGATCTGGCCAAGAACATATTGGAGGAGCAGATCCATAATGTGTGGGGCAAGGAAGTTTTGGTGCAGAGGTTCATTGATGTTAGCTAGTTTTGCATGCCGCCAGTCCTCTGCAGAAGGAGCCCTGCAGTCCTGGGACTCAAGCAGGTCTCTCTGAAGGGGTAGGATCCATGGAAGCACAGCATGATGGTGGTAGTGGTAGGTGTTAGCAAGTCAGGTAATGAGTGTGGGCATTCTTCTAGTTCCTGCAAGGGGTCCTGTATTTATGCTGAAGGTCAAGGGGAGGGAAATGGTACCTTCCTGCTCGTGTATTCTTAGAGAGGTCTGCCAGAAGTTACTGCCCCTCTGGAATATGCTCTGAGATTAGTAAATAACTCTCCCTCCTGTATGCCCCAGGTATTTTTCAAATTGCTGCTCTATGAAGTATCTCCATGAGCTGTTTGTTATGCTGTCTCTTTAAGCATGGAGACTCACTTTACCCTGTTGATTCCCTCATGGTCAAGCTCACTGAATTTTAAAATCCTAGGTTTTAAAGTCCTGCTGTTTGTAAGAACTCATGAAATTGACTCCTCTGGTTTTCAAAGCCAAATGTTATGCGGATTTGTCTTCCTTGTATGGGATGCCCAGTGTGAGGCTTTTTTCCCCCCATCTCCCCCTGAGGCCTTTCCTCCTGCAACAGTCCTGTGGGTTTGTTTAGTTTTCAAGCACACCTTTTCCCTTACTACCTTCTTTGATGTAGTCTATTCTCTACATTTAGTTGTGGGTTTTTTTTTCTGCCAGTCTCAATTGTTTTCTGGGTTGTTTACACTGATGTGAGTGTTATCTAGTTGTATCTGTGAGACAGGTGAGCTTAGGGTCCTAAGTTGTTTGTTCATAAACATAGGAATTCATGATTCATAAGACTACTAGAGTGAGAGAAACTTAAGAGTCCACATTCTTAACAGTAATACTGCACTGCTGCTCACAAATAAGCCTTAAAAAACTGATGACTAACAAATTTTTATCTCCTATCTCATATGTGAAATGTCCAATTGACATTCCTACGTGGTGTCACAGAATTATTAAAAATTCACTTATTCCAAGATTATTAAATTATATACAAAATAATGCCTTCCTTCCATGGTCCTTAGTGAATAGTACTGCCACCAAGTCAATTAAAATAAAGAAGGGAGAATGTTGAAAGACAATAAATGAGTGTCAAATGGCTTTATATCTATCATCTATCTATCTATATATATATAGAAAGAGAGGGGGGAGAGGGATATCCAATGGCTTATCAAGAACTATCAGTTTTAATTGTTACTTTGTCTAATCTTCAAGTTTTATAGCTTAGTCAAAATTTGTTATATATTGGGTGATGTCCCAACTCATATTTTGACACTTTAAGAGATCCTCGTATAGTATAACACAAAGTACCAAGTATTTTGTTTTCTATAAAATATTCTTTTAAACTTGACCTCTCATGAACTCACCATCATTAGATTTTCCATCCCATCCTGACTACCCTTTAGAACTCTCTTTTAATGCTTTAGAACTTTATACAACTACAATGCTTTGTTCAAACAATTATTGTTTCAATAGACATATGCCAGTGTGTTGTCAAAAACATTGGTTTCAGAGGGAAAAAAATGAAGGTTGTAATTCTTGGCCTTTTTCAAGAAGAAAAATAGAAAGTAGAGTGTATAGGGAACTGAAAAAGGGAAGAGAAAATGGCAAAAGCTGATTATAAGATACAATAGAGGAATTATGAAAACCGAGAGCTGTTAATTCTATAGGACAAAAGTTGAGGCAGAGGAAACAAGACATGAGCTTGAAGTTGTGGAGAGCTCATGGAAAACTGAATCACTAAGTGTTTTAAGCAGCAGAATAACATGATCCAATTTGCATTAAAATTTCCTTGGATTCCTTTACTTCTAGCAATAATGGAGTAACATTCTGACTAATTTTCTTACTGAGAATAAGGGTAAAAACTGGATAATATTTAAAATAGAACTCTCTGATGGCCTCAGAGAACAACAAAGGCATTCAAGACTTTAGAAGCAAAAGAAGCAAAAATCCTGACTATGATGACATATATGTATATATGTAATCTCACACCTTCTTTATCCATTCATCTGTTGATGGACATCTAGGCTCTTTCCATAGTCTAGCTATTGTGAATATTGTTGTTACAAACAGTGGGGTGCATGTGCCCCTTCAGATCACTACATTTGTATCTTTAGGGTAAATACTAGTAGGGTGATTGCTGGGTCCATAGGGTAGCTCTGTTTTTAACTTTTTGAGGAACATCCATACTGTTTTCCAGAGTGGCTGTACCACCTTGCATTCCCACCAACAGTGTAGGAGAGTTCCCCTTTCTCTTCCCCTTTCTCTGCATCTTTGCCAACACCTGTCATTTCCTGAATGGTTAATTTTAGTTCTGACTGGTGTGAAGTTGTATCTCACTCCGGTCTCAATTTGTATTTCCCTGATGCCAGGTGAGCACTTTTTCATGTGTCCATTGGCCATTTGGGTGTCTTCTTGGAGAAATGTCTGTTCATGACTTCTGCCCATTTCTTGATTGGATTATTTGTTCTTTGGGTGTTGAGTTTGATAAATACTTTATAGATTTTGGATGCTAGCTCTTTATCTGATATGTCATTTGTGAATATCTGCTCCCATTCTGTTGGTTGTCTTTTGTTTTTGTGGACTGTTTCTTTTGCTGTGCAAAAGCTTTTGATCTTGATGAAGTCCCAGTAGTTCACTTTGCCCTTGCTTCCTGTGCCTTTGGTGATGTTTCTAGGAAGAAGTTGCTGTGGCTGAGGTTGAAGAGGTAGCTGCCTGTGTTCTCCTCAAGGATTTTGATAGATTCCTATCTCACATTGAGGTCTTTCATCCATTTAGAGTCTATTTGTGTGTGTGGTGTAAGGAAATGGTCCAGTTTCATTCTTCTGCATATGGCTGTCCAATTTTCCCAACACCATTTGTTGAAGAGACTGTCTTTTTACCATTGGGCATTCTTTCCTGCTTTGTTGATTAGTTGCCTATAGAGTTGAGGGTCAGTTTCTGAGCTCTCTGTACTGTTTCATCTAAATATGTGTCTGTTTTTGTGCCAGTATCATGCTGTCTTGACGATTACAGATTTGTAATAGAACTTGAAGTCTGGAATTGTGATGTTGCCAACTTTGATTTTATTTTCAACATTCCTCTGGCTATTCGGGGTCTTTTCTGGTTCCATATAAATTTCATGATTATTTGTTCCATTTATTTGAAAAATGTTGATGATTTTTTTTTAAAGATTTCATTTATTTATTTGACAGAGAGAGATCACAAGTAGTCTGAAAGGCAGACAGAGAGAGAGGGTGAAGCAGGATCTCCGCTGAGCAAAGAGCCTGATATGGGGCTAGATCCCAGGACCCTGAGATCATGACCTGATCCGAAAGCAGAGGCTTAACCAAAAGTTAATGGTATTTTGGTAGGGATTGTATTAAATGTGTATATTGCTCTAGGTATCATAGATATTTTCACAATATTTATTCTTCTGATCCATGAGCATGGAACATTTTTCCATTTTCTTTGTCTTTCTTTGTCTTCTTCAATTTCTTTCATGAGTACTCTATAGTTTTCTGAATACAAATTCTTTGCCTCTTTGATTAGATTTATTCCTAGGCATCTTATGGCTTTGGGTGCAATTGTAAATGGGATCTACTCCTTAATTTCTTTTTCTTCTGTCTTCTTGTTGGTGTACAGAAAAGCAACTGATTTCTGTGCATTGATTTTATATCCTGACACTTTACTGAATTCCTGTATGAATTCTAGCAGTTTTGGAGTAGAATCTTTTGGGTTTTCCACATAAAGTATCATATCATCTGCAAAGAGTGAGAGTTTGACTACTTCTTTGCCAATTTGGATGCTTTTTATTTCTTTTTGTTGTCTGATGGCTGAGGCTAGGACTTCTAGTCCTATGTTCAATAGCAGTGGTGATAGTGCACATCCCTGCCATAGTCCTAAACTTAGTTGAAAAGCTCTTAGTTTTTCCCCCTTCAGATTGATATTTGCTGTGGGTTTTTCACAGATGGCTTTGAAGATATTGAGGTATGTACCTTCTATCCCTACTCTGTTAAGAGTTTTGATCAAAAAAGGATGCTGTACTTTGTCAAATGATTTTTTCAGCATCCATTGAGAGTATCACATGATTCTTGTTCTTTGTTTTATTAATGCATTGTATCACACTGATTGATTTGCAGATGTTGAACCAATCTTGCAGCCCAGGAATAAATCCCACTTAGTCGTGGTGAATAATCCTTTTAATGTATTATTGAATCTTACTGGCTAGTATTTTGGTGAGAATTTTTGCATCCATGATCATCAGGGATATTGGTCTGTCATTCTCTTTTTCAATGGGGTCTGTGTCTAGTTTTGGGATCAAGGTAATATTGGCCTCATTAAATGAGTTTGGAAGTTTTCCTTCCATTTTTATTTTTTGAAACAGTTTCAGGAGAATAGGTATGAGTTCTTCTTTAAATGTTTGGTAGAATTCCCCTAGTAACCTCATCTGTCCCTGGGCCCTTGTTTGTTGGGAAAATTTTTGATGACTGCTTCAATCTCCTTACTGGTCATGGGTCTGTTCAGGTTTTCTATTTCTTCCTGGTTCAGTTTTGGTAGTTTATACATCTCTAGGAATGCATCCATTTATTCCAGATTGTCAAACTTACTGGCACAAACAAAATTAAAAAAAAAAATCAAATAGATAATAAGAAAGATATATAAGAATAAAAAAGAAAAGAATGAGGATATTACAGATGGAAAACCAATAAGACTATAAATTTAACCAAATTAAACCAATGTAATTACATTGTTATTTTGGACTAAATATCCAATTAAAATATAATGTCAATGTGGTTGAAAATAAAATAAAATTAAGGTAAGATTCTTAATGTATATAACTTATATTATATTAACTTATATTATATTAATATATGATATATGAATATAATAACTCTTTATATATATATATATAAATTCTATTTACCATAGATATACTATAAATATAAAGACATAGAAACTTTGAATAGAGTAAGATCTACCTTCAAAAAATCAACTAATTAAAGCCAACTATGTTCATATCAGACAAAATGGCTTTAAATAAAAATTATTACTAATGACAAAGATGGATGGGACACTTCATAATGATAAGATAGCCAATATAACAAGAAAGGTCAGTAATCTTAAATTTGAATGCATTATAAAAACACAAATTTAAGAATCTATAAAACAAAACTAAAAACATGTAAATTATTCCCAACTAGATCTACAGATTCACTGTAGTTCCAATAAAAATCTCAACAAATTATTTTGTGGTTATCAATAACTCGATTCTAGAGTATATAGAGAGACTCGAAAGACCTACAACAGTCAACACAATATTTAGTCAAAATGGATCACAGACCTATATGTAAAATGCAAAACTATAAAACTGCTAATACATAAAAGGAGAAAACCTAGATGACCTTGGGTATGGTGATAATTTTTAGATATCTTTCAATACCATAGACATCTTCTATGAAAGAAATAATTGAGAAGCTTATTCATTAAAATTAAACGTTCTATTCTACAAACGGCAATGTCATGAGTATGAAAAGACTAGTTTGAGACTGGGAGAAAATATCAGAAAACTTATATCTGATAAAATATATAAAGTACTCTTAACATTCAAGAATAACAAAATAAATAGTTGATTTAAAAATGGGTCAAAGACTTTAACAGATGCCACACCAAAGAAGATATAGAGATGGCAAGTAAATTCTCACAGCACGTGTTATCTGAGACATACAATTTTATTCATTTTTTTTATATTCTAAAGATTTTATTTATTTATTTGAGAGAGAGGTTAAGAGTACAAGTGAGAGAGAGAAATAGTACAAGTTGCAGGGACAGGCAGAGGGAGAGGGAGAAGCAGGCTTCCCTCTGAGCAGGGAGCCCAATGCGGGGTTGGATCCCAGGACACTAGGATCATGGCCTGAGCCAAAGGCAGACATTAAATTGACTGAGCCACACAGGCGCCCCTAAAATACACTTTTAAAAATACTACACACTTAAGAGAATGGCCAAAATTCAGAACACCAACATCAAATGCTGGCAGAGATACAGAACAGTAGGAACTCTCATTCACTGGTGCTGGGAATGCAAAATGGTATGGTAATTTTGGTTTCTTATAAAACTAATCATGCTTTTGCATGAAATCCAGCCACAATACTCCTTGGTATTTACTCCAGAGACTTGCAAACCTATCCACACAAAAACCCGCAAATGGATGTTTATAGAAGCTTTAATCATGATTGCAAACACTTTTCCAAGTCCCAAAATGTCCTTCAGTAAGTGAATGGATATATAAACTATGATATATCCAGAAAATGGAAAATTACTCAGTGCCAAAAAGAAATGAGCTATCAACCAATGAAAAAAACACGGAGGAATCTTAAATGTATATACCAAGTGAAATAAGTCCATCTGAAAAAAATATGAATTCAACTTCATGACATTCTGGAGAAGGCAAAACTATAAAGACAGTAAAGAAAAGAGTTCAGTGGTTTCCAGTTTGGAGGTTGTGGGGGAGAGATGAATAGGTGGAGTACAGAGAATCTTTAGGTCAGTGAAAATGTTCTTTACAATAACATAATAATGGATACATGTTATTATATATTTGTCCAACCCTCTGGAATGTACGCCACCAAGAGAGAACCCTAAACTATGAATATCATATTACTTTCTATTGATTTCTCTGTGGCAGAACATTGTTTTATAGAATGACACATGAACAATGATTATATCTATCTATAAACTCCATAAGTAATACAAAACATCTATCATGCAAGACTCTCTAACAAATTCAGACATATTGGGTGTGACAAAAAGGAAAGCATAATAAACTTCTTAAGACATTTTTAGAAAAAAGATTTTATTCAGTCATTTGAGAGAGAGACAGACAGGCAAAGAGAGCAAAAGCAGGGGGAGATGCTGAGGGAGACAAAAGACTCCCTGCTGAGCTGGGATTCCCAACATGGAGTTCCATCCCAGGACCTGGAGATCATGAACTGAGCTGAAGGCAGACACATAACAATCTAATCCACCCAGGCACTCCTTTATATATATATATATATATATATATATATATATATATATATTTCATTTCAGTGTTCCAGAATTCATTGTTTATGCACCACACCCAGTGCTTAATGCAATACATGCCCTCCATAATACCCACCACCAGGCTCATCCAACCTCCCAGCCCCCTCCCCTCCAAAACCCTCAGATTGTTTTTCAGAGTCCATAGTCTCTCATAGTTCATCTCCCCCTTCAATTTCCCCCAACTTCCTTTGCAATATTTTTTAAGAGAAATTCACAGCACAATTGAGAATAAGGTAGAGTTCCTATCTTCTACTGTCACACACCTACATAGACTTTACCATTATCAACATAACCCACCATGCTAACACATTTTTTACAATCAGTGAACATGCACTTACACAACATAATAATCACCTAACATCCACAGTTTACACCAGGGTTCACTCTTGGTGTTGTGCATTCTGCAGATTTGAACAAATGTATCTTTAAAGCATTCATATTAAGTGAAATCTCTTCAGGATTGTTTCTAACTTTCATCCTATATGTTATTGTGAATAATTAAAAGAGATTGTAGAGATAAGAATATGCATTTTATTTTTTTAAATTTAATTTCTTTTCAGTGTAACAGAATTCATTGTTTATACACCACACCCAGTGCTCCATGCAATATGTGCCCTCCATTATACCCATCATCAGGCTCCCCTAAACTCCTAACCCCCACCCCTTCAAAACCCTTAGATTGTTTTTCAGAGTCGATAGTCTCTCAATGGTTCATCTCTCCCTCGATTTTCCCTCAACTCCCTACTCCTCTCCATCTTCCCATGTCCTCCATGTTATTTCTTATGCTCCACAAATAAGAGAAATCATATGATAATTGACTCTCTCTGCTTGACTTATTTCATTCAGCATAATCTCTTCCAGTCCCATCTATGCTGATACAAAAGTTGGGTATTCATCCTTTCTGATGGAGGCATAATACTCCATAGTGTATATGGACCACATCTTCCTTATCCATTCATCTGTTGAAGGGCATCTTGGTTCTCTCTACAGTTTGGCAACTGTGGCCATTGCTGCTATGAACATTGGGGTACAGATGGTCCTTGTTTCCACTAAATCTGTATCTTTGGGGTACATACCCAGTAGTGCAATTGCAGTGTCATAGGGAAGCTCTATTTTTAACTTCTTAAGGAATCTCCACACTGTTCTCCAAAGTGGCTGCACCAACTTGCATTCCCACCAACAGTGTAGGAGGGTTCCCCTTTCTCCACATCCTCTCCAACACATGTTGTTTCCTGTCTTTGCTAATTTTGGCCATTCTAAGTGGTATAAGGTGGTATCTCAATGTGGTTTTAATTTGATTCTCCCTGATGGCTAGTGATGATGGACATCTTTCATAGCCATTTGTATGTCTTCATTGGAGAAATGTCTGTTCATGTCTTCTGCCCATTTTTTGACATGATTATCTGTTTTGTGTGTGTTGACTTGAGAAGTTCTCTATATATCCTGGATATCAGCCTCTTGTCTGTACTGTCATTTTGCACTACCCCAAAGATACAAAAGTAGTGATCTGATGGGGCATCTGCACCCCAATGTTTATTGCAGCAATGTCCACAATAGCCAAACTGTGGAAAGAGCTGAGATGTCCCTTGACAGATGAAAGGGTAAAGAAGATGTGATCTATATCTATATATCTATATCTATATCATCTATTTATATCTAGATATCTATACATATATTGGAATAATACTCAATGATCAAAAAGGATGAATACTTACCATGTACATCGACATGGATCAAACTGTTGTATATTATGTTGAGTAAAATAAGTCAATAAGAGAAATATAATCATCATATAATTTCACTCATATGTGGAATATAAGAAACAGTTCTGAGGATCATAGGGGAAGGTAGGGAAAACTGAATGGGAAGTCATCAGAGAGGGAGAAAAAGCAAGAGAGACTCTTACCTATAGGAACCAAACTGACCATTACTGAAGGGAGGGGAGGTGGGTGAAAGGATGGTGTAATTAAATGATGGGCACTAAAGACAGCATGTGATGTGATGAGTAATGGGTGTTAAATGCAACTGATAAATTATTGAACCACATCTGAAACTAATGATGTATTTATGTCAGCTAATTAAATTTAAGAAAAAAAGAAAACTTGCTGAATCTCAGTAAGAATAATGCATTTTGTGACATTTTAATTTATTTTAGTCACATTGCCCATTCTCTAGCTCCCTAATATCCTTGAAAAATAATATCCCACATCCCTAGTTAACATTTCCCATCTAGGAAGGAGAAAAGCAAGTAGAATGGGTTGCAGCTCTTTCAAAGATTCATTCTCAAAGAATTGTCATTATTTGACCTGTCTGGAGTTTAATGGAAGAATCATTTTCAAAGCTGTTTGAACTGGACTTGGCACAGCAATAGCTCACTGGGAAAATATTTTTCATATTATTATTATTAATATCAATTACAGGCAATTGTTTTAGTGTCATGGTTACTTACAGTGGTGGATAGCAGTCTGTGCAAACATGGACTAATCAAAAAGCTGAAAAGGAAAAGTTGTGACATTGATGTCCATAATGGCTTTGAAAAACTCTGACAAATTTCCAGGAATCTAGCAGGTCTCATATTTGCACAGGATTATGAGCAGTTTGGGCCTGTATATATGCTCAAAAAAGACTTGAGCTGTACTTAAATTCATATGTCTGTCTGACTTTGAAGCTTTGTGCAAGCAGGAAATAAAGCCAAGGCAAAGCAATAAGATGTCTGGCTGTGTGTTGTAGGCATGTCTCAACATGCACATAGAGCCCCTAAACAAAGACTGAGAGACCTAGTGTTTCTAATAATCAAAAAGAATCTCTGTTCAATCGTTAGGTAAAAACTAAGCTAAATGAATCAAAGTTTGATTGCCTACATATGATAAAGAATATATACTTTAATATAATAAGTTAAGGAAAGTCATTTAACAAGAAAATACTGTACAAGTCATCAACAACAACAACAACAACAAAGCAGGGGAAGAAGGAAGACTCTAATCTCTGCAGTTGTTACATTTTGTTACTTAAAATAGATTTCAAAAAAAAAAAGATTGCAACTGTCACTGAGTAACACCAAATATTGGACTTCCTAGACAAAGATTTAAGTCAGCTATTTAAAATATATTCAGATAGTGAAAATATCCATGTCTAAAATATCTGTCTGAAAAACCATAGAAAAGTATGAGAAGCATGTCTTACAAAATGAAGAATGTTAGTAAGGAGGCAGCACTTATTTTAAATAGTCCAGCAAAAGCTCTGGAGTTGAAAAGTTCAATAGTTGAAATAAAAAGTTAAATAGATGAGTTCAATCACCAGTTTTTAGTAGGCAAAGAAAGAATCAGTGAACATGAAGATATATCAAATAAGATTATCTAGTCTGAGGAAGAGAAAGAAAATCATTCAATGTGCTAGAACAAGTCAATCAGAGAAGAGAGAAGAACCACATGGTCCTCTCAATGGATGCAGAAAAAACATTTGACAAGATACAGCAATTGGGGGCACCTGGGTGGCTCAGTGCGTTAAAGCCTCTGCCTTCAGCTCAGGTCATGATCCCAGGGTCCTGGGATTGAGCCCTACATCAGGTTCTCTGATCAGCAAGAAGCCTGCTTCCCTTCCTCTCTCTCTGCCTACTTGTGATCTCTGTCTGTCAAATAAATAAATAAAATCTTAAAAAGAAAAACTCTTAAAAAAAAAAAAAAGATACAGCATCTGTTCCTACCTATGAAAAACCCACAGCAAATATCATTCTCAATGGGGAAAAGCTGACAGCCTTCCCTTTCAGATCAGGAGCACAACAAGGATGTCCACTCTCACCACTGTTGTTCAACATAGTACTAGAAGTCCTAGCAATATCAATCAGACAACAAAAAGAAACAAAGTGTATTCATATTAGGAAAGAAAAAGTCAAACTCTCTCTCTTCACAGATGACATGATACTTTATGTGGAAAACCCAAAAGACTCCACCCACAAACTACTAGAACTCATACAGCAATTCAGTAATGTGGCAGGATACAAAATCAGTGTACAGAAATCAGTGGCTTTCTTATACACTAACAATGAAAATACAGAAAGGGAAATTAGAGAATCGATTTCATTTACTATAGCACCAAGAACGATAAGATACCTGGGAATAAACCTAACGAAAGAGGTAAAGGATCTGTACTCGAGGAACTACGGAACACTCATGAAAGAAATTGAAGAAGACACAAAAAGATGGAAAACCATTCCATGCTCATGGACAGGAAGAATAAACATTGTTAAAATGTCTATACAGCCTTGAACAATCTATACTTTCAATGCCATCCCAAACAAAATTCCACCAGCATTTTTCATAGAGATAGAACAAATAATCCTAAAGTTTGTATGGAAGAGAAGAGACCCTGAATTGCTAAGGAAATGCTCATAAAGAAAAACAAAACTGGTAGCATTACATTGCCTGATTTCAAGCTTTACTACAAAGCTGTGATCACCAAGACAGCATGGTACTGGCATGAAGACAGATACATAGACCAGTGGAACAGAGTAGAGAGCCCAGATATGGACCCTCAACTCTATGGTCAAATAATCTTAGACAAAGGAGGAAAAAAATATACATTGGAAAAAAGACAATCCCTTCAATAAATAGTATGGGGAAAATTGGACAGCTATGTGTAGAAGAATGAAACTCGACCATTATCTTACACCATACACAATGATAAATTTGAAATGGATAAAGGACCTCAATTTGAGGCAGAAATCTATCAAAATCTCCTAGAGGAGAACATAGGAAGTAACCTCTTCGACATTGGCCACAGCAAATTCTTTCAAGGTATGTCTCCAAAGACAAAGGGAACGAAAGCGAAAATGAACTTTTGGAACTTCATCAAGATCAAAAGCTTCTGCACAGCAAAGGAAAGAGTCAACAAAACAAAGAGGCAACCTATGGAATGGGAGAAGATATTCGCAAATGACAGTACAGACAAAGGGCCGATATCCAAGATTTATAAAGAACTCCTCAAACTCAACACACACAAAACTGAGAATCACGACAAAAAATGGGCAGACATGAACAGACACTTCTCCAAAGAAGACATATAAATGGCTAACAGACATGAAAAAATGTTCGTCATCATTAGTGATCAGGGAAATTCCAATCATAACCACATTGAGATACTACCTTATACCATTTTGAATGGCCAAAATTAATGACAAGAAACAATAGGTGTTGAAGAGGTGTGAAGAAAGGGGAACCCTCTTATACTCTTGGTGGGAATGCAAGTTGGTACAGCCATTTTGGAAAACAGTGTGGGGATTCCTTAAGAAATTAAAAACAGAGGTACCCTATGACCCTGCAATTGCACTACCAGGTATTTACCTCAATGATACAGAAGTAGTGAAAAGAAGTACTATATATACCCCAATGTTCATAGCAGTAATGACCACAATTGTCAAACTGTGGAAAGAGGCAAGCTGCCCTTCAACAGATGAAAAATGAATAGATAAAGAAGATATGGTCTATATATACAATGGAATATTATGCCTTCATCAGAAAGGATGAATACCCAACTTTTGTATCAACTTGGATGGGACTGGAGGAAATTATGCTGAGGAAAATAAGTCAAGAAAAGAAAGTCAATTATATGGTTTCACTTACTTGTTGAGCATAAGGAATAACATGGAGGACATTAGGAGAAAGAAAGGAAAAGTGAAATGGGGGAAATCGGAGGGGGAGACAAACCATGAGAGAGAGTGGATTCTGAAAAACAAACTGAGGGTTTTGGAAGGGAGGGTTTTGGGGCGATGGATGGGCCTGGTGGTGGGTATTAAAGAGAGCACATATTGCATGGAGCACTGGGTGTGATGCATAAACAGTGAATACTGGGACACTAAAAAAATAAAATAAAATTACAAAAAATAATAATAATTTTTAAATGGAAAAAAATATTGAATAGATCCTCCATGAAAAGAAATATCCATTGCAGAAAATCACATGAAAGTAGGCTCAAACTCATTAATCATTTGGGAAGACAATTTAAAACCATAAATTGATACCACTAGACACCCTCTAGAATGACTGAAATCACAGTCACCATACAAAGGGGTTGGCAAGGAGTAGAGGAGTACATACACTGCTGGTGAGAAAGTGAAGTGGTACAATTGCTTTAAGGGAAAAAAAACCAGTAACATCTTAAAATGTTAAACACACACCTGCCATATATCCAGGGCATTCTGCTCTAGGTACTTACCCAAGAGAAGTTAAATGTGCAACCATGAAAGACCTGAAACAAAGGTCCCTAGCCAGTTAATTCAAAATTATCCAGAACTTGAAATGACCCAAATGGTTGCCAATATATGAAGTGATAAATAAAATATTGTACTGTATATGATGGAATACTGCTCACCAATAAGAAGGAATGATTCATTGAACAAGCAGTCCCAGGAACTAATCTCAAAATAGTCATTTAATTTAAAATGGTAGACATAAAGGAGAGTGCATATCGTATTATCTATATAAAATTTAGAAAATGAAAACTTATCTAAAGTGACAAAATTGCCTGAAAATGGAGAGTGGGCTAAGGAGAGACAAGAGAGATTACCATTTGACAGAAAGACATTTGAGGATGATAGATATGATGTTCATTATCACGAATATGGTCATGGCTTCACAGGTATATACATATCGAACCTATCAAATTACACATTTACATGTGTGCCATTTATCATATACCAACCTCAATAAAGTTGTTTAAAAATTTTGTCTAAAAGAGATTTTGGCCCACATTACTTATTCATGGTAGTGACAAAAATCTACCCAGTAGAAGACTTGGTAGGGAAATGTTTGACAAGGAAATTCTAGTCATGTCCTGCCTTAGCCTGTGATTGCTTCTATCCTTTTAGCCTGTCTCTTAATTATGAAGCAGAGATAGCAATACAGCACTAAGAAACCAGATGTTCACGTTTTCTTCCTATTAACCAGTCCTCTTGCTTTAGTAAAACTTAATAGATCTTTCTTAATGTAGAAGATAAAAACACTAATTCTAAAACTCTGATTTTCTTCTGATATCAATCAGTTTACTAGCTAATGTTTATAAGAGTACCTGTGTTCGTTGTCCTCAAAAGTTCTTATCAGGATCTCTCATTACTTTTCTACTAAATATCCTATAGAACTTAAATAACAGTCTCTGTGTTGTACTTTTGCACTTTATAGTCTGATAGTAGTTTATGGTTTTTTTTTTTACTACTATCATACATTATCATTAAAATAACATTGATTTAAATGATCTCTTGTTCACACTACTAGCTATATTAACCATTGTAATTCACAGAGTATAGGATGAACTCTGGGTCTAAGACTTTAAAATTCTCCCAAAGGATGTAAAGAAAATAAGCGTTTTTCCAGTAGGTTAAATTTGTTGTAAAAAGTCCCCACAAAATGACTTAATACTTTAGCACATATTTTTAAACACATTTTAAGCAATTAAATTTTGCTTTTATAGTCTGTGAAATACACAATGCATGATATATCGGTAATCACTAAAACATGTAAAATCAGAGAATCAACCCCGTGATGTTATTGTTGGGTTTTATTTTGTTGCTTTTAAGTCACTTACCTACTTGGTTAAGATATTAGTCTGATGTTTTTTAGTGTCTCACCACAAATGCTTAATGAATTGTTTGACATTTTCTCATCAGAAAACACAGCAAAATATAATCTAGTTTATACCACCAGCTGGACTAGTGCTGGTGATTGTAAATTATCACTATCAGTTGCAGCTCATATGCTAATGCTGTAGCTCTGCTGAAGCAACATAGCCTGCATATGTGATATGTTGCTATGTTGCTATTAATCTGGAAAATTTATTCTTTTTCTTACTCAATAACAAGGATAATCAGAAGAAACCTGTGGCCACAGATTGAGAAGTCTATATTAACTGCCTTGTTCTCTCTAACAATAGAGTCTCATGACATAGACCATGTAAAAGGCCACTGAATATCTCTTTGGTTCATTGCATTAATGGCAACATGCAAATTGGAATGTAATGAGTATTTAGTATATTTTGGTAAGACTCACGTTGTCTCATCCGTGGGAAAGAAACTCTCCATGAGGCCACTTTAGTAAGGTTTTAGGGATCCCCTGTTCCTGCCTGCCAAGATATTATCTTTGTATTAGTTATTTATTGCTATGAATAGATTACTTGGTGGTATAAAACAAATATCTCAGGGCCTTTGTGAGTCAGTGATCTGAAAGTGGCTCACTGTTCCAGTTCAGGGTATCCTTTGAGGTTGCACTCAATTAGCCGGAGCTTCAGTCATCTCAAGGCCAATCAGGGTAGGACTTACTCACAGGCACACTAGTTTGGCTATTACATGGGGCATCGATTCTTTACCACATGGAACTCTCTGTGAGCTTCCTGAGTATCATTATGTGGCAGGGTCTGGCTTCCTTCTCCCTAAGATTGCCTAAATTAAGTGTCATGTTTTGAGGAGAGGAGTACCAAAATTTTTGTGGATATATTTTTTAAACCAGCACACCCTCCAAGGTGTTGCAATTCATACCTCAACCATTTAGAAAGAACCATGGCCTTGTGGAGATCCCCCTTTGAATTTAGAGGTAGCATCTTCTGTACTTGAGAATACTTCTCTAACCATTTATTGGATGATATGCAAGTTGCCAATGTTGAGTGGTGCTTTAAAAAGAAAAGTTTCCGCAGCAGGTCCAGTTTGCTGTGAAGTCATCTGTGTGACTTGGGCCACATAGTACAGCCAGGTCCCTGGTTCTTAGTGTTGTGTGTGGGAAAAGACCTCATGAAGCCTCTGGCAAGTGTCCACAGCCTAGCTTCCTGAATAAGACCATGCTATTTATATCAAAGACCAACTATTGTTTGAAAAGAAGCTCCTGGCAAGCACACCCTGAGAGATACAAAGTGTCTACACAGAGCATGCTGAGGGACCATGAAGCTAGCACTGCCCGTTATTACCTTGGTACTATCAAACACATTAGTGCATATTATCAGGCAGCACAGTACCCCTTAATTGTAAAATAGGCATGGAATTCCAAAAGCGGATTCAAATTATCTGGAAGGAGCCCTAAACTTTAGGAACAGGTAGCTCAGGCCTCCATGTCACTGGTCTTTGTTGCCTCTGTGACTTTTTTTTAGCTCATGACTCCAGCCTCATGAGGGGTTCCTAATAACCAGCTAAAAAGAGAAGTAATCACCCAGCTGTGGTTCACAAGGTCAGCTTGGCGGGTTTGTGCAAGCTAAGCAGAGATTGCTACACTCCAGCCCTGCTTAGGAGAGGTTCCGAGGCAGTAATGATGGAGAGTCCTTTGATGGCTAAGGACCAGGGCAACCACCAGGCCATCTATTTTATGTGGAGACCTGGGATTGTCCAAGGTACAGATACATAGGCAGTGGTGAATATTTGACCAGGCAAAATATGTGGCTAGACCTATAGGCTGATACAAAGTGTAAAATTTATGTTGTATGTTAATTTCTTCCAAAGAAAATTCACCGCAGCACAGTCACTGAACAACTAAGATGTCAGGATGAATTAGCTGGCTGAAGACAGGTGGCCTTTATCCTAGGACACACATGGTTTCAAATGGGTTTACAGACACAACTGCACTGGTAGCAAAGGTGTAGTTATGCTGGCCCCAAACCAGGGCTTCCCTCTCATTAAGACTCACACAGTCTCTACCTTTGCTGAATTTTGCCAGGTCATCAGGAAAGACCAGTTGTGACCTACCTTCAATGATACCATCCTTTTAGAGGACCAACTGGTAATTTGGTAATAAGTTGATTCCATGTATCTACTTCCATGCTGAGAATGGCAAAGCCATAACAGAGGCAGAAAGTTTCACTCTCTGGTACTGCAACACGGTATCCGTTGGTATTCCCAGGCCCAGTAATTAAGCAAGTATAGCACCCCCAGCCTGAAAAATGCATGCTAATCAAAGTCTCTGACCCCTTGGTGATAATAGTCCAGCTCACTATGGAAGAAAATTAATGACAAGAGAAGTGTTTGCAGAGAGGAATCAGAATGTGCAATGGGCAGTGGCAGGAGGTGATACGTATCAGCCATAGTCTTGATACTAAGTGTAGTTGTGGAAGTTTTCATTTGTTCTACCAGCTTTTGTGACCAGAAGTTCCAGGACTGGTACACTTGTATAAAGTGAACTTGATACAAACAGGAAGAGGATCTGAGAGACTTAAGAGGAACACAATAGATGCTGCTAGTGTCTCATCCAGATTTCTCTTACGTATGAGTTACCCAGAGGCTGCAATTGCTGAAGGTAATGGCTACACTAGATGTTTTCTTCAGAGAATTACCTATTTCTGAGAAGTGCCTACTCATCCTGGTAAACCTGGGAGTTTATGCTAGAGCCCTCTTATTGAATATGCACACCCTGGTCCCACAGCTGATTGGAATCATGGAATGATAACTGACCAGCTTTCCCAACATGAAATTTTCTACATCACAAATGCTCACAACATCCTCACCCCAACTCCACACACTTGGATTAGGCCAGGGCTAGATTTTTGCCAAGAACACATCCTTGCTTGGCCCATTATTCTTGTCTATTCTGTTTCTCTCACTTCATCTAAAATACCCTTAACATGTCCTACTTCTGGAGAACTCCACTAAAATATTGGCCTTCAGGAATATTTAGTTTTCTTTTTACTTCCTTAAGATTGTCCCATAGAATATATTAATTCATCATAGGTGATGTTTTCAGAAGTGTGGGTCCAGTTTGGGAGGGCAAAAGTCTAAATTATGTGCCAAATAAATTCACTTTAGGCTGAATCTATGTGGAAAAGTATTTGATATTGAACTGGATAATGTTAAACATTTAACTACAGAGGTTAATTGATTTTTGTAAAGTTTATTTTTATAAAGATTATTTTTTTAAAGATTTTATTTATTTGACAGAGATCACAAGTAGGCAGAGAGGCAGGCAGAGAGAGAGGGGTAAACAGGCTCCCCACTGAGCAGAGAGTCTGATGCCTGGCTTGATTCCAGGACCCTGAGATCATGACCTATGCTGAAAGCAGAGGCTTAACCCACTGGGCCACCCAGGTGTCCCTAAAGATTCCTTTATAATAATACTTTATATACTCTATAGTTTTTACATTATTTATTTTGCACATTTTTTTCTTTTTATGACTTAATACTTTTTGAATTATTTCTTTTGTACATTTTTTTTTTCTTTCTCTGGCATGTCCTAACTATGCATGTCATTCAAGAGCTAAAGGCCATCCTCCTTACAAAATCATTTGTGAACTCTCAAGTGGGACTTTTTTTTCTCTTCCTGCTGTGAGCTATTTTGACATTTTATATGCCACCAGTTCTAACTCCATCCACTTCTCTTATATAGTTTAGACATTGAAATAAATAACCTTCCTTTGGCTATCAGGCTATATGCCATTGGAGAGCAAGATCACTCCAGTTTTGCTGGAATCCCTCCCAGAATCTAACCAAAGTGCCTTCAGTCATAAGATCTTGGGGCATGATAAGGGCAGGTGGAATTCATACGCTGACAGCGTGTTATTAAAAGCGAAATCACCTTTAAAAACTACATGAGGTACCAGATGATTTTGTGAACTTACTTGATTATAAGTGGTCAGATGTGATTGCCTGAGCCAAGGGGTAGGGAGCCTAAAGAAAAAGAAAATGAAAAAAAAGAACTACCCAGACATTTGCTGTATATCAAAGGCTTTCACAGACAGAGCACTTAATTTTCATAACACTCTTAATAGACAAGAATTATTTATTCCATTTTACAAAGCTGGAAATTTAATTCAGAACTACAAAGTAACTGGATGTGGTTACCTAGTGGCTGAGCCAAAATTGAAGAGAAGGAGTGATTTGAAACACAGCTCTTTCCATTAAAACTTCCCATTAAAACTGTTGAGATCCAAATAACCTGAAATTCTACACTTTAAGCACTATTAAATTTAACTTTTATTTCTAAAGATAAGATTCCTCAATAAAAGCATTGTTTATGCATTTATATAAACATTGAGCACTGGTAATGCCCAAGTTTTCCCATAATTGGGAAAGAGACTGAGAAATACATAAATAGTATATCTTATATCAAAATCCCTCTTCTCAAATTTCAATGTCTTCTGTACTAAAAAAGGAAAGCTTCTGTCTAGGAATGTAAGGATAGCAATACTGTGATCCCATCACATGAGATCCAACTTCTGTGTAAAAATATGTTATTTCCAAGTTTAGCAGACTTCTAGGTACCACAATGTTCAAACTTATAAGGTTTCAAATGTGAAAGCCATGACTTAAGTACTGTATTTAGTAGTGTCTTTTTTTCTTTTTTAAGATTTTATTTAGTCATTTGACAGACAGAGATCACAAGCAGGCAGAGAGGCAGGCAGAGAGAGAGAGGAAGGGAAGCAGGCTCTCCGCTGAGCAGAGAGCCCGACGTGGGGCCCGATCCCAGGACCCTGAGACCATGACCGGAGCCGAAGGTAGAGACTTAACCCATTGAGCCACCCAGGCGCCCCTGTATTTAGTAGTGTCTTGTTCAGTTTTACTTAATCAAATCTTGGTTTATTCACCAGAAAAATGAACATCCCAGTAAACTTGTTATGGGTCTTGAGAAAGGTGCATATAAAATAGTTAAGGAAACCCCTGGCAGATATGTGTTTAATAAACAGTCATGTGACAAGATAATTAATATCTCAATAAGAGTCTAATTTTTACTGATATAGAAATATCAGAAAGAATGAAAAATGAATATTATGCCCCTCTTATGTCTCCTATGTCTCTCCTCCTACCACAGTGTGAGATTTTAGGATTTTAGTATAACATGCTTTTGAGATGTGGACTCTAGAACTTGCTTTCTATAACCCCCATTGAAGTAAAGAATTCTTGTTTTCAGTATAAGCTGAATTGTCCTAGAGCAAGAAGTTTAGAATTAGAGAAGAAAGAGGAAGAAGAGACATGTAGCTTAATTGAGGAAATTTCTCCCAACTTTGGGAAGGTGACAGAGGCCAAAATTTGTCAAGAGAGTCAACTTACCACATATTTTTGGGATACATGGGAGATGCAAAAACCTCAAAAGGGAGCTTCTGTGGATTTAATTAAAAACTCCTAGCCCAGGAACTGGGTCTCTGGCTTAGAAAAGATCCTCTGCCCAAAGTTGGCACAGGAGCCATGGAGCACCACCTCCAAGAGTCTAACATCAGTAGTGGCCATCTTTGGGCAAAAGTTTCAAATGTTATAGAGGAGATTAGGTCTTTTGGAGCTTAAGACAACCATAGATAATGGATCTGGGTGCAGACTGCATTACAAATTAATGTATGTAAAGAACTCCCTACCAAATCAGCAGGATAGGAGAGTTCAGTGCAGATAGTGTTTGAGAGAAGAATAAAAGATAAGTGACTTTGCTAATTCTCACAATGTGAAATAAAACTTATGCAAGGTAGAGTAGTTCTTGTCTCTTGTTTCCCACCACCACCCTTCAGGCACTCTGTGAACTCATGCAATCTCAATTAAAAGAATAAGATTCATTCCTGTTAAATGGTACACAACTCTTTGAAGAAACTATTTTATGTTTCTTTGCAAATTGTGTTTTAATGTTTTGAAAATGATAAAAAGAAACAAATCAACTCTTTTTAGATGGCCCTTTCAAATATATGAGTCCAAAATTGGCAAACTCTTGTAGTGTTTATCAAAGAAACTACGAATTTACAATAAATTAGACATTTTGGGATGAAAAGGGAAGTTAAAAGAAAGCATAAAGATGTGTTGCCAGGGAAATTCCTGGTCAGAGGAACATGATGGGGGGGTAATCACATGCACACTGCTCGAGTACACATGAAGAGAGTTTAATAGCTTTCTCAGCACCAAAGACAAACTGGAAAGAGTTCAGTGCAGCAAATATGTATGGAGTATTTACCATGTACTCATCACTTACACAAAATAAACAAAATACAAGCACCCTCTTTACGAAACGGACATCAACTGGAATAGAGACAAGGAAAACATAATAATTTCAATTAAAAATATGCATAGAATAGAAGCACATAAAAAGTATACTGGGATCCCAGAGAGTAAGATTGCTAGTTTAAGGATGACTATTAGCCATGGAGTGCATATATATGAGTAGGAAGGGAGGGAAAGAGATTGAGGAAGAATGTGGCAAGAATGTGAGACAAAGGCAAGTCTTAGGCAAAGGTCAAGAACAAAGGCAACAACGTGATGTGAACAGGGGAATGACAACAGGTAGAACATGAGATGGGAATAAGCCTTAGCAAGAAAGACTTAACGATTATAAAAATTACTTATGTTTATGACTGATAACACTTTGCCTGGCACCATCCAACTCCTTTAACTTACTAAGCCAACACATTTAACCCAGTGAAGTGGTTAATGGTTTTCCCATGTTTATTTTTTTAAATATTTCATTTATTTATTTTAACAGACAGAAATCACAAGTAGGCAGAAAGGCAGGCAGAGAGGCAGAGGCTGAACAGAGAGCCTAATCTAGGGCTCAATCTCAGGATCCTGAGACCATGACCTGAGCTGAAGACAGAAGCTTAACCCACTGAGCCACCCAGGTGTCCCTTTCCCACATTTAAAGTGATGGAATAATGTATCATTCATTTGAGAAAGAAAGGGGATACTACTTAATGATTATGCTAAAATAATAGGCACATATCATGATTTTGAGGAAAACTATAGTAAACATCACCATTTTTATAGATTAAAAAAATAAGGTAGAAAAAAACCTTGTCACTCATCCAAGGTCTCACAACTGCTAAGTGTTGGAGATTTTAGGAAGGTGGGAACAAGGGCAAGGCATCTGGGAGGACAGGTGAGACCTAGATAATCAGGATGAAGAATAGGAGATGGAATGCTTGGGGAATAAAATTGGCAAGACTGGTGACTGATTGCATGCTGCAGGTGAAGGAGAAGCCTGGGTGATGACCAGAATTCTGGCTGAGGCAGATGTGCAGATGGTGATGCCACTTATACTACTCATGGAGCTTTAGGAGAAAGAACAGCTCTGGATGTGAAATAATGAGTACAAGCCAGCTTTGGATAAGATGACACATCTAAGGTGTATAAAAGCAAAACATGTTCAGCAGGACTTGTGTATATATATTTTAAATCCAGTGGAGAGAGAAGAAATAGAAAGAGATGGAAAAACACCATAAATACATTGGAGTTGGTTAAAACATTGAATATGGATGGGGATAGCAATGAATGAGTTAAATGCTGACAAAAACTATAATCCTTATGTGCAAAATACAGGGTTTGAAAACTCCCAAGGCACTTATTTTTCACTGTAACACCTCACTGAACTGATAATTGTTTGGGATATACATTTTTAAAACTATATGTTTATTTTACATAAACTGCCATATGGTTCTATAAATGTGTCTGCTTGTTCTATACGTTCTAATAACTTGCTAATAATGTTAGAGAGAGAAGACATGTTTTCATATTCAGCCTCAGTACTGAAGTGCAGAATACATCTGTCCTGCACACAGCAGGTCACCAACTGTGTTATAAGAATCCTATAAAATATTTCACAGAGGAATCAGCAGGTAATAATCAGGTCAAAGTACATATTTCTATGCTATCTTCCTTATCTCATTATAGAATCACATATGGTTAAATATACAAACATACATACACAGTAGAAATAAGCTACAATTTAGTTTAGCTTAAATTTGTAGAGCATGAGCTATTGGTTTTGGCCAATTGTGCATGAAATACCTTTTGTTTGGCTCTTAGTCAAAGAACCAAATTACAAATGGTAAAAATTTCCAAAACATTACTATTCTTGATGTACTCAATGTTTCTCTTTCTTTTATTTTTTTCTAACTTGTAATAAGCAAGACATTTCCATTTTAAGAGGCTTGTCTGAGATGTTTCAACTAATTTTCTCTTTCTTTCTTTCTTCCTTTTTTTTTTTTTTTAATTCTTAATACACTGTTGGGTGTAATGACAGTCATGAAAATAATTCTGGGTAGTTCATCTTTCCTTAAAAATTATTAATTCCTTCTATAAATATTTGTTCAAACCTGCTGTGTATTGAAAATGAGATAAGGAGCTAAGTACAGGGTGCCTGGGTGTCTCAGTGGGTTAAGCCTCTGCCTTTGGTTCAGGTCATGATCTCAGGGTCCTGGGATTGAGTCCTGCATCAGTCTCTCTGCTCAGCAGGGAACCTGCTTCCCCCTCTCTCTCTGTGCCTGCCTCTCTGCCTACTTGTGATCTCTGTCTGTCAAATAAATAAATAAAATCTTTTTTAAAAAATGGAGCTAAGTACAAAATTTGTGAAGAAAAATAGACATGATCCTTACTTCAATGGAGATTATAATTTAGTAATAAATGATCATAATGAGTGTTAAATAATAATAATTTCTCAGAAGAAAAGCAACATGGTTTTATGAAAGCATTTGAACTACAAGATCAGAAAAGTATTTTTAGGGAAGTAATAAGCTGAGACATAAAAGATTTGTAGGACTAAGCAAAGGGCAGGAAAGAATGTTCAAGGAAAGAAATGCATCTCCATTTCAAAGAGCTGTTGGAAGACAGAATATGACATGGTCCTGGAATGGAAATTGCTTCTGTGTGCCATTATCATGGATTGCAATAGTGACCATTGGTTCAGGGGATACCAAGAGAGTCAGGACAGTGCCAAACCTTACAGAGGCAGAGAGGGTATTATCTTAATGACAACTGGCAATTGTGGAAGAATTTTTAAGAGATTGGACTTTATTTGTGACATTATTGGTCTTTGATAAGATCAATATGCTATAGTGTGGGGTGATGAGAATGATGTTGGAAAATGAGCAAGAGATACAAAATGCTACTGAAGCCCAGGCAAGAGATGATGTTAGTTCAGACAAGGCAACAGTTCTCAACCAGAAAAGAAACTGTCCACTCCTTCAGATATTTATAAATGGGTGTAGGGATTTTGGATAACAGTGGATGAGGAAAGCTAAAGGTATTCAGTAGGCAAGGACCAGAGATGATAAATGTGCTACAGTGCATGGAATGGCCCCCCCACAGCAAATAAATCTCTCTTCCAAAATGCTGAGTGTTCCAATAGAGAAAAACTAGAGTAAGGTAATGTTAACAAAGACAGAGAAAAGTTTATGAAACTTGGTGCTGATAAGTTATGAAAGAAGAGGTAGAAAGAGAGTTTAAAATGACTTTTAAGTTTCTGGCTGGCAAAACCGAATAGATACAAATATGGAATTGGGGATCACGGCAAAAAATTATTGAGGGAATAATTCTTAAGCAGTTTGATTATGAAATGTATTTGAGACATCCAGGTAAAGATCTTGGAAAAATAGCTGCCAAATATATCTGGGTTTCAGTGCAGTGGCCTGGCTTGTATATTTAGATGAAACTTATATATGATAATTCAAATTATGGTTTCAGATAAGACTGAGTAGGGAGATATAGTAAAGCACAAGAAGAGAAGAGAGCTTGAGGATGAAAGGTGAGGAACTGTAATAGCTAAATGTCTTGTAGAAAAGGAAGAAATAACAAGGTTGAATGAAAAGGAACAACTGCAGGGAAAACAAAAACAAAAAAAACTGTAGGAGATTATTGACACAGAAGCCAAGGAAAGGATGTCTCAAGAGATGCCTAATATTATT
This sequence comes from Enhydra lutris kenyoni, assembly GCF_002288905.1. NCBI lineage: Eukaryota > Metazoa > Chordata > Mammalia > Carnivora > Mustelidae > Enhydra > Enhydra lutris. The sequence goes on from NW_019154125.1 coordinate 16,811,195, forward strand.
GAAAGAGAAAATGCTACCAGGATTGAAAGTTCATTTTATTTGTCAACATAGACATGACTCTTTATGTTAACTAATAGGGTTTCATTCAATAGGTTGATGGAAGAGGAATGCATATGAGAAGAGTAAACTGAAACAATGGAGGAAAAGGAGACGAAAAATGAGAAATGGCTCTCTCAAAAAACCAACATGGTAATAAAGAGGAGCATTTTCCAACTATCTGTTGGTGTGTTTCAAATCACCCAGCAATATTTAGTGTCTTAAAACAGCAATCATTTGGGGCGCCTGGGTAGCTCAGTGGTTAAAGCCTCTGCCTTCAGCTCAGGTCATGATCTCAGGGTCCTGGGATCGAGTCCCGCATCGGGCTCTCTGCTCAGCAGGGAGCCTGCCTCCTCCTCTCTCTCTGCCTGCCTCTCTGCCTACTCGTGATCTGTCTGTCAAATAAATAAAAAAAATAAAGAAAAAAAAAAACCAGCAATCATTTTACAATTATATCTCGTAGGTCTGAAGGGTGGCTGGAGAGCTCTCATTGGAAGTTTCTCTTATGGTTTGAGTCAACATCAGGCTGAAATGGAGTCAAGTATCTTCTCATTTAAATCAGGATTAATCACTAAATCCTGATGAGGTTCCTTGAATTTGGTTCCAGAGATAATGTTCCTCAAATACTGTTTCTCTGAATCTGAGACTTATATAAAAGTTAGCTGTCCCCTCAAACCAAATACAATGATGGGACAGATAGATACAAGAGAACCAACAATAGAACCTCTTTAGCAAAGAGGGAAAAAGTAAGCCATGCAAGAAGTAAGATTCACATCAGTTCTGAAACAGCTAGGCACAGATTTCTAGTTTATTTTATTTTTGTAATCAAGTCATTAAGATATGATTTTTATACAATAAATGACATAATTTTCAAATGTACAATTTGATGAGTTTTGACATATATTAAGCCATTAACTATTAAATCACCACAATTATGATGCACATTTCCTTCAACACCAAATTTCTTTATGCTCCTTTGTCCATCCACCCCTTTAACCATCTACAACTGAACGATGCTCTATCATTTTCATCATGGTTAGCTCATAATTATAGAACTTATAAAACTGGAACCATATGTTATACAGACTTCAGGGTGTGAATACTTTCTATTAATTATTTTGAGATTTTTCGTGTTGTAAGAATCAGTAATTGTTTTATTACTGAGTAGTATTTCATTGTACAAATATATACATTTTGTTTATCCATTTAAAAGTCATTGACATTGAGTTATTTCTAGTTTTCTGTTATTATAAATAAAAAAGCTATAGAAATGTGAATATGGGTCTGTGTGTGGACATACATTTTTATTTCCTTTTGGGACAAAATATGAGACTGGAACAACTTGGTTATGTGTTAATTATGTATTTAACTCTTTAAGGAACCACTCAACTCTTTTGCATTCACCAGAAGTGTATAAGAGTTCCAGTTGTTGGGACGCCTGGGTGGCTCAGTGGGTTAAGCTGCTGCCTTCAGCTCGGGTCATGGTCCCAGAGTCCTGGGATCGAGTCCTGCATTGGGCTCTTTGCTTTGCAGGGAGACTGCTTCTCTCTCTGCCTCTGCCTGCCACTCTGTCTTCTTGTGCACTTGCTATCTTTCTCTCTCTGATAAATAAATAAATAAAATTAAAAAAAAAAAAAGAGTTCCAGTTGTTCTATATCTTCACCACTGGTATTACCAGTATTTTTACGTCAGCTATTTTTGTGTGTAGAAGTATCTCAATGTGGTTTTAATATGTATTTTCCTGATGACTAAAAATGTTGAGAATTTTTTTTAAGATTTAATTTTTTATTTGACAGAATGAGAAAAAGAGAGAACAAGCAGGGGGAGTGGCAGGCAGAGGGTGAGGGAGAAGCAGGCTCCCTGCTGCTTGTTCTTGGCTTATAGACTACATAGGACTTCTAGTACAACATCGAATAGTAAGTGGTGACAGAAAACATGTTTGGTTTATTCCTAACCTTACAAGAGAACATTAGTCTTCCATGAAGTATAATCTTAGCTATTGGATGTTCACAAAAGTCTCTCTCCAGGTTGAGGAAAATTCTTTTATCTTGTGAAGAGGAAGCTAAATTTGTGTGTGTGTCTGTGTTTGTGTGTATGTGTGAGAATACTGATGAGGGATGAGCTAAATAGAAAGAAACCTCTAATTACTACAACTAAAACTTCCTTGAGTTTTTGTCCAAGTACTAGTTTTTGCATGAATGAAAGTAAACTATGTGAAACCAGGAAAATAGTCACTAAAAATCAACATTTGGCATTCACACAGGGCTAGAAATGGTTCATGCTCCTGCCAACCACTGTAGAAAAATCCTGTCACACATTAGAGAATGTAGAGTCTTCAAAACTATATAATCAAACATTATCAGAATGCAAAGAGACAGAAAAATACAATTTGGAATCACAAGGAAAAAAATAAATCAATGGAGACAAAAATAGAAATGAGAGAGGTGATAAAATTCTTACATTAAAAACCATTATTATGGGGCGCCTGGGTGGCTCAGTGGGTTAAGCCGCTGCCTTCAGCTCAGGTCATGATCCCAGGTCCTGGGTTCAAGCCCCACATCGGGCTTTCTGCTCAGCGGGGAGCCTGCTTCCTCCTCTCTCTCTGCCTGCCTCTCTGCCTACTTGTGATTTCTCTCTGTCAAATAAATAAATAAAATCTTTAAAAAAAAAAAAACATTATTATAAATACACTTGATACATTTAAAAAGGTAGGAAAAAAAAGAAAACTGTGCTGATGAGAGAAATGGAGTCTATAAAAAGATCTAAAAAGAACCGATATATGAAAACTCTAGAACGCTTAATACAAAAGTTTAAAAATATGATAGAACTAATTAGACAGTAGTGGAGATAAAACTAAATAATAAATATATTCAGTGCAAAAGAAGGCAGAAAAAGAGAAAAAGAGGTCAAAAAGGAACAAAGAACAAAGTGCAAATGGTAGATCTACACTAAATAATATTAATAATTACATTAAAATAAAAGAAATTGTCAAACTGGGAAAAAAAGACACAAATATCAAACATTGGGAGAAATCCACTTTAAAAATAAAGATGCAATAAGTCAATCAGAGAAAGACAACTATCATATGATCTCCCTGATATGAGGGAGAGGAGATGCAACATGGGGGGTTAAGGGGGTAGGAGAAGAGTAAATGAAACAAGATGGGATTGGGAGGGAGACAAACCATAAATGACTCTTAATCTCACAAAACAAACTGAGGGTTGATGGGGGGAGGGGGTTTGGGAGAGGGGCGGTGGGGTTATGGACATTAGGGAGGGTATGTGCTATGGTGAGTGCTGTGAAGTGTGTAAACCTGGCGATTCACAGACCTGTACCCCTGGGGATAAAAATATATGTTTATAAAAAATAAAATTAAAAAAAATAAAAAATAAATAAAAAAATAAAGATGCAGATAATTTAAAAGTAAAAAGATAGAAAATATATACTATGCATACATTAATTAATAGAAGGATGAAGGAAAAAATTGATACAAAGAGAATTTTAAAACAAGAATACCGCTATGGATAAATAAAAACATTTCATCATGAAATTCTAAATGAGTATGCTTTAAAATACATGAAACAAAGAACTGAGGAGAAATAGACCAATAGAAAAATCTATAATTGATACTGAAAATTACAATTTTTTTTAAGATTTTATTTTTATTTATTTGACAGACAGAGATTACAAGTAAGCAGAGAGGCAGGCAGAGAGAGAGGAGGACGCAGGCTCTCCGTCAAGCAGAGAGCCCAATGTGGGGCTTGATCCTAGGACCCTGGGATCATGACCTGAGCTGAAGGCAGAGGCTTTAACCCACTGAGCCACCCAGGTGCCCCTACAACATTCTTTGATCAAACACTTGGACTGATCAAAGTTATGAAAGAAATAGGTAATATTATGAACTAACCTGACCTAATCGACATTTATAAAAGACTCTACCAAAGAACTACTGAATACACATTATTTCTAAAAGTAAACAGAACATTCACCAAGATAGAATTTCAACAAATTTCATATTCTGAACAACACAAGAAGTCTCAACCATTTGAAAATACTTGAATCATACAAAGTATGTTCTCTGATCACTGTAGTTGTAAACTACAAATTAATAACAAAAAGATATCTGGAAATTAAATCACATACTTATAATCCATCTATCAAAAAAGAAAGGATACAGTAAATCTTTTTTTTTTTAAGACTTTATTTATTTGTCTTAGAAAGAGAGCATAAGTAGAAGGAGCAGCAGGCAAAAACATACAAATAGAGAAGCTGGCTCCCTGCTGTGCAAGGAGCCTGACATGCACTCAATCCCAGGATTTTGGGGTCATGACCTGAGCTAAATGCAGCTGCTTAATCTACTGACCTACCCAGGGGTCCAAACAGTAAATCTTTATAGCTTGGTTAAAACTGTACTTAGAGTGAAATGTATAACATCACATGCTTAAATAAGAAAAAAAGAAAGGAATCAGACTGATAATCTATTCTCACATCTTAAGAAATTAGAGAAGAAAAAATAAAATAAAGTTAACAGAGTTAATAGAAACCAATGGATATAAAGTGCACAAGTAATTGAGGACACCATTGAAACTAAAAGGTGGTTCTCAAAAAGGTTGAAAAAAATTCTTAAATTGTTAACTAAGCTGCTCACATATTGCCTACAGAAATTAAATAAGAACAAAAGAAGTAGAGAACTATATTTGATGGTAAGACAATATTGCTAAGATTCAGTGATCATTAACTTGATCTATATATACAATGCATTTCTAGTAAAATCCTAGATAGGGAGTGTTTAAAGAATTGGAAATCTGATTCTAAAATTTTGAATTTAAAATGGAAATGCAAAGGAGCTAGAAAAATAATTATGAAAACAAAATATTGCAGGACATAAATCAAGATTTAACTATTAAATTGAGAGGATATATTTGCCATACGTATATTTGATATAGGGTTTTTATGCAGAATATACTACTGGTGAGAATTCCAAATGGTTCAGCAACTATGGAAAACAATTTGGTGGGGTTGTGTTGTTTTTGTTTTTATTTGTTTGTTTTTCATCTTCTTTTGCTTTGTTTTTATAAAGTTAAATCAACACTTACCCTATGACCCTGTACTCAATTCTAGACACTCACCCAAGACATATAAAAATATATCCATATAATGATTTTTAGTCAAATGTCTGTAGCAGCTTTATTAAAAATAAAACAAAGTTGGAAATATCACAAATGCCTCATCAATTGATGACTGGGTAAATAAATTGTAGCACACCCACACAGTTAAATAATGCCCAGCAAAAAAGAATGAACTATTGACATGGTCAGCAACATGAATAAATCTCAAAAGGATTATGCTAAATTACAAAAACCATACTAACAAAACCTACATTGTTCATGACTATATGTACATGAATTCTACAAAAAACAAAATGAGAGTGACAAGAAGCAGATCACTGCTTGCCCAGACCAAGTGTGGGGGAGGCAATAGACAATAAAAGAACATGACAACATTTGAGTGGATGTTCAAATATTGAGCATCTTGTTTATGGTGGTATTTTTATGACTGTAAGCATTCATTTAAGTTTACTAAGCTGTAAGCAAATTAATATTGTTGTAAATTATACTTCAATAAAACTGATTTTTAAAAGAGCAAAATTATTTTTCTCTGATTTCTCACATTTTTTGTTAGGCCCTCAGGTAATTCATGTTTATGCATGCATGTTTAAAATTGAGTTCTCAGTTATAGGTTTTGACAGTTTATACACAGAGTTCAAGTTTCATGCTTTTTGCAGTTCTCTTACTGCTAATATTTCCTCTTTAAATTTTTAACTGCTTTTCCAGCTTTTGAACTAAGACCAGTAAGATTTTGCTATAGCTTTCTTCACCAGGAACCGTGGGTACTGGTGAGCCAGAATTCTTGCCTTCTTCCACTTACACTCTAAGAATAAACAATTCTTCAACTTTATTTTTGTTTTGAATGCTCTCCAACATCTTTAAATAGTTTCTTTTTAATGCCTTTTTATAATTGTTATTTCTGGAAGGATTCGTACAACCAATTCACTTGTCAACATTACCAGAAGTTTTTCAATTAGTACCCGGACTGTTCCATGGAATGATTTTCTTAGGCTCCTGGTTCTGCCCTCTAGGCTTCTATTTATGCCCTCTGAGTCATATCCCATTCCCTGATCATAAATAGCTGAGGGTTCAAACTCCTCTTCTCGTTTGGCATTTTTTCTGACCCTTTGAATTGAACATAGTGGTGTTTTCACCAGAACAATTCTAAAAATTGTGCAGAGTTTTTATTAATTTTATTGGGGTTTACACTAATAAAACAAAAATCCAGCTACAAAACTTTTTGAGATGTGCCATTCTCTATCTTGAGCTTCCTGTAAAACTACTCTTAATATTCTTAGAATTTTATTTTTATTTTTAATGTTTACTATTTTTATTTATTTATTTATTTATTATTTTTTAGAAGTTTATTTTTAAACAGAAAATTATGAAGCATGTACCTGAGGTATTTTAAAGGACTTTGTCTTTCTGAAGATCAGCTGTCACTTTAAGTCTTTTTGTGGTTTGAAAATGGGTCTTAAAGACATCCTCTATTTTACTTTTTTCCCCAAAATAATGTCTTAACATGATTTTTTTTAGCCATCTGGTGAGGCTGGAAATAGCAAAAAGTATTATTTTTGAATCCTTTACATCCAACTCCTTTATAGGTCCTTTAAATTTTGCTTGAAACCTGAATAGTTCCTTTTTAGCTCATCTCTTTTCCTCTAATTTTACTACAGGCATCTAGAAGAAGCCAGGGGCTGGTTTGTTTTTGTTTATTTTATAATATTCTATTTAAACATTCTACAGTCTAAATCTTTGATCTCTCAGGTATATTTCCTGCCTTCCACATTATTGCAGGTGACAGTATAACCAAACTACATCACTGGGTGAAAAGGAAATCCTTTCCTTAGGGTGAAAAAAAATTTCCTTATTTTCGTTTAGCCATTACAGACAGCCTTCTCCAGGATATTTAAATTTAGGCTAATAGTCTCCTCAACACTGTGCTAGGTTCTGCCCATCTCTAACCCCCCCAAAAATGTCAAATACTTCAGGTTTTTGTTGTAATAGTATCCCTATTCCAGGTACTACATTATTTTCTTTTTTTTTTTTTAGATTTTTATTTATTTATTTGACAGAGAGAGAGAGAGAGATCACAAGTAGGCAGAGAGGCAGGCAGAGAGAGAGGGGGAGGCAGGCTCCCCGCTGAGCAGAGAGCCCGATGTGGGGCTTGATCCCAGGACCCTGAGACCATGACCTGAGCTGAAGGCAGAGGTTTAAGCCATTGAGCCACCCACGCGCCCCTATTTTCTTATTTTTATTTCTTATTACAAATAATCCCCAAAACCTAAGGGCTCTGAACATCACTTTATACTTATGTCTCATGTTTCTGGATATTGACTGGGCTCAGCCTGGCAGTTCATAGTCAAGATTCCCATATTTTTGCAGCTAAGGATGGAGTAATCTTTAAGGCTTCCTTACTCATATTGGAGAAGGGATTGATGCCTATCTGATGGGACCTCCGCTGGGCCTACGGGCTGGAAGCATTTCATGTGCCCTTTCCATGTGATCTGGGTTTACTCACAGTGGTAGCTCAGTCACAAAAGTTGTCATGCCAAAAGGCAGGAAGTAGAAGCTACCAGCTTCTTCTTAAACTTTGGTCCTAGAAATAGATACAGTGACATTTTTGCTATATTTTATTATTCAAACATTCACAGATCCCAGATTCAAGAAATGGAACATAGATCTATCTGATCTCTTGATGATATAAGTGTTAATGAATTTTCTTTCCCATATTTTAAAATTACCAGATAGCTTAATATTACAAAAATTAATAGGACTACTGTATACATTAAGACACTTAAATGTATATTAAGATCCATTACTTTGAACACAGATTTACACCTAGATTTACAACTAGAATAGAAGTCAGGAAAATTTCCAATCTTTATTGTACCCTTTCTATTTAAGAACTCCTTAAATGTTGCTCATTATTTTTCAGCATCAAAGTAGCTATAAAATTGCTTAATTTCTGCCACACATACACACACAAACAACCATTTTTAACTACTGTGATTAACTTTATTGGATAAAGTGTTAGCTATTAAAATTGAGAGTGAAAGCTATTATTTTTACTAATGACTTCAACATATATATGAATGGGACCTTTTAATAAAATTTAAAGTAATATTATTAATTGGTGGCATGTTAGCAAATTCAATACAGTAACCAAAAATTTGAAATAAGACATTTTAATAAGTTGGTTAATTGCAAAGTTAATATTTGAAAATAACAGTTTTTCATTTTTTTAAAAGATTTTATTTATTTATTTGACAGACAGAGATTACAAGTAGGCAGAGAGGCAGGCAGAGAGAGGAGGAAGCAGGCTCCCCGTGGAGCAGAAAGCCCGATGCGGGGCTCGATCCCAGGACCCTGGGATCATGACCTGAGCTGAAGGCAGAAGCTTTAAACCACTGAGTCACCCAGGCTCCCAACAGTTTTTCATTTTTAAAATCAATAACTAACTAGAAAATAAGATGGAAGGAATTATCTCATTATAGTATTGTCACACAAAGTAGAAATCTGGAAAAACCTTAGCAAACAATACAGAGTCCCTAAAAATTAGAAAACTCTAAAGCACAAGTGAACCATAAATGAAATTACCATAAATAAGAATATGTCTTATTCTCAAATGCAAAGATCTGATATTATAAAAGTGTTACATTTATAAAATACAATGCAAGTCTAAAGTGCTAATAGGATTTTGTGAGGGAAAAAAGGCCTTAACAAAACATCAAAGTTACTCCTGCCATAAAAAAGATGGAGAGTAACCTACACTTAGTTTAGCAGTTTTGTCAATTCTTATAAAAATCTATAACTTTTGGTTGATTTCTCACTGAAAGAATCTTTTCTATTAAGGAAATAAAAAAAAAGTGCACAAATATTCAAATACTCAAGAAAGCTCAAATATTCATGTGTATGATTAATGATAAATTAAATATTAATTAATGAAATAAGAATTCAAAAATATTTGATGATTTGTATATAAGTTGCACAAGATATTTATCATTATCATCCACCATGAGATGTAGTGATAAGACTAACTTATTGAAAACACAAAGATAAAAACCTGCTGAAGAAGCGTTAATGTCTACTTCAAAAGTTAGTCATTATTTTAAAGACTTTATTCAAAGATAAATTAACACATGAAATTGCAGAGGGTATCTTTACATATCAGCTTGTAAGAATATTTTTATTTATAGAAAGTGATTACTCGGGGCGCCTGGGTGGCTCTGCCTTCGGCTCAGGTCATGGTCTCAGGGTCCTGGGATCAAGCCCCTCGTCGGGCTCTCTGCTCGGCAGGGTGCCTGCTCCCCTTCCTCTCTCTCTCTGCCTGCCTCTCTGCCTGCTTGTGATCTCTGTCTGTCAAATAACTAAATAAAATCTTTAAAAAAAAAAGAAAGTGATTACTCTTCCAAATTAAGTTTAAATTCAAGTTTCCTTGTGCCTATATGAAAACTGAATTGATAGCTGTTTATGTATTCATTTTGTTAGGAAAAGAAGACTTTCTTGGATTAAATAATGCCACTTTTTCATTAGTGGTATTGGTTGCTTCAGACAGGAGGGCACGCACATGCTCGGAGTCCAGAATCTCAACGGATGCCCTATTGGATCATGGTGGTGTTCCATCCTGTCTAGTGGTCCTTAAAGCCATTAAGTAGCTTTTAACTCATGAAAGTTCCAGAGAGATAGTTTCTACCTCACTAATGAAGCTAAATCAGTCTGAGACACAAGTTTCTCCTTCCACTAATTTACCCATAGAATTCTCCAATTGGTTATAGAGCAGTGCTTCTCAAACATCAATGTTGCATATGAATCTTGTTAAAATGCAGATTCAGATTCATTAGACCTGGAAAAAAGTCAGAGATTTTGGATTTTTTACAGTCTTCCTGGTGATGAGAATGCTTTAAGGAGCAAGGTGTTAAGAGTTCATTGAACACCAGGCCCAGATGTATTTTACCCTAGTTCTGTGACTTTGGTTTTACAGTAGATTCAACATGGCGAAGGTGCCTCAAACCACACCACGTAAATAATTGTCTATCTTGTCCCAAAGTTCTAGATAAAAATGTTCTTCCAAATAGTGCTATTTCCAGCAATATTTTGAAAATGTAAATAAAATAACAGTTATCTACTTCCTTTCTAAGAAAACAAAATCATGTGTCAAAACAATCAGTTTCTTATATCTGAAATTTCTGATGATTTCCGAGATTGAAAATGATACGAGAAAGATGCCTCTAATTACCCCATAAACAGCTACACTATTGATACCTTGATTTTTTTAATAAGAGTTGAAAGAATCTTGTAACAGAGAAAAAATAAAATACAATTAAAATAAATAAATAAATAAATAGTATTCCAAAATAAGAAAGAAAGAAAGAATAGTTTCATAACTATATAAGATTACTGCTACTGAAACAAGTAAAGGAAAATTTTTAAATTTTTAAAAATAAAACTAAGAAAGAAATTTAGACATTTACCCACAGAATAACATGTAGTACAATATTTGATAAAAATATTAATTATGTGAAATTTAACTACATTGGCTTCAATTTAAGCTTTACATTTACTTTTGCATTATTCTATTCAACCTTTTTCTTTTTATGTTAGATGATTTGCTTTACCTTACCCCAGTTCAATATTTGCCCCAAGAGTGTAATAGATGGTGCCTTATATTTTTTCTCTCCATGGAATATTTCACTTAAAAAAGAGTGTATTATTACCATATTAAATGAAATGTCAGATAATAATCAGTTAATAAATAATGCATTTTGTAGAATTGGGCCAATTTGGTACTTTGATGTCAGGTGTAACTGAATAAAGTAAGTCTGCTCTGCTTTTAATTATTTTTCAAAGAATTTAGTTATTAATTTGAGAAAGAGAGAGAGAGAATGGGAGAGAGGCCGAGGGAGAAGCAGACTCCCTGATGAGTAGGGAACCTGACCCACGGCTTGATCCCAGGACCCTGGGAGCATGCCCTGAACTGAAGGTAGATGCTTAACCAACTGAGCCACCCAGGTGCCCCAATTGTAGGTTCTTCTTATGTCACCACCTTGAACTGAAGCCTCCAGAAGCTCTTAAATTTAATTTAGTCCCTCCTGTTTATTTTCATTTTTGCTATCTGTGCTTTTGGAGAATTGTTCTAAGAATAATATCTTAAAACATACTATCTTAGATTAATACCCAACTTAATTTCAGAAACATACAAAATATTTAATCTACTAAAGCTGTTACCACTCTCTCTTTGATAAAAATGTCAATTTAAGGCACCATAAGCCCATTAACACAGTTTTATAATTATTGCTTTATGAATTTATCTTTTAAATTGGACAAGTGAAGAAAAACTTTATCAAAATGGAACAAAAATGTATTCTGTTTTATTAACCTCGTTACCCATGCTAGTGTTCTTTATTTCTTCATGTGAACTTGAGTTACATTCTATTTTTATTTCCTTTCAGCTTGACCTTTGTTAGTATTTTTGAAGGTCAGATCTACTAGCTTCAGATTCTTTTTTTACCCCCCCTCCGAATGCCCTAATATATCCTTCATTTCTGAAGGATATTTTTGCTGCTTGAAAAATTCTTCATTGACAAATATTTTTCTTTTAGCACTTCAAACAATGTTTTCTCATCTTCCTCATTTTCTTTTCTTTTTTTTTAAATATTTTATTTATTTATTTGAGAGAGAGAGAGGGGGAGAGAGGATTCATGAGCAGGGAAGAAGGGCAGAGGGAGGAGAGGGAGAGGCAGAGTCCCTGCTAAGCAGGGAACCCAATGTGTAACTTAATCCCAGGACCCCAGAACCTGAGCTTAACCAACTGAGCCAGCCAGTCACCTCCCTCTCCATCATTTTCGATGAGAAATCACCTCTTAATCTTACTAAGAACAACTTGTCTAAGATAAGTCACTTTTTTCCTACTACATTTATTATTTTCTGTTTTAATCTTTCAAGTTTTGACTAATGTGTCTAGGTTGAATCTCTTTGATGTTATCATTTTTGTAACTTATTGTGCTTTTTGGATGTGTGATATTTTGGCCAATTCTAGGAAGTTTCAGGTCATTATTTCTTGAAATATATTCTTCCCTTTTCTGTCACTTTTTCCCTTCTTGGTCTCTGATATGTATGTTTGTACATATGATGATGTTCCACTTTTTTTTTTATTGCATTATGTTAGTCACCATTCAGTACATCATTAGTTTTTGATGTGGTGTTACATGATTCATTGTTTATGTATAACACCCATTACTCCATGAAATCCATGTCTCCTTAATACCCATCACCAAGCTCACCCATCCCCCACACCCCTCCCTTCTAAAACTCTCCATTTGTTTCCCGGAGTCCATAGTCTCTAGTGGTTTGTGTCCCACTCTGATTTCTCCACCTTCATTTTTCCCTTCTTCTAATATCCTCCATTCTATTCCTTATGTTCCACACATAAGTGAAATTGTATAATTGACTTTCTCTGTTTGGCTTACTTAACTTTGCATGATCTCCTCTAGTCCCATCCAAGTTGACGCAAAAGTTGGGTATTCATCCTTTCCAATGACTGAGTAATATTCCATTGTGTATATGGACCACATCTTCTTTATCCATTCATCTGTTGAAGGGCATCTTGGCTCTTTCCACATTTTGGCTGTTGTAGACATTACTGTTATGAACATTGGAGTGCATATGGCCCTTCTTTTCACTACCTTTCTATCTTTGGGGCAAATACCCAGTAGTGCAATTGCTGTGTCATAGAGTGACGACTCTATGGTCAAATAATCTTCTACAAGGCAGGAAAAGATATCCAATGGAAAAAAAGACAGTCTCTTCAATGGTGCAGGGAAAATTGGAGAGCTATGTATAGAAGAATGAAACTTAACCATTCTCTTACACCATACACAAAGATAAACTAAATAAATGACCTCAATGTGAGAAGGAATCCCATCAAAATCCCAGTAGAGAACATAGGCAGTAACCTCTTTGACATCAGCCACAGCAACTTATTTCAAGATATGTTTCCAAAGGCAAGGGAAAGTAAAGTGAAAATGAACTTTTGGGACTTCATCAAGATCAAAAGATTCTGCACAGCAAAGGAAAGAGTCAACAAAACAAAGAGGCAACCCACGGAATGGGAGAAGATATTTGCAAATGACACTGCAAAGGGCTGATATCCAAGATCTATAAAGAACTTCTCAAACTCAACACCCAAAAACAGATAATCAAGTCAAAAAATGGGCAGAAGACATGAGCAGACACTTCTCCAAAGAAGATATACAAATGGATAGTAGACACATGATAAAGTGTTCATCATCATTAGCCATCAGGGAGATTCAAATCAAAACCACATTGAGATACCACCTCACACCAGTTAGAATGGCAAAAATCAACAAGGCAGAAACAACAAATGTTGGTGAGGATGTGGAGAAAGGGGTCACCTCCTACACTGTTAGTAGGAATGCAAGTTGGTGCAGCCAATTTGTAAAACAGTGTGGAGGTTCCTCAAAAAATTAAAGATATCCCACTTTTCTTTAAGGCTCCATTTGTTTTTTTTATTCTTTTTTTTTCTACCTCAGTATGAATAATTCTAATAGACCCCTCTTAAAGTTCACTCATTCTTTTTTCTGTTTACTTTCATTTGCTATTGAACACTTGTAGTATTTTTTTTTATTTCAGTTATCACAATTTTCAACTCCAGAAAACTATTTTGTTCTTTTACATAATTTGTAGTTCTTTATTATTAGTCTCTGTTTGTGAGATATTTCTCTAATACTTTTATTTAGTGCTTCATATATATTTTTTTCAGTATTTTAGCAGAATTATAATAGCTGATGTAAAGTTTTCGTCTTGTAATTATAAAATCCTGGTTTCCTCAAGGAGAATTTCTATTGACTGTTCTTTCTCTGTGTGTGAGCAAAATTTTCCTGTTTTTGTTGTTGTTGTTGTTTTGTTTTGTTTGCTTGTTTTTATGTTTTTTTCTTGAAAGGTGAACATTTTAAATGATATAATGTGACAATTGTAAAAATCAGATTCCTGGGGATTATAGTTCTTCTGGTTTCACTTAATGAATTTTGTAGGCAAATTTTGTAATTTTTCTATCTTTTACTATGTACTGACTGAAGTCTTTTCAGTTAGCTTACAAGTCAGCTAATGATTTAAATGCCATCAACCAGTAAGTTCCTCACCCTTTATCAAGGGCTTTGTGTTTCTATTGGGTCATACTTTCAACACATTAGTAGTTTACAATTTTTCTTGGGCATTAACTTCCTCCTTTGACAAAGCCTTAAGATCCCAAAGTAGTGAGAGATTAAAGCTTTATGTATTTCTAGTTCATTCAGATGAACTTGCATGTATGCATGGCATTCCAGATCCCCAAGAATGTGTCAGAAACAAAGCTTTCTATTTGTATGTCATCTTATTTCATTCATATATACATACATACATACATATATGTACATACATATATACATACATACATATATGTATGTATGTATATATTATCTATATAATGTATTTTACCCTGCTTCTTGTGTCATCCAACTGGTAGCTTCATCTTAGGAAGCTGTGTTGTTAAGCATTGCCACTTATCATTTTCAACAAACACCCTGGATATAAAACTCTTGATAAGTAAATTCTGAGTTAGGTGAAATACATATATGCCCCATGAATGAAACATTTTGGGGGAAATCTTATACAGATTATACAGATCAAATAGATCAAATTTTCAAGTCTCAGATTTCCAGGTGCTTTTTTAGGAACAATGAACTTGTCCCTTTCCAATGGTTACCAGGCTGCTGATCTTCATGATTCCATGGTTCTGATGAAGCTGGTTTTCAAGGCTTCTATAGAGCTGAAGAGTGGGAGAATTGTAACAGAACAAGTTGAAATGCTGCAAAATTCACTGTTTGCACCAAGATTTAACCATTCTTGAATTTAGGCTTCTCAGATTGTTACAAGCTTTTGGGTAATTTTTGAGGTTCTGAGAATATAGATTTTGAAAATTTTGGCCATATTCTCCTTGTTTTTAGCTAGAGATGTATTTTGGAAGTCTTTACTCTCTCACTCTACTAGCACTTACCTTTAGAGGGTAAAGTTTTTCTTATCAATATTATAACTATATATAATTTCCTTTGTTTGCTAATACTCTGACAAAAGGAGCTTAATGTGTCCAGAAAGCATTTGTAATTTATTTTTTTAAAGATTTTATTTATTTATTTGACAGAGAGAGACACAGTGAGAGAGGAAACACAGGCACAGAGCATGGAAGAGAAAGAAGCAGGCTTCCCGTAGAGCAGGAAGCCTAATAAAAGGTCCAATCCCAGGATCCTAGGATCAAGACCTGAGCTGAAGGCAGACGCTTAATGAGTGAACCACCGAGGTGCCCCAGAATTCATAATTTCAACTTAAGTGGACACTGTACTGCTCCATGATCATAGTATTCTCTATTAGAAACCAGGATTTCTAACCTGGCAGAATCTAGTTATAGGGATGAGAAACACAAAATTGATATTTGACTGATAATGAGAATGACCGCTACTACATCCACACCTTGGCTACTAGACCCATTTATTCTAGCTATTAGGAGCATAACACTATACATTGGCCATTAGCTCATATGCCATATCCTGGGAAAACACTCCATCCTGGGAGGGTGTTTATATTTCCTTGCCTCATAACATTGGTTTTATGCCACCTTTTTGGTCAATAAATTAGTGGATGAGATAAGAGTCAAGAATTGAAATTTTCTTATGAAGTGACATTTTTATTTTTTGTGGCTCTGCCATTATCATGTTAAAATTATTAGCTAGCTAATACCATAAGTTCAAGAAATAAAAAACATGAGAAGACTGGTATCAATCTACAACCTCCATTTTTGGCTTATATAAATGTATCATACTACTTCTGAATCAAGACACTAAATCTCATTCCCTCTATCAGCTGGTATCATGGAACCAATGAAAAGATATCAGAGGAAACATGGTACTCTGGATATACATAGGCCTAATACCAATATTCCTATTAGATCATATAATTGATGTCACTGCACCTACTTAATCTTATGAATCACTGGATCAGGTAATATCCAGCTCATAATATTCCCTTCATTTTTCAAAGTCATATTTCAGTCTTTATAAGTTCCAGTAGCATGGCAGCTGCTGAATTTGGAAGAGGTGATAGTTCTAAGGGCTCTAGAATTCTGTGTGGTTCTCTTCTCTAATTTTTCTATCAGGGATTATCAGAGACTCCATAAAGCATCATTATTAATCAAAAATAAATTTCCAGGTTTACCTTGGGATTCTTTATCAAATTACAAGTATTGCATTGCAGCCCAGCACTGCTGTGGGGTCCAGTCTTCCTCTGAGCTCTTCCTACAGCTTGGATCTTTTCACATTTCCTGACAAATGGATTGTGTTTTGAAATATGTTAGATGTTGCCTCTAATTTCCAGAGGTCCTCTAAATACTTCGGATTTTTCATAGAGGTATGGAATATCAGGTACAACTAATTGTCCTTTATCTTACAGCAGAGTCTCGCAAGGTTTTCTTAAAGGACCACATAGTAAATATTTTAGTACTCTATGCTATGTGTTCTCTGACACAACTATTCAACTCTCTGCTGTTATAGCTTGAAAATAGATATAGATAATATGTTAATGGATGAGCAATGCAATTGCTGGATCAAAAGGTAGTTCTATTTTTAACTTTTTGAGGAACATCCTTACTCTTTTCCATAGTAGCTGCACCGGTTTGCACTGCCACCAACAATGTAACAGTTTTTCCCTTCCGCTGCATCCTCACCAAAATCTGTTTTTTTTTTCCTCCTGTCTTATTAATTTTAGCCATTCTGACAGGTATGAGGTGATATCTCATTGTAGTTTTGATTTGCCTTTTTATCATGATGAGTGGTGTTGAGCATCTTTTCTTATGTCTGCTGGCCATCTGTAGGTCTTCTTCAGAGAAATGTCTGTTCATATCTTCTCATTTTGAATTAGATTATTTGTTTTTAGTGCATGTTAAGTTCTATAGGTTCTTTATATATTTTGGATACTAACCCTTCATCAGACATGTCATTTGAAAATAACTTCTTCTCCCATTCAGTGTTTTTTTTGTTGTTGTTGTTTTGTTTTGTTTTTAGCTTTGTTGATTGTTTCCTTCACTGTGCAGAAATAACTTTGAGGTAGTCCCAATAGTTTATTTTTTGCTTTTGTTTCCCATGCTTCAGGAGACATATCTAGTAAGAAGTTGCTATGGATCTAGGATTTTAATGGTTTCCTGTCTCACATTTAGATCTTTAATACATTTTGAACTTATTTTTTATATGGTGTCAGAAAGTGATCCAATTACATTCATCTGCATGTTGTTGTCCAATTTTCCCAACAACATTTGTTGGAGAGACTTTTTCCCATTGGATATTCTTTTCCTGCTTTATTGAAGATTAATTGATCATATATTTCTGGGTTCATTTCTGGACTCTTTATTCTTATTATAGCTTTGTAATATAACTTGAAGTCTGGAATTGTGATGTCTCCAGTTTCATTTTGCTTTTGTAAGATAGTTTTAGTCATTCAGGGTCTTTTATGCTTCCATGCAAATTTTAAGGTTGTTTGTTCTAACTCTGTGAAAAATACTGTTGATATTTTTGATAGGAATTGCACTAAAGTTGTAGATTTTGGGGGGTCATCTGGATGACTCAGTCAGTTAAGCATCTGCCTTCAGCTCAGGTTATGATCTTGGGGACTTGGGATAGAGCCCCACCTCGGGCTCCCTGTTCAGTGGGGAGTCTGCTTCTCCCTCTCCTTCCACACCCCCCTCACTGATTCTCTCTCTCTCAAAATAAATAAACTATTTTAAAAATAAATAAAAGTGTATATTGTTTTCAGTATTATAAACATTTTAACAATATTTGTTCTTCCAATACACAAACATGGAATGTTTTTCCATTTCTTTGTGTCATCTTCCATTTCTTTCTTTGGTGTTTTATAGTTTTCAGAGTACAAGTCTTTCACCTCTTTGGTTAGGTTTATTCCTAGATGTCTTATGGGTTTTTTTTTAATGCAGTTGTAAATGTGATTAAATGCTTGATTTGTCTTTCTACTACTTCACTATTGGTGTATAGAAATGCAACAAATTTCTCTATGTTGATTTTGTATCCTGTGACTTTACCAAATTTGTATATCAGTTCTAGAAATTTTTTGGTTGAGTATTTTGAGTTTTCTATATATAGTATCATGTCATTTGCAAATAGTGAAAGTTTGACTTCTTTTTTGATGATGTGAATTCCTTTTATTTCTTTATGTTGTCTTATTGCTGTGGCTAGGATTTCCAATACATTGTTAAATAACAGTGGTGAGAGTGGACTTCCTTGTCTTTTTCTGATGTTAGGGGAAAAGCTCTCAGTGTTTCCCCACAGAGGATGATATTAACTATGGGCGATTCTTAGAAACTTCAAAATTTGTGTTCCATCTCTCACTTGTGCATCTGAAGTCACTATAAGATAGTGACTCAAGGCCTCAAGTCTAAATATAACTGCTCTAGAATTAACTTCAATTTGGTATGCTGATTATTTAATATTGCTTCTTATTCAGCCCCTTAGAAATTAATTTAATTTATTTGATGTCTTTCTTTCCCATACTCCATGCCCCTATGCTGATCAATCTTTCTTTCCTATCCACTTCCTCCATTCTTATTGTTCTCAAAAAAAGGGTTTTACCTCGATCTATCCTATGTGTTACTCACTTCTGCAGCAAGTTCTATGTGTTGCCTAACTACTTAGGCTGCCTAGGTGGCTCAGTTGTTAAACATCTGCCTTTGGCTCAGATCATGATCCCAGGATCCTGAGTTACAGCCTCACATCAGGGTCCCTGCTCAGCGGGAAGCCTGCTCCCCGCCCCCACTCCTCCTGCTTGTGTTCCTGCTCTGGATATCTCCCCCTCTGTCAGATAAATAAATAAAATGTAAAAAAAATTAAACAAACCAAAACAAAACAAAACAAAAAAACAGCTTTCTATCCATAAACTACCATATGACCCCAAGGAAAGTTAAGAATAAAGGAGACACTGAAGATTAAAAAGGAAACTCTGTCTTTTAAAAAATATATATTTTATTTAGTTATTTGAGAGAATAAGTAAATAAAACTTATTTCCCCTGGGGAAAGGGCAGTGGGGAGGGAGGGAGAGAATCTCAAGCAGAGTCCACACTGTGCATGGATCCCTATGCAGGGCTCAATCTTACAACTCTTAGATCATAACCTCAGCCAAAATCAGGAGTCAGATGCTTAACTGACTGAACCACCCAGGTGCACCAGTAAACTGTATTTTACCAAATGAGAAAATGTACCAGAAAAATCCACTGACTAATGCAAGATCTAAAAGAAAATTAATAGAACACAGTTTTGCCAAGTACTCCATGTCTTCATATACATTTTTAAAATTGCAATATTCCACAATTTTGTTTCATAGTCTGCTCTTAATGATTTATCTGAACTTAATGTCTTGATCTTTTCTAGTACTACTCCAATGCAGTTTTGTATCTGCTTTCATTTTTGGCAGTATACAAACTAGATACTAAAGCAGCTTTTCAGCTTGAACATGTTCAGCCACTTTTTAAATATTGAAAACAGCTAAACTAGGGGTCATGTCCAATGTTTTTATAAAATATTTGGAGTTTTACAACACATCCAAAGTAAGTAGTAAAAACTGAAACATTGGGGGCACCTGGGTGGCTCAGTGGTTTAGGCCTCTGCCTTCGGCTCAGGTCATGATCTCAGGGTCCTGGGATTGAGGCCCGCATCGGGCTCTCTGCTCAGCAGGGAGCCTGCTTCCCCTCTATGTCTCTGTCTCCCCACTTGTGACCTCTCTCTCTGTCAAATAAATAAATAAAATTTTTAAAAAACTGAAACATTGAAGATTTGAAATCTGAAAACTCTGAAAATCTGAAAAACTGAAATATTGAGGAATTAAAGATTATTGTTAATGCCAAGAACATATCCCCAGGAATTTTGTCAGTGGTACTTATTTGTATGTTTTACATATACATTTTTAAACATAAATATTTAAAAATAAGTGATTATATAAACACAATACAGAAACTGCATGAGGCACTATTTATATTATAATCTATAAAAGTGACACCTCTACAGTGTGTAATAGGTACACTGATAAAATATAATCATTCCAAGATTCATTACCAAAGAAAAAGTATTTATTTGGAAACTGTTTGGAGAAGTCTAAACAAGCCAATTACAATGAAATGTATTCAATTGAAGTAAAATTTAAAAACACAGCGTTTTACCACATGCTCTCTTTCCCCTCTGGATGTTAAATCTGGACAGTAATACTACAAATCCTTTTGTCTTCCAGACCAGGGGAGGAGGACAGTGCCTGGAGAAGGGAAGAGATGACATACCTGGCAAAGAGGGCATGGGGACTTGTACGTAAGGAAAAAACCTGAACTTCCTTGGTTTCCACCAGTATTTTGTGAACTTGAAAATGTTCACCAGGCAGAGATGTTTTATTTAATTAGATGACAAAGCAGTTTTTGGTCTTATTTTTTATACAGCCAAATGGTTCACGCTCTTGACTAGAAGCAAGGAAAGAGTAACTAAAGCAATACTGAACGATATTCATTATCCTAATTTTGGGCCTTGGAATCTCTGAAGATTGTACATCCAGGAAAAACTGTTTCTTTTTAATTTTATGTGTGTAAACTGCACTGTGTCTAAAACTTAGCAACTATATTCAGAATGGTATATGTGGAATATGTAAAGTGTTACCTGTTTGAAGCCAGAGTGACATGCCCCTCTCTCACGGTGGTATATCCTAGAGTGACCTTGTTTGGAATACCAAAGCCCACCTTTCACTGTCTTGTTCAAGGGAATTTTGGAAATGTGTTGTTGCAGAATACTGACTGATGCTGTGGTTTTCCCTGTCTAGACAGAGTGATCGAATACACAATAGTTATAAGAAATTAGAAGAAGGGGACACCTGGGTTGCTGAGTCAGTTAAGTG
Organism: Enhydra lutris kenyoni; assembly: GCF_002288905.1. Lineage (NCBI taxonomy): Eukaryota > Metazoa > Chordata > Mammalia > Carnivora > Mustelidae > Enhydra > Enhydra lutris. The sequence continues at coordinate 16,832,320 of NW_019154125.1, forward strand.
TCTACCTTTCAGCTCAGGGCATGATCTCAGGATCCTGGGATAGAGTCCTGCATCTTTCTGCATTGGTCTCCTTTCTCAGAGAAGAGCCTACTTCTTAATCTTCCTGCTTCTTCTTCTCCCTGCTGGGCTCCCTGCTTATGCTGTCTGTCTTGTTCTCAGACAAATAAATAAAATCTTAAAAAAAAAATAGAAGAAGGGCCAGACTGAATAATATCTTTTCTCAAAGGTAGAGGAAGAAGAGCAAGTCTCCAAATGAGAAGCAAATTTTAAATTTGAAGACAACATGGTAAGAGCTTATATGAAGGACTTAACTATTTTTCTCCTTTTGCACTGGACTATAGGAATACTTATGATTAAAGTTCAATTTTTAGCTTGACTTTAAAAAAATTTCTTTATTTTAATTTTGCTTAGTTTATGTATCTTGATTTTCTCTGAGATACAAGTGAGCATTTATTAACATGGTGGTGAGAAAACTAAAGGAAAAGAAAATAAATAGGTACGGTTTTCTCTGTTACCTTTTTTTTTCCAATTTTTTTTATTTTTTAAATTTTATTTTATTTTTTTTCAGTGTCCTAAAATTCATTGTTTATGCAGCATGTTTATTGCAGCATTGTTTATGCATTATTGTTTATCCAGTCCTCTGTCCAATACGTGACCTCCATGATAACCACCACCAGGCTCACCCAATCTCCCACCCCCTCCCTCTCCAAATCCCTCAGTTTGTTTCTCAGAGTCAACAGTCTCTCATGGTTTGTTTCCACCACTGATTTTCCCAAACTCACTCCTCTCCATCTCCCAGTGTCCTCCATGTTATTCCTTATGCTCCACAAGTAAGTGAAACCATGTGATAATTGGCTCTCTCTGCTTGACTTATTTCACTCAGCATAATCTCCTCCAGTCTGGTCCCTGTTGATAAAAAAGTCTGGTATTCATCCTTTCTGATGGAGGTATAATACTCCATTGTATATATGGGCATCTTGGTTCTTCCCACAGTTTGGCAACTGTGGCCATTGCTGCTGTGAGCACTGGGATACAAATGGACCTTCCTTTCACTACATCTTTATCTTTCGGGTAAATACACAGTGCAATTGCAGGGTCATAGGGTACCTCTGTTTTTAATTTTTTTTAAAAGATTTTTATTTTTATTTATTTGACAGAAGAGATCACAAGCAGAGAGGCAGGCAGAGAGAGGGGGGAAGCAGGTTCCCTGCTGAGCAGAGAGAACCCGATGCGGGGCTCGATCCCAGGACCCTGAGACCATGACCTGAGCCGAAGGCAGAGGCTTTAACCCACTGAGCCACCCAGGTGACCCTGTTTTTAATTTCTTAAGGAATCTCCACACCGTTTTCCAAAGTGGCTGCACCCACTTGCATTCTCACTGAGAGTGTAAGAGGGTTCCCCTTTCTCCACAGCCTCTCCAACACTTGTTGTTTACTGTCTTATTGATTTTGGCCATTCTAATTGGTGTAAGGTGGTATCTCAGTGTGGTTTTGATTTGAATCTCCCTGATGACTAATGATGATGAACATTTTTTCAAGTGTTTGTTAGCCATTTGTACTTCTTCTTTTGAGAAGTGTCATCTGTTTATGTCTTCTGCCTATTTTTTGACATGATTATCTGTTTTTTGAGTTTGAGGAGTTCTTTATAGATCTTGGATATCAGCCCTTTTCCTGTAGTGTCATTTGTGAATATCTTCTCCCATTCCGTGGGTTGCCTCTTTGATTTGTTGACTCTCTCCTTTGCTGTGCAAAAGCTTTTGATCTTGATGAAGTCCCAAAAGTTCATTTTTGCTTTTGGTTCCTTTGCCTTTGGAGATGTGTCTTGAAAGAAGTTGCTGTGGCCAATGTTGAAGAGGTTACTGCCTGTGTTCTCCTCTAGGATTTTGATGGATTCCTGCCTCATGTTGACATCTTATATCCATTTTAAGTTTATATTTATGTATGGTATAAGAGAATGGTCGAGTTTCATTCTTCTACACATAGCTGTCCAATTTTCCCAGCACCTTTTATTGAAGAGACTTTTTTCCACTGTATATATTTTTTTCATGCTTTGTCAAGATTAGTTGACCAGAGTTGCAGGTCCATATCTGGACTCTCTACTCTGTTCCACTGGTCTATGTGTCTATTTTTGTGCCAGTACCATGCTGTATTGGTGATCACAGCTTTGTAGTAAAGCTTGAAATCAGGCAACATGATGCCCCCAGTTGTTTTTTGTTTTTTTTTCTTTTTCAAACATTTCCTTAGCAATTCAGGGTCTCTTCTGATTCCATACAAATTTTAGGATTGCTTGTTCCAGCTGTTTGAAAAATGCCAGTGGAATTTTGATCTGGATGGTCATGGTGAATAATCTTTTTAATGTACTATTGGATCCTATTAGCTAGGATCTTGTTGAGAATTTTGGCATTCATATTCATCAGGGATATTAGTCTGAAATTCTACTTTCTGATGGGGTCTTTGCCTGGTTTGGGGATCAGGGTAAAACTGGCTTCACAAAAAGAGTCTGGAAGTGTTCCTTCAGTTTCTATTTTTTGAAACAGCTTCAAGAGAATAGGTATTATTTCTTCTTGAATGTTTGGTAGAATTCTCCAGGGAATCTGTCAGGTCCTGTGCTCTTGTTTTTGGGGAGGTTTTTGATCATTGAATCAATCTCATTGCTAGATATTGGTCTATTCAGGTTGTCAGTTTCTTCCTGATTCAGTTTTGGAGGTTTATAGGTTCCCAGGAATGCATCCATTTCATCTAGGTTGCTTAACTTATTGGCATATAACTCTTGATAATAATTTCTGATGATTGTTTCTATTTCCTTGATGTTAGTCGTGATCTCTCCCTGTTCATTCATAATTTTATTAATTTGGGTCTTCTTTCTTTTCTTTTTTACTAGTTTGGCCAGTCATTTATCGATCTTATTGATTCTTTCAAAAACCAGCTTCTGGTTTCATTGATGTGTTCTACTGTATCTCTAATTTCTATCTCATTGATCTCTGTTCTAATCTTGATTCTTTCCCTTCTTGTGCATGAGGTTGGCTTAATTTGTTGTTGATTTTCCAGCTCTTTAAGGTGTAAAGACAGCTGGTGTATTCTGGATTTTTCAATTTTTTTGAGGGAGGCTTGGATGGCTATGTACTCCCCCCCTTAGGACTGCCTTTGCCATATTCCATAGATTTTGGACCAATGTGTCTTCTCATTGGTTTCCATGAATTGATTAAGTTCTTTGACTTCCTGGTTGATCCAAACACTCTTAAGCAAGATGTTCTTTAGCTTCCAAGTGTTTGAATTCCTTCCAAATTTTTTCTTGTGTTTGAATTCCAGTTTCAAAGCATTGTAGTCTGAGAATATGCAGGGAATAATCTCAGTCTTTTGGTATCAGTAGAGCCCTGATTTGTGACCCAGTATATGGTCTATTCTGGAGAATGTTCCATGTGCACTCGAGAAGAATGAGTATTCTGTTGTTTTAGGGTGGAATGTTCTGTATATATCTATGAGATCCATCTGGTCCAATGAGTCATTCAATACTCTGTTTCTTTATTGATTTTCTGCTTGGATGATCTATTATTGAGATTGCCACCTTAAGATCCCCTACTATTAATATGTTCATATCAATATGACTCTTTATCTTGATTGACAGTTGGCTTATGTAGTTGGTTGCTCTCATATTGGAGGCATAAATGTTTACAATTGTTAGATCTTCTTAGTGGATAGCATTCTAAGAATGATATAGTGTCCTTCTTTATCTCTGACTACAGTCTTTAGTATAAATTCTAATTTCTCTGATATGATAATCACTTCCCTGGCTTTCTTTCAAGGCCCTTTGGCATGAAAGATGCTTCTCCATCCCTTCACTTTCAGTCTGGATATATCTTTAGGTTCCAAATGGGTCTCTTGTAGACAGCATATGGACCGGTCCTGTTGTTTTATCCAATCTGCAACCCTGTGCCATTTTATGGAAGATTTAGGCCATTCAAGTTGTGAGTGATTATTTAAAGATATATTCTTATTGACATCATGTTTCCTGTGAAGTCCTTGTTTCTATAGATTGTCTCTGTAAACTCCTATTCTATATCACTCTTGGGTTCTTTCTTCTTTTATGGAACCCCCCCTTAATATTTCTTGTAGTGCTGGCTTAGTGGTAACTTACTCTTTCAAACCTTGCCTGTCTTGGAACCTCTTTATCTCTCCTTCCAATTTGAATGTCAGCCTTGATGTATAAAGTATTCTTGGCTGCATATTCTTTTCATTTAGTGCCCTTAATATGTTTTTCCAGCTATTTCTGGGTTGCCAGGTTTCTGTGGACAGGTCTGAAGTCATTCTGATGGACGTTTCTCTGTATGTAAAGAATCTCTTCTCCCCAGCTGCCCTCAGAAGCTCTTGTCTAAAATTATGATTCATCAGTCTCACAATCAAGTGCCTCGAGGTCTTTATAGGTTTGTCGATTTGCGGGGGTGTTCTTTCTGCCTCTAGGACATGAATGCTGCTTCCATTCCCCAAATTGGGAAAATTTTTATGGAGAATTTGTTCAACTATATCTTCTAGCTTCTCTCTTTCTCCACCCCCTCAGGGATCCCATAATTTTGATGTTGGAACATTTCATGACATCATTTATTTCCCTAATTCGGTTTTCATGGCTCATAAGTTGTTTCTTCCATGCCTCTCCTGATCCTTTTTCTCTATCAGTTTGCCCTTTAGATCACTAATTCTATCTTCTGCCTTGGTTACCCTAGCTGTTTGAGTATTTAGATTAGATTAAATATCATTGACAGCATTTTTAACTTCTTTCCAGGTGGTTTTCACTCCTGCCCTTTGAGATTCTATGTTGTCACTAATAGTTTTCTCCAACCTAGCCATTGCCTGGACAATTGTTACTCTGAATTCCCTTTCTGATGTACTGTTTATGTCCATATCCACTAGTTCTGATGGATAGGGCACAGTCTATGAATTTTTCCTCCCTTGGGTGTTCCTCCTCCTAGTCATTTTGGTAAGAGGTGGTTGAGGGGATGTATATGAATATATCAACCATGATCCAGGCAAGGTGCACCCTAGAATGCTTTGGAGCAATTGGAAGTCACCACCAAAAAGAAAGAAAAAAGAAAAAAAAAGAGAGAGAAAAGAGACCCAGCCAGAATGAACCCCAAAAGTAAGATATATATGTTATACAAACAAAAAGGGAGAAACAAAAAGATTGACAAAAGTAAATGACAAGGGAAAAAAAAAAGAACCCAGCCAAAATGAACCTCAAGGATAAGATTTATATAATAACAGAACAAAAACAAATACACAGAAACACTAACAAAGAAAAAAGATGAGAGGGTGGTTTTAAATCCTCGATGTGACTTTGATTTTTCCTGGGTGTGTCTTGATATCTTGATATCTTTGCTAAAAGACTCAACTTTTCCAGAAATAAAGGGAAGTTAAAACTCTCTCTCTCTCTCTCTCTCTCTCTCTCTCTCTCTATATATATATATATATATAATTGATTAGGGAATTGATTAGGGAATTATTTATATAATTGATTGATTAGGGAAAGAGGTTTACCTTGAAGCTTATATCTATATGTATATTTTAAAAAATAGAAAAGGAAGAACACAGTTATATGTATGAAAAAAGGTTTAAGTTAAAAGTTTATTATGGAATATGTTGTATTAAACCTCCAGCTGTAATGGTAAGTAGGTTAAAAAAAATTAAAAAGAACAAGAATAATGAGAACAAATTAAAAATAATAGTTGTATCTATGAAATATGCAGGTTTTAGGGCAATACCGGGAGCTTAATATAATGTTTTCCCTAAATATTGGAGATTTACAGTTTTATGGGGACCCTGTGGTGGTTGTCCTCTCATTCTTTTGGCAGACTTTCTGGGGGAGGCACCTGCTGCATTGTTTTTCATTCACTTTTGCTTGGGTTGAGTCCTTCTTCTCCCTATCAAGGGGCTGGGCTCTGTGGAAACCGATTTTTCTGGCTTTTGTTCTCTGGAGGTTTTTTTCTTTGCAGTTTTTTGTGAACTTTTGGAGGATTGGAGGAAAACAAACTGCACCCAGACCTCCATCTCAGAGAAAAGCCTCAGTCTGCTCCCCTCTGGGTGGTCCAGAACACACAAACTCACCCTCTGCAAACTCCACTGAGCCATGCAACCTCTTACAGGCAGTGCACATCCCAGCCTTCATCTCAGGGGTCACCCAAAGCACCCACTTGTCTATGCACCTCTGTGCCACTAAAACCATGAGTGATATTGGTCCAAGGAGCCCGCTTCTGGTGGCTGCCTTTGCCGGGACTGCTGTGTGGGGTCCAGACCTCATGGCTGCACAGGTTACCACCATGGAATTGGGACCAGAGATGGCACTGAGTTCCTTCAGGCCCAGGTTTGCAATGTCCAGACCCTCGGCCAGTCCTATAGACTGCTGGTTAGCACCCACATGGAGCTTTCTCAGGCACCGATGGGGAGTGGGTCAGACCCCAGTGTCACAGTGCTCACAGAGTGCAAAAGTCTGTAGTTCTAGAGAATGCAGACTGGCACCCACACTAGACTCCCTCAGGCAGAGTGGGAGTGTGTCCAGCTGAGTGGTGGTGCAAGCTGTGCAACCTAGGGGGCTCAGGGACCAGGAACTGGAGGCTCTGCTGTTGCACTCTCTCTATCAGGGGTGGTCACCAGCAGTGTCCATCCTAGGTCCATGGGCTTATGCCCATGCCCATGACTGCCTGTTTCCACCAGTTGTCCCTTAAGATCTTTTGTTCCTTTTGAATGTTTTTAACTGGACTCCAAATTAATGCTGGTCCCAATCACAGACCACATGCATATTGGGGTATTACTTTCCAATGGGCCACTTATGGTGGCTCCCTCCCCGTTCTGTTTATCCTTCGATATCAGTCTGAGTGTTCCCATTCTGCTTTACCTCTCCACTAGTGTCTTCTGCCCCCATAGAGATCCAGAAGTGTATAATCTTACATCTCAGTCTGATTTTGTGGGTGTTCAGAGTGTTCTGGTAGATAATTAGCTCACTTTAGGGGACTGGTTGAAACAGGGTGTCCTACTTCTCTGCCATCTTGCCCCTCCTCATCCATTTATTCTCTCCATTACCTTTAAATGAAAAGCAGAATGTAGGTAACTGAGTATGTTCCAAGCACAACTGACTACTGACTATAAGGTATTCATCTCCATCTTTATTTGGAATAGTTTAACTTATTCTTCAAACTTAGTTCACATATCACTCCATCTATTAGATTTTTACCAACTCCTCCAGTCTAGTATTTTTTTTTCTTTGTGACTACATTTTACTTTACATATACCATCTCTGATACATTGCACATATGTTTCCTTTCTTGTCTAGATGTATCCTCTATTCCTAAAGTTATCCCAAATACCTGTGTCTTCAGCATTACCACAAGGCATTGCATATAGAATATGCTCAATACTTGTGAGGTGATTATGGCTGAACATGACTCTTGGAAAGAATCTGTAATAGAAATAGAAAGGAAGAGTGAAAGAAGAGGGAAGAAAAAAAGGAAGGAAGGGAGGAAGGGTGGGAGGAAGGAAGGGCTGTTTGTGAAGGAAACATGAACTTGGCTACTCTAATATATATAAATCCACCTTTTAACAAATATTTGTGAAAATATTTTTTATCATTTGCTGTGTGCAAGTACCAGTCTAGGAGTGTCATTGAGCTCAATGTGGAAGCTGTCTATGAAACTCTGGTATATCCACATATATTGATTGTCTTACCTATTTCCAAATTAGAATTTGGAATTCAAATCCAAATTCTAATTTGGAATTCCAAAGCCAAATTTGAAATCTAAATTTCAAAATTCCAAATTAACCTTGAGAACAGGTTTGTTGGTACTCATTTTTGGAAGTAGTAAATGAATATTCAAAATCCACATACTAAATTTTCTCAGATGCTTAGAAAATAATTAAGGAGTCAAAATGATTTGTGTACATTTAAAAATCTGGCTCTCAAAAGGACTTAAAGTCAAAGTTAGAAATAAGCAGTCTTTGATTTATTACTACTGCTTTAAGTTCAGTTCCTAAGTTGAAACAGAATCTAACTATCTCCCAATGTCTTCTTTCTTCTGGTTCTCTTCCTATACTGATTCCCTCTTGATAAAATTTTTGTTTGTTTCCAATAAAATCAACTTGAGATGTTGGAAAAAAATATGACCTTAAAGAAATAGTCATCAATATGAAAATGTGGGTGCCATTGTTGCTTTGCCCAGATCTTCCTTTTCAGCAGTTGCTTCTCTTCCCCAGATGTTGTAAATATTGCCTAATAATGGCTTGCAGTTAACTTTTCTCTAGAACAATGCCTTCCTTCAAAGAAGAGCTGCCTAACGCAAGACTATGCACTGGCACTTTCCATACTGGAGTGATCAGGACAAAAGACTGACTGAAAAACAGGTGTGCAATTCCAGTCCCTCACCTCAAGGAGAAAAAAAAGCAACTCTATGGTCTGATTCCTGTTCCAGAGTTTCACCCATGGGATCAGAATGAACCTGTGGGTAGGTGCAATTGCATTCTTGTTAGACTTTTCCCCCTGCTCTATCCAACTATTTTTTTTCTTGAGAGCACTCCCCCAACAAATAACTTGAACAAAAATATCTCTCCAACTCCTCTAGGGAAACTGATATAAGACATCAGTAAAGTTTTTAGAATTGTTTTTCACTTCCCAAAGAATTTCCTGGCATTTCTCCTCTATCTATAAACAAAATATATTTGCTCTTTGATTATTTTTAGATAAACAATTTTCTTGTTGGAAAGAGATTTCAGTGAAGAACAATGTATGACTCATACTACATGTTACAAGTTTAAAGTTTTAATATATGAATAATTATATATTCAATTTAATGATACATTTTTCTAAGACACTGATACTTTACTATGAATCAAATTCTATTACTCATAAATCAGAATTACTAGATGGTTAAGAAAGTGTGAGAGCTGGCACCATTTTCCCCACTAAATACACCCATTTCTCCATATCTCTGGTCTTTCTGACACAGAATCTACTCATGTGATGCTTTTTGTGCATAGGCCATAAAATGCTTCCCTCATCATTAGGCATTGTCTACCTAAAGCAATCTACACATTTAATGCAATTCCTATCAAAGTACCATTCATTTTTTTCAAAGAAATGGAACAAATAATCCTAAAATTTATATGGAACCAGAAAAGACCTCGAGTAGCCAAAGGAATATTGAAAAAGAAAGTCAAAGTTGGTGGCATCACAATTCCGGACTTCAAGCTCTATTACAAGGCATTGTCTCTTCTTAAGTATAACCACAAATAGAAAAAAAAATGCTATAATTAGTCTTGTACATAGTTTAATAGTTTTTGAATTTGAGCTTGAGTATTTGTCAAGTTTCTCCAGAGAAGCAGAACCAATAGGAAAGATGATAGATAGATAGATGATTAGATATAGACAGATATAGGCATATATGTCTTATGATGAAGAGATTTATTACAAGGAATTGTCTAATGTAGTTCTGGGAGATGAGAAGTGCTATTATCTGCTTTCTTCACACTAACATCTGAGGGAAGTTGGTGGCATAACTTAGACTAAATCTGAAGGCTTGAGAATCAGGTGCACATGCAGGCACCCAAGAAAGTCACTTTAGATATAAAAATATTTATTACTTATAATTTAGCTGGTAGATAAATTTAAAAAGATTGCAATTTAAAATCTAAATTTTAGGGCGCCTGGGTCGTTCAGTGGGTTAAGCTTCTGTCTTTGGCTCAGGTCATGGTCTCAGGGTCCTGGGATAGAGTCCCGCCCTGGGCTCTCTGATCAGCAGGGAGCCTGCTTCCCCCTCTATCTCTGTCTGCCTCTCTGCCTACTTGTGATCTCTGTCTGTTAAATAAATAAATTAAATCTTTAAAAAAACTATAAAAATATTTATAAAGTAATGAATTTTATAAACAAATCTTTGTTATATTTTCTAGCTTACTGAATTATATTAATTAATCTCACAGTAAAGTGAATTATGTCAAAAATTACTCCTTGTCAAGTTTAAACAGAGGACAAAGGAAATAAATGCAAATGAAGAATAATTTTCTAGTGTTTAAAAGAGGAAAAATAGATGACCATCTATAGAGCAATAGGTTTTCACTTACCTTTAGTTAAGAAGCCATTTAACTCAATTTCACTCATTTTAGCCAAATTAGGGATGATTAAATCCAAATCACTGAATGATATAGAGAAACATATTATAAGCCTAGACAACCTGAAATCAAGGTTTCAATTCAACAAAAATTTAGTTGTATTTGGTATAGAATTCAAGTTAATTATTCATTTACACCATCACTACAAAATATAGTCATTTTTCATGTTTTTCAACATATAAGAAACTTATTAGAATTATGAGATAATCATAAATTGCTGCTTAAAAAAAAAAAGCATCTGCCAAAGTGGTTATCACTTAAGTTGTTCATGAAGAATGAACTCTGAAGAAATGATCACTGGCCATGCTCCCTTTGAATTTATGAAGAAATGGGTGAATGGAGAAAGTCAAAGAGGAGGTGGAAACAAGAAAGAAAACCAAAGCTGAAAAATCTGTCTCTGAGACAGACCACCTTATAGTATGCAAAGAGCTCCAAAAATCTTTCAGAAGTACAAGTGAAAAGAAGAAATGAAAGGAAGTATGAAATAGGGAGGCAGAAAATTGTATATTACTTGTACTTCAATTAAAAAATGACTACCTAAAATGGACACATTGGTAGACTGGACATACACGAGAAAAAATATTCAGTGAACTTGAAGACAAGTCAATACAAAATTCCCAAACTGAAAAACAAAGAGAAAAAAAATTAAAGGAGAACTCAGGAAATTTTTAAAAGGTAATATGCACATACAGGAACACCAGAAAAGGAGAAAGCAGAGAAAGAAGCAGAAGAAATATTTGAAGTAGTAATGGCTAAGAATAACCCAAAATTAATGGCAAACACAAAATCACAAAGCTAGGATGCTCCAAGAACACCAAGCAGGAAAAATCGTGACAAATATGCACCTATAGCATATCATCTTCAAACAAACAAACAAACAAGCAACAAAAAGAAAATCTTGAAAGAAGCCCTAGGTGGGGAAGGTCTGATACCATTATGCTTTACATATAAAAGAACAAGAGTAATAATTACATTGGATATCTCTTTAGAAGTTATGTAAACAGAAGGGAATAAAGCAAAGTATTTACAGTTTTTAAAGAAAAAAAAATGAAAACCACTAATGTAGAATTCTGTATTCAGTAAGTTAATCTTTAAAAGTAAAGAAAGAAAAACTTTTGTGAATGAAATGTAAGAGAAAGGAATTTGTTACCAGTAGAACTGCTTTGAAAGAAATGCTAAAAATGGTTCTTGGAAAAGAAAGAAAATAATTTAGGTCTGAAATTGAGATTTATGTAAATAAGCAGTTTTAGAGAAGGAATAATAAAATTAAAATAAAATGTTTTATTTTACCAATTGATGATAGTTTCTTCAAGATAATAACAATGTATTGGACAATTATAGCTTATGGAAAAGTAAATGAAAGACAACAAATGTGCAAGAGCTAGAAGGGAGGAATTGGGGATACTCTAAGGCTCCTATATTTCCCAACGTAGTTTAGTATTCTTTGAAATTGGATTTAATTATTATAAATATATGTTGCAAAATGTATGGCACCTATTTTAAAAATGATAATTTATATGTTAAGAAAGAAAGTGGAACCATATTAAATTTTAAATTAAAAACAGAGAAGGAAGAAAAGAATTAGAAGAAAAAAACTAAAAATAAAAATAATATCAACAATAGAAGAAAGTTACAAATAGAGTAAATATTAATCCAATAATATCATTTAAATGTGAAATCCTCAAAATATACCAATTGAAAGACAGATTGTCAGAGGATTTAACAAGACCAAATAAAGCAACACCTAACTATATGTTGTCTACAAATAACCTGCTTTGAATATAAAGACACAGATTAAAAGTAAAGGAATAAAGAATGATATGCCATACTAATACTAATCAAAGGAAAGCTAAAGTAGCTATATTAATTTCAGTTGTAGCTCACTTCAGAGCAAAGAAAATTATGAGATAAACAAGAGCTTTACATACTCATAAGGTGGCCATTTCTTCAACATATCAAAACTCTTAATGTATGCAACTAACAACAGAGTGTCAAAATAGATGACAAAAAAAAATGACAGATCTTCAAGGAGAAATATACAAATAGTTGGAGATTTCAACACCCCTCTATCAGTAATGGAAAAATTTAGAATACATAAAATCACTAAGAATAAATTTCAACTGAATTACATCATCAATCAAATATATCTTATTAACATTTATAGAATACTTTAGAAACAGTGGAATGCATATTCTCTTTAAGCTTGCCTAGAACATTCATGAAGATAGACCACATTCAGGAACATGAAACATGTTTAACCAAGTTTAAGTGAACAAAAATTATAGAAAGCATACTTTCAGACCACAAAAAGAATTAAACTGGAAACCAATAACATGAAGATAGCTATAAAAATCCCAGAATACTTAAAGACTAAACAACATATTTTTTATTAACATATAATGTATTATTCATTTCAGAGGTACAGATCTGTGAATCATCAGTCTTACACAATTCACAGCACTCACTGAGGCATATACCCTCCCCAGTGTCCATCACCCAGCCACCCTATCCCTGCCCCCACTCCAACAACCCTCAGATTGTTTCCTGAGATTAAGAGTCTCTTACTGTTTGTCTCTCTCCCCTTTCCCATCTTTAAACAACATATTTTTAAATAACACAGGGAACAAAGAAATTTCAGGAGAAATTTTTTTTTAAGATTTATTTATTTATTTATTTGACAGAGATCACAAGTAGGCAGAGAGGCAGGCAGAGAGAGAGGAGGAAGCAGGCTCCCCTAGAGAGCAGAGAGCCCGATGCGGGGCTTGATCCCAGGACTCCGAGATCATGACCTGAGCCAAAGGCAGAGGCTTTAACCAACTGAGCCCCCAGGAGAAATTTTTAAACATTTTGAAATAAATGAAAATGAAAACATAATTTATCAAAATAGGTGGATATGCTGAAAGGCAAGCTAAAAGGGAAATTTATAGTATTAAATGTGTACTTAGAAGAAAAACCTAAAATCAATAATTTAAACATACATCTTAAGAAAGTAGAAAAAGAACAAATTAAATCCAAAGTAAGTAGAGGAATAGGAATACTATTAATTAGAAAACAAGTTAATGAAATTGAAGAAAGGAAAACAACAAAAATAAATCAGTGAAAACAAAAGCTTGTCCATTAAAAAATAAGAAAATTGATAATCTAGCTAGACTAAGGAAAAAAGAAGACAAAAATTAGTAATATCAGAAGTGAAAGAGAAGACATCCCTAAAGATCCCACAGACATTAAAATGATGATGTTAATATTATATATAGCTTCATGTTCAAAAATGCATAATTTAAATGAAATGGACAAACTCCTGGAAAGATATAACCAATAGTAGATATTCTAAATAGACCTGCAACTGTTTTTACTGTAGCTGTCTGATGCTTTTGCCATATAATTTTGGAAATGACCCAGCTTTTCTATTTGTTCTAGAAGAAATATTGGCTCATCATTAGCTATCTACCTCATTAAAAATAATCGTGTCTCCACAGTGCCTTAGTATTTAAGACTTACATTACTATTAAGGAAGTATCAACACAAGCATCTATGCTTTTTTTTAAAAGATTTTATTTATTTATTTGACAGAGAGAGATCACAAGTAGGCAGAGAGGCAAGCAGAGAGAGAGAGAGAAGCAGGTTCCCTGCCAAGCAAAGAGCCTGATGTGGGGCTGATCCCAGGACCCTGAGATCATGACCTGAGCTGAAGGCAGAGGCTTAACCCACTGAGCCACCCCGGTGCCCTGCGTCTATGCTTTTAAAAATATATATATTTATTTATTTGTGAGAGAAAGAAGGAGAGAGAAGCAAGGGGAGAAGATGGAGAGGGACAAGCAGACCCCATGCTGAGGTCAGAGTCTGACACAAGACTTGATCTCAGGATTCTGAGATCATGACCTGAACCAAAACCAAGAGTCAGATGCTTAACTGACTGAGACACCCAGGTACCCCACAGCATCTGTGCTTTATGAGAAGATATTTACAATCAAAGTCAACCTCAGCAATCCACACATATACATATGGAGATAAAGGAACTATGCCCAGATTATCTTTGTACTGTCTCTGCCACTCTGCATCCCTGGGATATATTTTCCCCCTCATGTCAGTGGTTTCAAAAGTGGATGAATGTAACCCAATAATATTCAATATTTAACGTCTAAACTCTTATACTTGATCAAAGCACAAGCTCCACAAATTTGAAGAGGCATAGCTACTTGACTTGAAAATGTGAAAGGAGAAAGATTTTGATCATAAGCTCCATGTTATTCAGCTTGTGTCTTATATTCATTAACTCTATTCATCTGTTTAATACACTCCATAGATTACTTTGGAGTAATCAAACACAAAACAAGGAACTTGATTGTCCAGTATATTCTCTCCTTCTAAATCTACACAGAACAGGTATTTTTTTCCTAGCACTATTTTCAAAGGCAGGTTGTAGTGTTCCCTTGGAAGATGACCAGCTACAGAGAAGGGTTCAATAGTTTTGCATGGGAAATGACAAAAGGAATTAGGGATATTTAACATGGGTACATGATTTAAGCAAAATCAAAACTATAAATAGTTTAAAAGCTGCAGATGAAAGTATGGTTGGATGTGTTTTATATTTTTCAAGAAGATCAAGCTAGGATAGGGAATAAAAGAGATATAGAGTCAGCTTTCAATTACCAAAGACTTAAAATATAATTAGATCTGTCTGAACATGGATTAACTAAGCACAATGGAGAATATATCATAAAAGTCAAGACTCTGGGGAAAATACACAGACTGCATTAGAGAATAGTGTTTTAAAAAAACAATCCTACTCATAATTGTCCTTGGAAAATAATGAAGGTACAAATTATTCCTATAGGAGAAAAAAATAAATCTAAGCTTGAACTGATGAAAGAAAAATGGAAAATAGCTAAATCTTAAAAAAATAGAATTTATGAAAAATTTTAAAAATCCTATTGAAGGAATAAGATGGGGAGGAGGTACCAGTACCAGATTTGAGGTCTCTATAAACCATATGAAGCAGATTGTAGTTTGATAAAGTTTAATCAGACATTTATAGTGAAAGGATTCATCTGGCAAAAAATTTTAGAGAATGAATTCCAATTAATGGAATAGTTTCAACCTGTAAATTTTAAGGAGATACAATTTGGTCTATAACTATCTTGAGTATAATATTCAACATTGTTCATATTATTCCAGATTTTATAAACTTAACATAATAATTATGAACATCATTTCCCTTTATGGTGTACTGAGACAAATCAGTCTAAATCTATACTCAACCTAGTACATATCAAGGAAATGTTTTAAAATTTTATCCAAAAGCAGCAATCATGTAGAAGACTGGGAGGGGGATCAGATCTTATATCAACTTCCCACTCTTTTGAATACAAAGAAGCTAAGATTTGCTTCTGGCTATCCCTACAATTTACACTATTACTCTTTTAAAAATACAGTAACAAAAAATGTGAACATATTTTAAAATAGGATATAGAATATAAAAATGATTTGGTCAGAGATTTTTCTGTATGAATTTTATTGTTAAAAGGTTTCATTCTTAACAGCAAAACTCCTTGTTTAACTATGCATTAGTACTATTTTCATAGGTCATCAACTCGGTCAGATTTTAAAATTACCGTGATACCTAAACATTGTGTTACACAGATCATTAGCTGAATATTTTCTATGCTTCATATCTCATGATAGGAACTATAGAGAGTGCAGAAGTTTATCTTTATATCCAAACGTGGACATATTTAACTATCTTCTGGGATCATGGATGTTGACTTAGTAAGAGATAAACATCACTAGTTTTCACAAACTATTGAAGGTACATTTGAAAAGGGTATTGGTCCTAGAAAACACAGATAAAGTAAGCTGGAGGGCTAACCTAGTCTTTTGAATGTCCCCTATGTATCAGGCATGATGCTGACTCACTCACCCCTAAGGAAAATGATTTCTGTTCTCTAGTCCAGAGGAGCAGGAATTCTTGGAAAATCATATAAAGTGATTATCCCTGCCAAAGTAAAAGAAAACACATAATAACATAAAAAATATTTTTCCTCTAAAATGACAAAAAGTTCTAAATGTTGTATATTGAATTTCTAAATCAACTAAATTCTAAAAATAATGGAATAATCTTACAAGTGCAAATATCTTTTTGAATTAGTATTTTCATTTCCTTTAGATGTACATTCAGAAGTGGAATTTCTGGATCAAATATTTTTAGTTTTTTGAGGAACCTCTATACTGTTTTTCACAGTGGCTCTATGAATTGACATTCTCACCAATACTACAATTACCTAGTGATGTTGAGCATATTTTCAGATAGCTGGTTGGCCATTTGTATGATTTCTTTGGAAAAATTTCTATTCAGATCTTCTGTCTATTTCTAAATCAGATTTTTTTTTTGTAATTGAGTTTAGTTCTTTATATATTTTGGATATTAATTCCTTATGTTGCTTTCTCTTTGTGTGTGTGCATGTGTGTGTGTTTTCCTTTGCTGTGTAGAAGCTTTTCAGGTTGATGTAGACCCACTTGTTTAATTTTGCTTTTGTTGTCTTTGTTTTTGGTGTCAAATACAAAAAAAATCATTGCTAAGACCAGTGTTAAAGAAATGTATTTATTTACCACATACATTTTCTTTCAGGAGTTTTATGGGTTCAGGTCTTATGTTAAAGTCTTTCATCCATTTTGAGTTTAATTTTGTTCTGATGTAGGATAAGGGTCCTGTTTCATTCTTTGGCATGTGATTGTTCAGGTTTCCCAAAACCATTAATTGAAAGTACTGACATTTCCTCATTGTATATTCTTGGATCATTTATCATAGATTAATAGTCCCTAAGTGCACGGTTTATTGCTGGGCTCTCTATTCTGTTCCACTGTGGCATGTGTCTGTTTTTATGTCAATACCATACAGTTTTGATTTCAATAGCTTTGTAATATAGTCTGAAATCAGGGAGTATGACATCTCCAGCTTTGTTCTTCTCTCTCAAGATTGCTTTTACTATCCTTGGGGTCTTTGATGGTCCCATACAAATTTTAGGATTCTTTGTTCTATTTCTGTGAAAAATACCATTGGAATTTTGATAGGGGCTGCACTGAATCTGTAACTTGATTGGAGTAGCATAGACATTTTAACCATATTAATTATTTCAAACCATAAGCACAGAATTTTTTTTTTCCATTTATTTGTGTCTCCTCCAATATCTTTATCAGTGCCTTATAGTTTTCAGTGTACAGGTCTTTCATTTCTTGGTTAAATTATTCCTTGTACTTGGGATTATTTTCTTAATTTCTCTTTCTCTTTTTTTAAGATTTTATTTATTTATTTGACAGCCAGAGATCACAAGTAGGCAGAGAGGCAGGCAGAGAGAGAGAGAGGAGGAAGCAGGCTCCCTGCTGATCAGAGAGCCCAATGCAGGGCTAGATCCCAGGACCCATGGGATCAGATCATGACCTGAGCCAAAGACAGAGGCTTTAACCCACTGAGCCACCCAGGCATCACTTAATTTCTCTTTCTGATAGTTTATTATTAGTAAATAGAAATGCAACTGATTTTTTTGTGTTGAGTTTGTAAACTTCAGCTTTACTGAATTTATTAGTTCTAACAGGTCTTTGGTGGTGTCTTTAGAGTTTTGCGTATGTAACATCATGTCCTCTGCAAATAGACACAGTTTTACTTCTTTCTTTCTGATTTGGATGCCTATCATTTCTTTTTCTTATCTAATTACTCTCTAGGACTTCCAATATTATGTTGAATAAAACTAGTGAGAGAGGGCGCCTGGGTGGCTCAGTGGGTTAAAGCCTCTGCCTTCGGCTCAGGTCATGATCCCAGGGTTCTGGGATCGAGCCCCACATCGGGCTCTCTGCTCAGCAGGGAGCCTGCTTCCTCCTCTCCCTCTATTTCTGCCTGCCTCTCTGCCTACTTGTGATCTCTGTCAAATAAATAAATAAATAAATAAATAAATAAATAAATAAATAATAAAAAAACAAAACTGGTGAGAGAAATCATCCCTGTCTTATTCCTGTCTTAGAGCATCCTTGTCTTATTCCTGACCTTATTTTTGATTTTTCTTATTCCTCAGTATGGTGTTAGTTGTTGACTTGTCACAGATGACCTTTATTATGTTGAGGTACATTCTGTCTATACTCATTTTGTTAAGAGTTTTAATCAAGATTCAACATTGAATCTTGCCAAATGCTTTTTCTGCACCTATTAAAATGCTCATATTATTTTAATCCTTCAATTTGTTGATGTGGCATATCACACTGATTGATTTGCAGATAAGAAACATCGTTACATCCAAGAAATAAATCCCCCTTGATTATTTTAATGTATTGTTTAATTCAGTTTAATATTTCATTGAGGATTTTTGCATCTATGCTTATCAGGAATATTAGCCTTTTAAAATATTTTTTTCTTGTGGTTTACTTGTCTGATTTTAATATCAGGGTTATTCTTACCTTGTAAGATGTTTGAAGTGTTCCCTCCTCCTCCTCCTCCTGCTCTTCGCTTCTTCTTCTTCTTCTGCTTCTGCTTCTGCTTCTTCTTCTTCTGAAAGAGCTTGAAGACAATTATCATACAATCTCTCTGATATGAGGAATTTGAGAGGCAGGGTGGGGGATTATGGGGGTAGGCAAGGAAAAAAAATGAAACAAGATGGGATTGGGAGGGAGACAAACCATGAGACACTCTTAATCTCACAAAACAAACTGAGGGCTGCTTGGGGGGTGGCATGTAGGGATAGGGTGGTTTGGTTATGGACATTGGGAAGTGTATGTGCTATGAATAGTGCTGTGAAATGTGTAAGTCTGATGATTCACAGACCTATATCCCTGAGGCAAATAATATATTATATGTTAAAAAAATATTTTTTTAATTTTTAATTTTTAATTTTTTATAAACATATAATATATTTTTATCCCTAGGGGTACAGGTCTGAGAATTGCCAGGTTTACACACTTCACAGCACTCACCATAGCACATACCCTCCCCAATGTCCATAATCCCACCCCCCCAACCCCCCTCCCACCAGCAACCCTCAGTTTGTTTTGTGAGATTGTCACTTATGGTTTGTATCCCTCCCAATCCCATCTAGTTTCATTAAATCTTCTCCTACCCCCTTAACCCCTCATGTTGCATCTCCTCTCCCTCATATTAGGGAGATCATATGGTAGTTGTCTTTCTCCGATTGACTTATTTCGCTAAGCATGATACCCTCTAGTTCCATCCATGTCGTCACAAATGGCAAGATTTCATTTCTTTTGATGGCTGCATAGTATTTCATTGTGTATATATACCACATCTTCTTTATCCATTCGTCTGTTGATGGACATCTAGGTTCTTTCCATAGTTTGGCTATTGTAGACATTGCTGCTATAAACATTCGGGTGCACGTGCCCCTTCGGATCACTATGTTTGTATCTTTAGGGTAAATACCCAGCAGTGCAATTGCTGGGTCATAGGATAATTCTATTTTCAACATTTTGAGGAACCTCCATGCTGTTTTCCAGAGTGGTTGCACCAGCTTGCATTCCCACCAACAGTGTAGGAGTGTTCCCCTTTTCCGCATCCTCGCCAGCATCTGTCATTTCCTGACTTGTTAATTTTAGCCATTCTGACTGGTGTGAAGTGATATCTCATTGTGGTTTTGATTTGTATTTCCCTGATGCCGAGTGATATGGAGCACTTTTTCATGTGTCTGTTGGCCATCTGGATGTCTTCTTTGCAGAAATGTCTGTTCATGTCCTCTGCCCATTTCTTGATTGGATTATTTGTTCTTTGGGTGTTGAGTTTGCTAAGTTCTTTATAGATTTTGGACACTAGCCCTTTATCTGATATGTCGTTTGCAAATATCTTCTCCCATTCTGTCAGTTGTCTTTTGGTTTTGTTAACTTTCCTTTGCTGTGCAAAAGCTTTTGATTTTGATGAAATCCCAATAGTTCATTTTTGCCCTTGCTTCCCTTGCCTTTGGCAATGTTCCTAGGAAATGTTGCTGCGGCTGAGGTCGAAGAGGTTGCTGCCTGTGTTCTCCTCAAGGATTTTGATGGATTCCTTTCTCACATTGAGGTCCATCATCCATTTTGAGTCTATTTTAGTGTGTGGTGTAAGGAAATGGTCCAATTTCATTTTTCTGCCTATGGCTGTCCAATTTTCCCAACACCATTTATTGAAGAGGCTGTCTTTTTTCCATTGGACATTCTTTCCTGCTTTGTCAAAGATGAGTTGACCATAGAGTTGAGGGTCTATTTCTGGACTCTCTATTCTGTTCCATTGATCTATGTGTCTGTTTTTGTGCCAGTACCATGCTGTCTTGATGATGACAGCTTTGTCATAGAGCTTCAAGTCCGGGATTGTGATGTCACCAACTTTGGCTTTCTTTTTCAATATTCCTTTGGCTATTCGAGGCCTTTTCTGGTTCCATATAAATTTTAGGATTATTTGTTCCATTTCTTGGAAAAAAATTGATGGCACTATGATAGGAATTGCATTAAATGTGTAGATTGCTTTAGGTAGCATAGACATTTTCACAATATTTATTCTTCCAATCCAGGAGCATGGAACATTTTTCCATTTCTTTGTGTCTTCCTCAATTTCTTTCATGAGTACTTTAGAGTTTTCTGAGTATAGATTCTTAGCCTCTTTGGTTAGGTTTATTCCTAGGTATCTTATAGTTTTGGGTGCAATTGTAAATGGGATGGACTCCTTAATTTCTGTTTCTTCTGTCTTGTTGTTGGTGTAGAGAAATGCAACTGATTTCTGTGCATTGGTTTTATATCCTGACACTTTACTGAATTCTTGTACAAGTTCTAGCAGTTTGGGAGTGGAGTCTTTTGGATTTCCCACATATAGTATCATATCATCTGTGAAGAGTGATAGTTTGACTTCTTCTTTGCTGATTTGGATGCCTGTAATTTCCTTTTGTTGTCTGATTGCTGAGGCTAGGACTTCTAGTACTGTGTTGAATAGCAGTGGTGATAATGGACATCCCTGCTGTGTTCCTGACCTTAGTGGAAAAGCTTTCAGTTTTTCCCCATTGAGAATGATATTTGAGGTGGGTTTTTCATAGATGGCTTTGATAATATTGAGGTATGTGCCCTCTAGCCCTACACTTTGAAGAGTTTTGATCAGGAAGGGATGCTGCACTTTGTCAAATGCTTTTTCAGCATCTATGGAGAGTATCATATGGTTCTTGTTCTTTCTTTCATTAATGTGTTGTATCACGTTGATCGATTTGAGGATGTTGAACCAACCTTGCCGCCCTGGAATAAATCCCACTTGGTCGTGGTGAATAATCCTTTTAATGTACTGTTGAATCCTATTGGCTAGTATTTTGGTGAGAATTTTGGCATCTGTGTTCATCAAGGATATTGGTCTGTAGTTCTCTTTTTTGATGGGATCCTTGTCTGGTTTTGGGATCAAGGTGATGCTGGCCTCATAAAATGAGTTTGGAAGTTTTCCTTCCATTTCTATTTTTTGGAACAGTTTCAGGAGAACAGGAATTAGTTCTTCTTTAAATGTTTGGTAGAATTCCCCTGGGAAGCCATCTGGCCCTGGGATTTTGTTTGTTTGGAGATTTTTGATGACTGTTTCAATCTCCTTACTGGTTATGGGTCTGTTCAGGCTTTCTATTTCTTCCTGGTTCAGTTGTGGTAGTTTATATCTCTCTAGGAATGCATCCATTTCTTCCAGATTGTCAAATTTGTTGGCGTAGAGTTGCTCATAGTATGTTCTTATAATTGTCTGTATTTCTTTGGTGTTCATTGTGATCTCTCCTCTTTCATTCATGATTGTATTTATTTGGGTCCTTTCTCTTTTCTTTTTGATAAGTCTGGCCAGGGGTTTATCAATCTTATTAATTCTTTCAAAGAACAAGCTCCTAGTTTCGTTGATTTGTTCTATTGTTTTTTTGGTTTCTATTTCATTGATTTCTGCTCTGATCTTTATGATTTCTCTTCTCCTGCTGGGTTTAGGGTTTCTTTCTTGTTCTTTCTCCAGCTCCTTTAGGTGTAGGGTTAGGTTGTGTACCTGAGACCTTTCTTGTTTCTTGAGAAAGGCTTGTACCGCTATATAGTCTCCTCTCAGGACTGCCTTTGCTGTGTCCCACAGATTTTGAACCGTTGTGTTTTCATTATCATTTGTTTCCATGAATTTTTAAAATTCTTCTTTAATTTCCTGGTTGACCCATTCATTCTTTAGAAGGATGCTGTTTAGTCTCCATGTATTTGGGTTCTTTCCAAATTTCCTCTTGTGATTGAGTTCTAGCTTCAGAGCATTTTGGTCTGAAAATATGCAAGGAATGATTCCAATCTTTTGATAACGGTTGCGATCTGATTTAGGACCAAGAATGTGATCTATTCTGGAGAATGTTCCATGTGCACTAGAGAAGAATGTGTATTCTATTGTTTTGGGATGAAATGTTCTGAATATATCTGAATATATCTGAATATTTGTGATGTCCATCTGGTCCAGTGTGTCATTTAAGGCCTTTATGTCCTTGTTGATCTTTTGTTTGGATGATCTGTCCATTTCAGTGAGTGGAGTGTTAAAGTCCCCTACTATTATTGTATTATAGTCGATGTGTTTCTTTGATTTTGTTATTAATTGGTTTATATAGTTGGCTGCTCCCACGTTAGGGGCATAGATATTTAAAATTATTAGATCTTCTTGTTGGACAGTTCCTTGAGTATGATATAGTGTCCTTCCTCATCTCTTATTATAGTCTTTGGCTTAAAATCTAATTGATCTGATCTAAGGATTGCCACTCCTGCTTTCTTCTGATGTCCATTAGCATGGTAAGTTCTTTTCCACACCCTCACTTTAAATCTGGAGGTGTCTTTGGGTTTAAAATGAGTTTCTTGTAGGCAACATATAGATGGGTTTTGTTTTTTTTATCCATTCTGATACCCTGTGTCTTTTGATTGGGGCATTTAGCCCATTAACATTCAGGGTAACTATTGATAGATATGAATTTAGTGCCATTGTATTGCCTGTAAGGTGACTGTTATTGTATATTGTCTCTGATCCTTTCTGATCTACTACTTTTAGGGTCTCTCTTTGCTTAGACGACCCCTTTCAATATTTCCTGTAGAGCTGGTTTGGTGTTTGCAAATTCTTTCAGTTTTTGTTTGTCCTGGAAGCTTTTAATCTCTCCTTCTATTTGCAATGATAGCCTAGCTGGATATAGTATTCTTGGCTGCATGTTTTTCTCATTTAGTACTCTGAATATATCATGCCAGTTCTTTCTGGCCTGCCAGGTCTCTGTGGATAAGTCTGCTGCCAATTTAATATTTTTACCATTGTACGTTACAGACTTCTTTTCCCGGGCTGCTTTCAGGATCTTCTCTTTGCCACTAAGACTTGTAAATTTTACTATTAGGTGACGGGGTGTGGACCTATTCTTATTGATTTTGAGGGAGGTTCTCTGAACCTCCTGGATTTTGATCCTTGTTCCCTTTGCCATTTTGGGGAAATTCTCTCCAATAATTCTCTCCAATATACCTTCTGCTCCCCTCTCTGTTTCCTCTTCTTCTGGAATCCCAATTATTCTAATGTTGTTTTGTCTTATGGTGTCACTTATCTCTCAAATTCTCCCCTCGTGGTCCAGTAGCTGTTTGTCCCTCTTTTGTTCAGCTTCTTTATTCTCTGTCATTTGGTCTTCTATATTGCTAATTCTTTCTTCTGCCTCATTTATCCTAGCAGTGAGAGCCTCCATTTTTTATTGCACCTCATTAATAGCTTTTTTTATTTCAACTTGGTTAGATTTTAGTTCTTTTATTTCTCCAGAAAGGGCTTTTATATCTCCTGAGAGGGTTTCTCTAATATCTTCCATGCCTTTTTCGAGCCCGGCTAGAACCTTGAGAGTCGTCATTCTGAACTCTAGATCTGACATATTACCAGTGTCTGTATTGATTACGTCCCTCGCCTTCGGTACTGCCTCTTGTTCTTTTTTTTTTTTTTTTTTTTTTTTTGTGGTGAATTTTTGCACCTTGTCGTTTTGTCCAGATAAGAGTATATGAAGGAGCAAGTAAAATACTAAAATGGTGGCAACAACCCCAGGAAAATATGCTTTAACCAAATCAGAAGAGATCCCAAATCGTGAGGGGAGAGAAAGGGGATAAAAAGAGTTTCAGAAAGAAAAAAAAAAAAAAAGAAAGAAAGAAACAATTAAAAAAAGAAAATGAATAAGGAAAAATATAAAAAAAGAAAAAAATATATATCTATTAGGTAAACTCGTTAAAAAGCGTTAAAAATGAAAAGGGTTAAAGTTAAAAAAATAGCAGAAGAAGAGAAAAAAAATTGAAAAAGAAAAAAAATTAAATTAACTGCAAGGCTAAAGAATCATGGGGAGAAAACCAGGAGTTCTGTGCTTTGCTTTCTCTCCTCCTCTGGAATTCCGCTGCTCTCCTTGGTATTGAAACTGCACTCCTTGGTAGGTGAACTTGGTCCTGGCTGGGTTTCTTGTTGATCTTCTGGGGGAGAGGCCTGTTGTAGTGATTCTCAAGTGTCTTTGCCCCAGGCAGAGTTGCACCATCCTTACCAGGGGCTGTGCTGAGTAATCCGCTTGGGTTTGCTTTCAGGAGCTTTTGTTCCCTGAGCACTTTCTGTAGAGTTCCGGAGGACGGGAATGAAGATGGCTGCCTCCCAGTCTCCAGCCGGGAGGAGCCGAGAGCCCGGGGCCCCACTCCTCAGTGTGCCCTCAGAGAACAGCACCCAATTACTCCCATCACCCTGCCTCCGGCCACGCTCCAAGCTGACGGAGCCTGCGACCGGTTCAAGGTAACCCCGAGCTGTGAGCTTACTCCTCGGCTCCGTATCTGTAGAAGATAAGGGAGAAGATATTTGCAAATGACATATCAGATAAAGGGCTACTGTCCAAAATCTATAAAGAACATAGCAAACTCAACACCCAAAGAACAAATAATCCAATCAAGAAATGGGCAGAAGACATGAACAGACATTTCTGCAAAGAAAACATCCAGATGGCCAACAGACACATGAAAAGTGTTCCACATCACTCGGCATCGGCAAAATACAAATCAAAACCACGATGAGATATCATGTCACACCAGTCAGAATGGCTAAAATTAACAAGCCAGGAAATGACAGATGCCGGTGAGGATACGGAGAAAGGGGAACCCTCCTACACTGTTGGTGGGAATGCAAGCTGGTGCAACCACTCTGGAAAACAGCATGGAGGTTCCTCAAATAGTTGAACATAGAACTACCCTATGACCCAGCAATTGCACTACTGGGTATTTACACTAAAGATACAAACGTAGTGATCTGAACGGGCACGTGCACCTGAATGTTTATAGCAGCAATGTCTACAATAGCCAAACTATGGAAAGAGCCTAGATGTCCATCAACAGATGAATGGATAAAGAAGATGTGATATATATATATATATATATATATATATATATATATATATAATGCAGCTATTAAAAGAAATGAAATCTTGCCATTTGCAATGACGTGGATGGAACCAGAGGGTATCATGCTTAGCTAAATAAGTCAATTGGAGAAAGACAACTATCATATGATCTCCCTGATATGAGGAATTGGAGATGCAACAGGGGGGTTAGGGGGTAGGAGAAGAATAAATGAAACAAGATGGGATCGGGAGAGAGACAAAGCATAAGTGACTCTTAATCTCACAAAACAAACTGAAGGTTGCTGGGAGGAGGGGGGTGGGAGAGGGAGGTGGGGTTATGGATATTGGGGAGGGTATGTGCTATGGTGAGTGCTGTGAAATGTGTAAACCTGACGATTCACAGACCTGTACGCCTGGGGATAAAAATACATTATAGTTTATAAAAAAATAAAAAGAAAATAAAGATAAAAAATAAAAGAAATAACAAAAAACAACAACAACAACAAAAACTTCTGTTCTCTTTCAAGTATGGTGTGATATAAAGGTGATTCTGTGTGGCTGACATTTCTTAGTGTTAGCTCCCTTAACTGAGATTGGAAGCTGTTTAAAGCAGATTAATTCCATGTAAAATTTTGAAAACCAAGAATTCTCTATAGATGGTGGAGTGTCATCTGCAGTTCTGTGATATATAAGTGATGGTTTTCCTGGCTGTATTTTTTATATCTCATCTTTCAGTTCCTGGCTCCTGGGGGTTCATCTTTAACATTTGTTGAGATCCTATCCTCCATACTTTCCTTTTTTAAAAATATTTTATTTATTTTTTTTTGACAGAGAGAGACAGAGAGAGAGAGGGAGCAGAAGCAGGAGGAGTGAGAGAGTGAGAAGCAGGTTTCCTACTGGGCAGGGAGCCTGTTGTGGGGCTCAATTCCAGGACCTTGGGATCATGATCTGAGCCAAAGGCAGAGCTTTAATGACTGAGCTACCCAGGCGCACCAGTATACTTTCCATTTTTTAACCTGAAGGACCAGAAAGAATAGTTAAGAACAAAAGAGAATAGAAAACAACTCAGGGCAAAATGGAAGAACCTAATATAGTTGATTCTAAAGCAGGTGCTAAGCAAGCATCCTCAGTAGTCCTGCTGACACATGTAACTTCTCTTCATGCAAAGAGCAATTATTTTATTTATTTATTTTTTTTAATTGGGAAATTGGCTGGCTCAGTCAGTACAGCATGTGACTCTTGATTGCAGGGTTGTAAATTCAAGCCCTATTCTGGGTGTAGAGATTATTTAAAAATAAAATCTTAAGGGCACCTGGGTGGCTCAAATGGTTAAGCGTCTCTCCCTTTGTCCCAGGCCATGATCTCAGGGTCGTGGAATAGAGCCCTGTATTGGGCTCCCCACTCAGCTGAAAGCCTGCTTCCCCCTCTCTCCTTGCCTGCCTCTGCCTAATTGTGATCTCTTTCTCTCTGTGTCAAATAAATAAATAAAATATTTTTTAAAATTTAAAAAAATAAAATCTTAGATTTTTTATTAAAATAAATTTGATGTATAATATTGTGTAAGTTTAGGGAATATAATATTTTGATTTGATATTGTAAGTATAGCATATGATATAATATAATTTAAGTACTTAATATAATTATAACATTTATGTATTGTATTTTATATTGTCATATTTATATATTGTAATATATTGTAACACTAGCATCTCCATCAAGTCATATTTTGTGTGTGTGTGTGTGTGTGTTGGAGATAATTAAGGTCTAGTCTTAGCAGATTTGATATCTAGGACTTATTTGTAACTACTTGCAAGTTTCTAGTCTTAAAGTATCTCCTTCCCCTCCCCCCTTTAATCCACTGTTTTAGTCTCTGTTTTTATTACTTTGGCTTTTTAAAATTCCTTGACAATTTTCTTTTAAGCATTTTTAGACTGGTGCAGATTAAAAGAGATTGCAGTTTGAAACAATTCAAAGCCACCACCATTAAAAGTATGGGCACTTTATTTGCAAAGCACATTTAAACTGATTTCAGATAATTTGTATTTGGATTGTTAACTCACTTTGCCAAGAAACAATTGATTAGAGTAAGCCAGTTTGCCTCTTTTAACAGACTAAACTATCCTTTGTGGAACAGTTTTGGTTAACTTGTGCTGTAAAAAATAGTTTAGTTTTCTCTTAGATCCTTTCTTTTCTTTTTTTTTTTTTAAGATTATTATTTATTTATTTGACAGAGATCACAGGTAGGGAGAGAGGAAGGCAGAGAGAGAGGGAGGGAAGCAGGCTCCCCACTGAGCAGAGAACCCAATGCACAATTACACTAATACAAAATGTACTATTTGCATTCAAACCTGAATTCTTTTTTCCAAAATTCATTATTTATGCACCACATCCAGTGCTCCATGCAATATGTGCCCTCCTTAATTCCCACCACCAGGCTCACCCAACCCCACACCCCCCTCTCCCCCAAAACAGTTTGTTTCTCAGAGTCCACAGTCTCTCATGGTTTGTCTCCCCCTCCGATTTCCCCTAACTCACTTCTCTCCATCTCCCAATGTCCTTTGTGTTATTCCTTATGCTCCACAAGTAAGTGAAACCATATGATAATTGACTCTCTCTGCTTGACTTATTTCACTCAGCATAATATCTTCCAGCCAGTCCATGTTGATACATGAAAGTCTGGTATTCATCCTTTCTGATGGAGGCCTAATACTCCATTGTATATATGGACCATATCTTCAAACCTGAATTCTTGAAGTTGATCTTAAGAATAAGGAAGAAAAAAAGATGCTTTATTCAATAGAAACTTGAACCTGGCCTTGTTTTTTATAATGCAAAGCAAAAAGAATGAATATCTTATAAGCACTGTTTTTTTAAAAGTGAAAGAGAATGATTATGTATGAGTGGGCCTAAGCAGACTCAGGGTTAGGTCAGACAGTGCAACATATACATACAAAAATAAAATCAGCAGAAAGGAGGTTGAAAAGGTTAAAAGCAGATGCAGAGGGGGAAAAAAAACAATTTGGCTTATTTTAACTATGTGCTTCTAGACAGCTTTTCACATAGGGAGGCTAATTCTAGGTCTTACATTATTTAAAGGGGTCCTGATAGTGTTTGCTTCTTACTTGTTTGGCTGAATACTCCAAAATTTAAAAAAAAAAAAAAAGCTTAGACTCTTACACCCTATTTAATCACTGGGAAATGCAGACCTGCGGAGGAGGCACAGAGGCACAGCTACGAAACTTATTTTCAAGTGACAGTTTCAGGGAGGAGTGGCTTTCAGCATGATGTTTAATTTAGAGCAATTGACAAGCCATACAGTATGCAGTGTGAGACAATTATTTACAGTAAGGTAAACTGTGCTACCAGAGGAATCTGCCCTAAAGTGCAATTCTTTTCCCAAGCACCCCCTACACATGCCTGCCTTGTGCTTTTCAAAGTATTATATTTCAGAAAAACACTGCAAGGTGATAATTGCTT
This sequence comes from Enhydra lutris kenyoni, assembly GCF_002288905.1. NCBI lineage: Eukaryota > Metazoa > Chordata > Mammalia > Carnivora > Mustelidae > Enhydra > Enhydra lutris. Next base: position 16,861,295 of record NW_019154125.1, read on the forward strand.
TCAATGTCTTTATATTCACTTTAGGCATTAACCATTTGCTAAATCTGGAGCAACTGGAAGAAATATATTGAAATATGAAGGGTGCCACCAAAATGGATTCCTAAGTGCATGGGGAGATTCAAAGCTTCATCAATGCTGCTTTCATTTGGAGGAAAGTCAATAATTGGAGAACTGCCAGAAAGACAGCGAAGGCAGCTTGCCTTACCTGCTGTTGAGCAGGAAAGTGCCCTAGCCCTGCAACCAGGCTGTATTCTGATATGATTTATCTTTGCCAGAGAACTTTGTGGTAGGCAGAATAATACCATCCACAAAGTTATCCACACCCTAATCCCTGGAATATGCTAAATATACTATTTTATTTTATTTTTATTTTTTAAGACTTTATTTATTTATTTGACAGAGAGAGAGATCAGAAGTAGGCAGAGAGGCAGGCAGAGAGAGGGGAAAGCAGGGTCCCTGCTGAGCAGAGAGCCTGATGTGGGGCTCAATCCCAGGACCCTGAGATCATGACCTGAGCGGAAGGCAGAATCTTAACCCACTGAGTCTCCCAGGCACCCCTAAACATGCTATTTTATATGGCAGGAACGGATTTTGCAGATGTGATAAATTAAATACTTAGGGAAATTACTTTGGATTATTCACATGGTCCTAATGGAATCACAAGGGTCCTTAAAATTGAAAAAGAGGGAGATCAAAGTTATACATTGCAAGGATTGAATACTTTGTTGCTAAAGTTGAAGGTAAGGGAAGGTAGCCATGAACAAAGAATCTTTGATAGCTCAAAGATGAGCTATTGCTCATCTTCTCCCAACTTGAAAGTATATAATGGGCCACTCATCATGACCCCAGTGCAACTCTTTCTGCCAATGGGTCCTTCGCCATGGTTCAATAGAATCACCTTTTGCACTAAGATGTCTCAAGAATTCTTTCTTGGTCATTGGCTTTGAACCCTAACATCTTTCCTACATCAGCAATTTCTTGGAATGGGATACTCTTGTCACCATTGTAATATCATAGAAGGAATTCAGAGGCGTTACACAACTTGCTAATAATCACACAGCTATAATTCACAAAGACAGATCTGTATCTATCTCCCCCCAAAAATAGAATGCCAGACACTTCACCACACTGACTCCAACTTCATGACAGTATTGGTAAAAACTCATCACATGATGTTTTAAAAAGAGAAAGGGAGAAATATATTGTTATTCCTACTATTTTTCTTCCAATTTGGTCTGGATACCTCACTGTGATAGGGAAAAACTGTACTCTAAGACGGCTGACCAAACCAGCAAGGGAATTCCAGTCCCTGTCTCAAAGCCCTTCTGGATTCTTCTTTCCTACCCTGTTCCCCACATGCATCAAAAGGACCAAGTATGTGAAAGTAGAAGGGTATAAATTCCCTTCCCTGCTTGTGCTTGGGGCTCAAACCTTTGGAGAACAACCTCCTCTGAGCCCACTGCTGTTAAATAAATGTCTAATCCTCCAAAGTCTCTGGGTGCCGCTTGGTTCTTCTGCCAGGATCCAGTCCAGTTCTGTAATATTTGGTTCCCTGACCAGAAAAACCCAACCATGCTGGCTCATTGTTGCCACTGGTTTGGAGCAATGGCAGGGCAGTGACCGAATGAGGGATCATAAGGGAGAAGGCCTGCCCTGCCTAATTTTCAGCAGTCTCCCGCCCAGTCGCCTCAGGCCAGCCCACCCTTCTGTTCCCAGCTGAACTCAAAGGAGACTTGGCAGGTGAGGACCTGGTCCTGACATTGGATTCTGGCAAGGCCTGGAGCCCCACAACCCAGTAGGCCCACCTGCGTGGGTGGAAGGGGAGACTGATCACCTCCCAGAGACCACTTAGAGGTTTCACAGGTAAGGTCTCCCAAGGAGGAAGGTCCTTCAGGTCAGGAACCCCCAAAAGTGGGGACAGGAAGGAATTTCTGAAAGGAATTCCACAGGTCAGGGCCTCCTGGGGGAGTGGAAGGAACTGTAATAACTTCAGTGTGAATGCGTGAGTGAATGTGCAGTTTGACCTGGCTTGTCAGGTGGACTGATTCTGTGGTTCCATGGGTGGGCACCCTTAGGGTCCCCAGAAGCCTTTGGAGTCCGAGTAGGCCATGCTTCTGTGGTGACCTCTTAGGGTCTAAGGTGAGCCCCTTAGGGGTGCCAGTCCAGGGTTTATACAGACTGACCAAGGCTAAGAGGCACCGAGGTGTCCTCTGGGATGGCAGACAGGCAGGCATCTGACTGGTCTCTCCTTTGGAAGGAAACCCACCCTTTGTTTGTCTTTATGCCGGTGACATAGGGAGGGAACACAAAACGTGGCCAAGAGAGCCCCTCTGCTCATCATGGGTGGTGTTGTACCCAAGTTTTCGCATCCGAGAGACCACCAAGGAGCCAACACCGATGCAATCACACAAGGGTTTATTCCACAAGCTTAAGCTTGGGCCCAAGTATACCCAACATAGCAGAGTAGGGATTTGGACCCCAAGCTTAGTTAAGGCAGGGGTATGTATGGGTTCCTGTTACTAAAGCAGGGCGGGGGTCCTTAGAACTAAATAAAGTAGGGGAAAGTTAAGCACTTGGGCACAGGGGTCTGAGATGGCTGCCAGAGCTAAGATGGCTGTATTTATGCTAAGGCTAAACCTGAGGTGGGATGGCCTTAATTTTTCTCGGTCTCCACAGGTGGAAGTTCTTCAAAACCTATGGTCTTAGACTGTACACTCAAATTTTTAAGAAGGGATTCTTAAGAAGAGACTATGGGTTCAAGAGCTCTGGAAAATTAGGCACGTTATGTGAACTGGAATGGGTCACCTTTGGGGCCAACTGGCCCTCCGAGGGGCCCTAAGACCCACCCACTGTCCAGGTCATTTAGAAAATTATGGTCAGGACTTCCAGACTCCCTGATCAATTCCCATATATTCATTCTTGGCTTCAGATAGCCCAAACTCTGCCCCCATGGGTCCAATTCTGTGCTAACAGGAAGGACCTAAGTAGGATATTTGTAACCCAAGTGAAAAAGCTTGAAGGCTATAAGAAAGCAAAACCTATCAGGGAGGCCCTGCCCAGGGGCGTAAGGGGCAGCAAATCAGATGAGCTCTGGACAAGGATGAACCCATCAGAAAGTGTGGGGACCACAGTCCTCTGACTCAGGGCCTAAAGCTGAGTTGCAGGAAGACAGTGTTCCTGCTTCTTGTAAGTGGCATGTTGTGGGGGATACCTGATTTAGCAGCTCTGATAGCTCACAGGAAACTTGGTCCAGACAGAAACAGGATGTAAAATAATAGGAGCTCTCATATTTACCTTTAAGAGAAAGTGGGGGAGGGACCTGGGTGTCTCAGATGGTTAAGCATATGTCTTCCACTCAGGTCACAATCCCAGGTGTCCTTCAGGATGGGAACTTTAAGGAATATTCCCAAGCAGTTTCCAAAACTCCTTTGTTTAGGAGAAATTCCCTGTCTTCTCTGGCCCAATATGAATTGTCTGTCCCCACTTGTTGGTGGGAAAATATGGCGTCTGCTCCTCTGGAGCTGATGATCTCCTGAACTGGGAACACTTTCCCTGCCCTCTGGCATCACTTTGTCTCTTCTGCCTCCCCATCTCCCTTTTCCTATTTCTGCACCACCTTGGGTGTGGCCTGCGTTACTGGCTTCTAGACAATTCTCAGTGCCACAGGCACCATGGCCCCTCATTTCACTGTCAAGGAGCGAGAAGAGCACCCCCAGGACCTAACACCACCCACTCCACCTGTCTCAGGTGAAAATTGACTGTTGGGAAGATCCTGGTGGAACATAATTCAGCATTTCAACTAAGTCTGTTGGTTTAATTTAGACAGATATGTCTTTTAAGTTATTAAAGTTATTAAGTTATTTAAGTTATTAAGTTCTTTAAGTTATTTTAAGTTATTTAAGTTATTAAGTTATTTATCAGTGGTTAACTTGAAACTTTGATTCTATCAAGGTTTACTGAAGGTCAAATAACCTTGTGTTACCTCTGTTGGGTTGTTAGTAAAAAGATGATTAAAATGGTTAATTGTCTCATCAAAGTTTTCTTGGGTAATTGTTAAAGTAGCTTTCAAAGTCTTTGGTAACCTGAAACTTTAAAGTTTTGGTTGGATGACAAATGGAATTAAATTTGTTGGATATCTAAGTTTTTTCCAAATGGGATAAAATGTGAAAACATTGATTACTGGACATGGGCTTGTGCTTTTGACTTACTGCAAAGAACTAAGGATATTTAAATCTGTCAGTAAACATATTTTGTGCTTAACTGATTCACAAATTTGCCACTTAAGAATTCTAGTGTAACAGTTCACAATTGGTTACTCCTTAGTCTTCACTGGAGATTAAGGTTTCTAAAGAGTGCAAAATTCTACTAAGACTCATGGAAATGAGGGAATCAACTCTGTATGTGGGAAAGTAGGAGATATGTAAGAAAGATAAGGAATGGGAATACATTTTGTTGAAGATAAGAGAAGGTAATTTTGTCCTAAATGAGATGGTTATTTGGAAAGAAATGGCTTGGGACAAAACCTGAATGTGAAGGAAAGTTGTAGAAGGTTTGTGATGGGAAATCTTTGGAAATGAATTTTAGATGTGGTCAGGGTGAGCTAAGATTGAAATGAATTTTAGAAAGACACTGGTGTAGAAAGTTACTTTTCTTTCTCTGTTCAAAAAGACAAAGTATTCTCAATTGTTGGTCTGCTCTTGATAAGAAAATGCAAATAGTTGTTTTCTCTCCACCTACTCAGAAAAACCAGTTTCTGTATCTTGTGTTTATCAGGTCTTAACATAGCTGATGCTATGTAGGCACGTGCTTTAAAACTTTCTAAGGTTTTAAAAAACTTCCCCAAGATTTAAGTCATGAACAGAGTTTTGTTGACTAATTAGGCTTGCTTGTGTGGTATGTAATGTTCCGGTTCTGGCTATTGAAGTGTTATGTATCACAGAATAACTGAGTTTCCTTGTCAATCGTATAATAATGAACTCTTCTATCAGATCATTAACCATGTCTATTCTTAGTTTGTCATTTATAATTGTTCTAATTGTCTTGTAAAGTGAGTTATATCTTCAAAGAGATTCATATAAAGGACTTTTAGGATAGATACACGTATTCACTATATTAAAAATCCTAAAACTGAAATGAATAAGAAATTCCAGAACTAAGAAGCTGCATTCAGTCTGAACAAGAATCAGTAACATGGGACGAAGTGACCTAAAAAGGTGATTATAGTTTTGTGATCCTTGTTTGAAAAACATTGCTGTTTCCTTAATATTCACTCTTCCTGATTAAGGAAATGTAAGATTTCTGTGACATACAGAAACATGATAAAATAATCTTTTGTAAGCAAATTAAAGCATTCAACTTTTCTATCTGAACCCTCTGAAACTCAAAAGGTCTCAGTAAGTATACCTTCTTCCATGACAATCCTAGCCATTTGCATAAGTTCAGTAAGAATTTGTTCTCCTTGTAACAGGACACCATTGGAAACATTGGTTATTTTACCAAGACTTTGACTGGAATGTCATATTTGAGAAAGACATTCATAGACTCAGATATGACCAGACAATTTTAAGGAGCTAAGGTGGACTTTATAAAACCTGGAGCCATAAAGCCCCTCGGAATTGTTGGCCTGAGACCTTGCTTACAGAGGTCCTGGGAACTTCACCAGGTGAGTAAAGAATGTCACTTCTTGGCAGGTACAAGAACCTGAGGATACTTTGTGGACCTCATGAAGAGGAATCTGCCTAAATCCTACATCTGTACATCAGACATTGCAGGCATGTCTGATGACAAGTACATGGCTTAGGACATGGCTTGGCTTCTGGCCTAGAGAAGCTACTAAAAGTTCAACCTAGAGATTCCTTATAAAGTTCCAGCAAAGCAGATTCTAAAAGATCTATATGATCACTCACTGTTCTTTCTTAGCTTATGTAAATAATTAGGCCAGGTTTGTTAGAACTGGACTTGTTTCTCAAGTAAATTAGTCCTGATTTGGCTATCTCTGGAAATGAGGATTATTTTAGAGAGAAAAATTGTTTAAATAATACCCACCATTGTAAATGTTAAATTCTAGATTTGATTGTCTTTAAATGTTTGTTGTTTACCTAAGGTAGATAACTTTAGGTAGACTTAAGAGAAATTACCACAGTAACTCATATATAGACAATCTTCTTGCTTATTATTCTGTGGGGATAATAATAAAAGGACCCCATGGCACATGATTAAACAACTGGAAAATGGGATTGATTCCCCAGCAGTTGTGTAACTTATCACCTTGACAAGTTCTGTGTGGCTGGGATAATGAAATCATTCCCTAAAAGCCAGAGCATACCCAACTCCATAGGGTTAACTGTAGACTTATGGAGATAATGGATAATCCACTTTCTTTATGATTGGTTGGGTAATGCACTTGCCTTATCTCCTGAGACAAGTTTTCTCCCACTTGCCAATGATCCTTTGTAATTAGAATGTTAATTCTTTACCTCAAACAAAGAGGTCTTTTTAATGGTATTTTTCAATTATATTTATCCTAGAAGCCACCTCTATTGAGGTATGATTGCAAACAAAGGCTTTAGCTAAATATACAGCAGTGCTCCTGGTAAAAGGAGCCTCCAAGTGTACTATGGGACAGCCCCTGATTGTAATGACTTCACATCAGGTCCAGAGTGTCTTAGAAACCAAAGGTCACTCATGGATGATGGAGGCCAACTTATTAAATACCAGGCTATACTGATAGATATGCCTGAAATAATACCAAAAACCTGTCAGACATTAAATCCACCTACTCTTATGCCTGGACCTGAACATTGCACTTAATATGCATATATGTTGGAGGTCATTGATATTGTATATTCTAGTCAACTGGATTTGAAATATTGCCACAGCTATAATTCACCTCAAAGGCTCTATGGCAGGCCACCCCCCATAATAAGTAGGCTTGAGGAGACCTCGAACAGATTGGAAACGTAGAAGTTTCCCAACACCTCCAAGCCCTGGGGAAAACTTGAGGGTGCATCTCCCAAGAAGTTTTAGAAAGGACTCCCTCAAACCATGGTGGACAGGGCTGCATACTGCTGTTCTAACCACCCCTACTGCCCTCAGGGTCTTAGCAAATGGGGTCCACCACTCTAGAGTAAAGAAGGATCTCACCAGTTGGATGAATCACACCAGTGGAAAACCCAACCAGATCCTATGGACCTGCTCCAGCTCCACCTTCAATGAGACCCCACCAACTGATGGATCTGTTCATCCTGGTCCTTGGCTGTTGTTGGCATGACACCGATACCTTCACCTCAGGAGAGGAACTTTACATTGCTGCCCCTTCTGACTGGACTTTCTCCCAGAAAATTGTTAGTGTTATTGCTTATTGGGCAGCCTTAGGAACCTTAAGATGGATTGCTAAGTTCAGAGAAAACCTGTTACCAGGCAAGCTGCTGCCCAGATACTAGCCTTGCAGGTACATCATAATAGATGATAATAATGCCCTCTAAACTAGGTGTTTAAAAGGTCATCATAGGGGGGAATGATAGGGAAAAAACTGTACTCTAAGATGGCTGACCAAATCAGCAACGGAATTCCAGTCCCTGTCTCAAAGCCCTTCTGGGTTCTTCTTTCCTACCCCATTTCCCACGTGAACCAAAAGGACCAAGTATGCAGAAGTAGAAGGGTATAAATTCCCCTCCCTGCTTGTGCTTGGGGCTCAGACCTTTGGAGAACAATCTCCTCTGAGCCCACCAGTGTTAAATAAACTTCCAATCTTCCAAAGTCTCCGAGTGCCACTTGGTTCTTCCACCAGATCCAGTCCAGGTTGCCAGGATCCAATCCAGGTTCTGTAACAACTGGGTTGCTATAACTATCAAAGGGGATATAGGGAATACCTGCAAAGTCATAAAACACTATTGTTTCCCTCAGACATTCATGTTATTCTATGGCATTTTAAGAAGTGGAATTTTTTTAAATTAAAAATGTCCATAGATAAAAATCTCTTTAGCTAATTAATTCATTTGGTTACAATATGCACTTATTATGTATGTTCTACATGTATTAAGATAGCTAACTATAATAGCTAATATGCATTAACTATTTATTATATGCCAGCCACCATGCTAAAAGTTTTAAAGTACATTATTTCATTACATAATTACAATACACCCAAATTATAGCTTTGTGTTTTGTTTTTAATTATCCCTATCCTGAAGATTGAAAAAATGAGACTTAAGTTCAGTAAATCACTCCAAGTCACACAGATAGTGTTAAAGATATGTTCTCAACCCATACCATCTAAATCTCCAAAACCACTTTGTAACGTAAACTTAGATTTATGTTTTATCTTCATGCAAACCACCTATTTAATTACAGCATTAAGCTCTATGCCAGAAAAGATGATATGTAAATAATTATCATTGCTCTCAAGAGCCCTTGATAACTTGAATTAATTAATCCTGTGGTGAATAAAGTTCAAAGTTCAAAGTTCAAAGCACACATTCTGGTGTGATGGTATTGCATATGTTTATTTCAAATACTAAAATTAATTTTTCTTTCTCTATTTGTATATGAAGTTAACACAAACTAGGACTGGGAATACCAGCTTTAATATGGCAACATCAAGTCGGGATTTTACATTACTCCTCCTAAAATTCATCTAAGATAACCAAGAGAGGGGAGAGGAGTGGAAGGGATAGGATGGCTGGGTGATGGACATTGTGGAGCATATGTGCTATGATGAGTGTTATGAATTGTGTAAGACTGATGAATCACTGACCTGTACCCCTGAAACAAATAACACACTATAAGTTAATTTAAAAAAAAGAACTGTCTTCTCTACACACAAAACGAAAACAAAAAACAAAAAATCAAAACAAAACAAAACCCCAAAAAGCAGACCTGAATAATCAACCTCCAGTGAAATTCAGATAATTTTTAGACTACAAAATATGAGAAAAGAAAAGTAAAAAGAGTAAAGATGGAATAGAAGTGCCTAGAGATACTCAAGGAGAATTTTGTCAATGGAGAGGAGAAAAAGTCAATGGATTGCCCTATGCATAGGAAATGAAACAGATTAAATTTTCATAATCTGTGTGAGGCTGACCAGCAACACTGTTTTGATTCCTAATTAAAACAGACTATTAAAAAGAAGAGAAGATGGAAGAGTGAAAACTCACACAGAAAAGCCATATTTTGCAAGAGCAACATACATAAAACATGGGTGGAGGAAATTTAAAGTTGCACTGGAACAATATGGTGTTAAGAACTCACAGGTATATACTAAACCCTGTGAATGAAGGAGAATTACTATTTGCCCACAGCACACAATTCTTTTTTTTTTTTTTAAGATTTTATTTATTTATTTGACAAACAGAGATCACAAATAGGCAGAGAGGCAGGCAGAGAGAGAGGGGAAAGCAGACTCCCTGTTGAGCAGAAAGCCTGATGCAGGGCTCCATCCCAGGATCCTGGGATCATGACATGAGCCAAAGGCAGAGGCTTTAACCCACTGAGCTACCCAGGCACCCCTGACAACACACAATTCTTATTCCACATACAAAACTTTCAAAAACAAAACAAAACAAAACAAACAAAAACAAAACAAAATAAAAAACAAACAAACACAGACTTGTTTAGAAATAACTTACTAGAAGGTCTTGTGTATATGTAGGGATGTGCACCTGCTCAGGAAAGACCTGAGAAGATACTAAGCTTATAAAAAAAGCACAAGTATAAATCTTCAACAAACAATTGTTTCTTAGATGTGAAAACAAAACCACAAGAAACCAACAACATTTCTTAAAAGATAAATTGGATTTTATTAAAATAGAAATTTGTGCTCCAAAGGACATCATCAACAAAGTAAAAGGACAACCCACACCATAGGACAGTATATTAAAAAAATCATATATCCAATAAGAAACTAATAATCACCATATATAAAGGGTACACATTTTAAAAGATATAAAGAATTTGAATAGACTTTTCTCAGAAAAAGATACAAAAATGGCATAAGATGTTCAACATTATTAGTCTTTAGGGAAATGCAAATCAAGACTGCAAAGAGATGAATTCTATTTCACATCCAATAGGATGGCTATCATCAAAAGGATGGATGATAGCAAACATTGGAAATGATGTGAAAAAATTGGAACCCTCATAAATTTTCAAAAGGAATACAAAATAGTTCAATACTTTGGAAACTGCTTCTCAAAAAAGTTAGACATTGAGCTACCATATGTCTTAGTAATTCTATTTCTAGGTATATAGCCAAGAGAAATAGAAACATGTTCACATAAAGACTTCTACATGCATGCGCATAGTAGTGTTATTTGTAACAGCCAAAAAGTGGAAACATCCAAAGTGTGCATCAACTGATGAATGAATAAACAAACCATACTATATTCATAAATAGACTAATATCCAGCCATAGAAGGAAGAAAGTACAGATAATTTCTGATAGTATGGATGAACATTTAAATCACTATAAGTAAAAAAAGCTACACTGAAAAAGTTTCTGTATTGTATGATTCCATGCATGAAATATCCAAACTAACCAAATCTATAGAAATAGAAAGTAGGTTTTGAGTTGCCAGGATCTGGGGGTAAGGAGTAAGGAGAGATGAATGCTAATGTGTATGGGTGATGGAACTACTAGAATTATATAATAGGGATTGATGCAGAATTTTATGAAAACACTAAAATCCATTGAATTACAAAGTTTAAAAGAGCAGGTTTTGTTGCATACGAGTTGCATTTCAATTTTTAAAATATATTGTGAGAAAATATGAAAATATGAAAAATAGAATTCAAGTATACAACGAGTGTGTCCATGGAAAGAACTAGAACAATGAAACAGGAAAACATTATTTACAATATGCCATTAAAGAAAAATTTCCAGATATAATTACTTAAATCTTGATATTTAAAGGAAACACTATGTATATAAGGAGGGGGAAATGATACCAAACAAGCAACACTAATATAGCTTCATGAATTTACTTAAAAAATAATAACTTGAATAGTTACATAAAATATTATACTTTCTATACAAAAAGAAAAAGGCAGGACTTAGCCATCATATATTCTCAAGAATAGACTACCTTAGGACAATGCCCACAAAATCTTCAGAGAAAAAAAAGAATGGTCAAAGATTTTCATGTGTGGCCAAACAATACTGCAAGCAAAAAATCAAAATTAATACACACACACACACACACACACACACACACACACAGAAACACAGAGGCATATGTGTGCCTAGGGAGCGTTCTTCTCATAAATTTTTTTTAATTTTATTTATTTATTTGACAGACAGATATCAGAAGTAGGCAGAGAGACAGGCAGAGAGAGAGGAAGAGAAGCAGTCTCCCAGCCAAGCAGAGAGCCCGATGTAGGGCTGGATCCCAGGACCCTGGGATCATGACCTGAGCTGAAGGCAGAGGCTTTAACCCACTGAGCCACCCAAGTGCCCTCATCAGTTATTCTTGATGAAACTACTGGAGAATGAACCTCAGCTAACTAATTTCTGAATTAATTAGTGTAGCAAAATTCCAGCATTAAATATTGAATACATGAATTGGTTGACTAAAATCTAAAATAAATATAGTAATTATGGTCACAAATAATGGAAAAATTAGAATCCTTGACAAAATAAAAATGATATAAGATTTCTAAAATTGGAAGGTTGAAAGAAGGTAAAAGTTCCTGTACATCTCTGGTCTGGCTTTCTCAATTTTTTTTAAAATAGCTGTTATACAGTTATAATTAAAAGCTATTAAGCAACATTTTTGATACATTGATAGAGTCAAAATTATAAAGATTAAGCAAAGAAAAACAATATAATCAATTAAATATGTTATGGAGAAAAAAAGGAAACCTTGTACAAATGTCTTTTTCTGAAATCCTTAAATCCTAAAAGTTCTGAAGATAGCAACACTTAAATAATCATTAGGTTTAAAACTTAATCTGAATGTGAGGGTACATGTAATATCCCTTTCTCTACACTGTGTGACTGATCACATATTTTACTAAAGTAATATTAGTGTGCTCAATTCTATATGTTAGTATGTAATACATGGTATTCTAAGTACAATGTTGGCTTTCTAAAAATTTATTTTTTTAAGATTTTATTTATTTATTTAAAAGAGGAACAGAGGGAGGAGAAGCAGACTCCACTCTGAGTGCAGAGCCCCACACTGGGGCTCAATTTGATAACCCTGAGATCATGACATGAGTTGAAATCAAGAATCGACACTTAACCAACTGCACCACTCAGGCATCCCTCTAAAATTCTAATAATGTTGAATTATGTACATGTGGCTCCCAAGATTATTCCTGAGAAAGGCTTACATTAATCCTATCATCCTATAGAATAGAGAAAAATAGATATTAATTAAGGAGGTTTAAAGATTTTTTTAAAGTTGTGTTTACCTTAGATTTCCACTGGAGTAAGTTGTATCCATCACAAAATTTTAAAGAAGGAAATCTAGAAAGTCAAACATGTGTAAAATATATTTTTAAAGCTATAAAAAAGTAACTACAGCAGAACATATGAGCAAAGAAATAATATCATACTATATCATATTATACTACATATAACTAGATATAAATGAAATAAACTCACATAATAAAAATAATAATATAATATGTCATACTATATCATATTATACTACATTTATTATACTACATATAATTAGATATAAATGAAATAAACTCACATAATAAAAATGAAAAATGGAATTTAAAGTAAATAATAAAATAAATATAACTAAATAACTAAATATAACTAAAGTTGTAGATAGATAAATCATACCCACAAAACAAAGAAACTCAAAAAGTTTCTACAGAAAACATTCCAGACAAATGAAAATAAATAAACAAAAACACAAGCATAATAACCTTAATAAGGTGTGTTATTGATACAAAGATGGACACTCTATAATGACAAACTTCATATCCACAGTGCAGATCTAATAGTTATTATTGTCTATGTAAGAATAGCATAGCATTAATGTTATGAAAGCAACAACCATAGGAACACAAGGAAAAACAAAAAGTATATACATTAATTGGAGAAGACAAATTTACTTCTCAATTTTGGCAGTGATCAAAAATAAGGTTTTATATACACAAAGATAAATTCAAAATGGATAAAAGACCTCAATGTGAGGCAGGAATCTATCAAAATCATAGAGGAGATCATAGGCAGTAACCTCTTCGACATGGCCACAACAACTTCTTTCAAGACACGTCTCCAAAGATAAAGGAAACAAAAGCAAAAATGAACTTTTGGGACTTCATCAAGATCAAAAGCTTCTGCACAGCAAAGGAAAGAGTCAACAAAACAAAAAGGCAGCCCACGGAATGGGAGAAGATATTCACAAATGACATTACAGACAAAAGGTTGATATCCAAGATCTATAAAGAACTCCTCAAACTCAACACACATTAAACAGATAATCACATCAAAAAATGGGCAGAAGACATGAACAGACACTCTCCAAAGAAGGCATACAAATGTCTCACAGACACTTGAAAAAATGTTCATCATCATTAGCCATCAGGGAGATTCAAATCAAAACCACATATAAAAACAAAGAAAACAAAAACAAAAACAAAAACAAAACAAAACAAAACAAAACAAAACCACATTGAGATACCACCTTACAAGAGTCAGAATCAACAAGATAGCAAACAAGCGTTGGAGAGGATGTGGAGAAAGGGGAACCATCTTACACTCTTGGTGGGAATGCAAGTTGGTGCAGCCACTTTGGAAAATAGTGTGGAGATTCCTTAAGAAATTAAAAACAGAGGTACCCTATGACCCTACAATTGCACTACTGGTATTTACCCCAAAGATACAGATGTAGTGAAAAGAAGGGCCATCTGTACCCTGATGTTCATAGCAGCAATGGCCATAGTCGTCAAACTGTGGAAAGAACCAAGATGCCCTTCAACAAACAAATGGATAACGAAGATATGGTCCATATATACAATGGAGTATTATGCCTCCATCAGAAAGGATGAATACCTAACTTTGTATCAACATGGATGGGACTGAAGGAGATTATGCTGAGTGAAATAAGTCAAGCAGAGAGAATCAATTATCACATGGTTTCATTTACTTGTAGAGCATAAGGAATAATACAGAGGAAATTGGGAGATAGAGAGGAGAAGTGAGATGGGGGAAATCAAAGGTGGAGACAAACCATGAGAGACTGTGGACTCTGAGAAACAAATGGAGGGTTTTGGAGGGGAGGAGGGTGGGAGTTGGGTGAGCCTGATGGTGGGTATTATGGAGGGCACGTATTGCATGGAGCACTGGGTGTGGTGCATATCCAATGAATTTTGGAACACACGCACACACACAAATAAATTTAATGTAAAAAATAAGGTTTTAGAAAACAAACAAAAAATAATAATAATTGAGAAACTCTAATCAATATAGTAAGCAAATAGAAGCATGACCCCCAGTAACCCATACCACTGTACAAGAGCATCCCCTTGAGTGTGGATAGTGCATGTAAGTTGTTTCTAACAAAATATGACTAAGGTGATGAGTATCACTCCTGGGTAACTTGTTACCTTAAATGGCAATGGTAAAGTTTTTTTACCCATGTAAATAAGGTCCCAAATCAATTGACTTCAAGTTAATCAAAAGACAGATTACTTTGGATGGGCTTGACCTAAACAGGCAAACTCCTTCAAAGAAAGTTTAGAGGTCAGAGAACAGAGAAGTCACAAAGATGCTCTACTTCTGGCATTGAAAAGGCAAGCAAGCATGCTAGGAACTTCCCATGAGAGATTAATGTTTAAGCCACCTGAATCAACAGAATAAACCCCCACTCATTGCCAATATTAAGACTGTTAACACCACATACATACCAAGAAAGTATGTATAAAGAGTATGAAAAGTTTTATTACTTACAAAATTAAGGCTTTATGGTAAGAGAAAGATGGGCCTATCGTGTTGTTCCAAAAATAGCTTGAGAAACAAGGAAAGAAATATGGCTGGCTTGAGAATTTTTTAATGTGGGGATAAGGGCATGTGAGTGTTCCCACCACGAGAAGGGACTGGCATGGTTTGACTTTCCCACTGGTGGCAGAAGATGGAACATGTAGGCTTTCCTTTTAGCTTCCTCAGGTTTGGGGCAGAGGGATGTAAGGGAGGCATGAGGCTTAAAAATCTGTCAGCTAAACTCAGAAAACTGGAGTCAGGCTTATTAAAATTCACCTATGATATTTGAGAGATGATTGAAACATGCTATTACAATGTGATTAATAGCAAACTTGGTTAAGTAGGTCATTGTAGTGCTCTGTGGGGCCTGTAACCTGAGGTTGGGAAGAAAGGTGCAGGATCTGTTGAATGCTTTAGGAGTCCAATATTGTGTGTTCTTAGAATTCACACAAACCCCTCCATCTCTCTCAATAATGTCTATAACTCCAGAGGGGAAAGTGGTGTCCTGTTGAGGCCTCATATTGTGGCTTTAGTAAGTGTAGAGACATGTGGGAACTTGATTTATAATTTGGTTATCTATAAGGCAAGAGATTCTGAGGTTCTTTGTGTTAATCTTTGATATCTATCCTTTATTAGGGCCATCCCCATAAAAAGGTGAAAAGCAAGAGCTTTCCAGTGAGGTCCATCAATGTGTAATAAATTGTATGAACACACAGTGGTGTTCACTCTATTGATCCTAAGGGGCTTCCCAGGAACCCAGGAATTCTGGGAGATAAGTGACAACCTCCTCAACTGTACCAACTGGCAAAAGACTAAGGACAGAAGAAGCCACTCCCTCTTGCACGTGAAATATGTCAGATGCCCAGGCCAGCTCCATCCCGTATTAAGAGGCCTTAGTAGCTGAGCTCGTGGGATGGTTCTTCTATGACTCAAGGTGTATGGTCAGCTGGGCACAGAAGATCACAAGCTCAGGGTCTGTGGGAGCCTATATTTCTAGAGAAACCAGGATGTTTACAGCAATTACACTCTAATCATGTGTAGCAAGGTCTAAAGACTGCAGTTTCTTCCATCAGATGCCTTTGGGCATCTTGTGGTCAGCACAGGATGTATAAAGAACCCAGAGGCATGAGAGGAGATTGCAAAAGCCTCCATTAAGAAGAAATGTTTTCTTGGGTGGGTGGGGGCAATTATGGGACTACCTGTTGTATTGCTATTTGGACTTATTTAAGAACTTTTTGTTGGAGGGGGTTCCATTTAGTGTGGGCTGATTTGCAGATAACAGCATAAATGAACTTAAGTAAAATTTATAAATGAGGAATGTGTTCCCCCCAGAACCCAAATGCCTAAAAGAAGTTGTGAATGCTGAGGTCAATAGCTGTTTCATGACCATCTCAGAGATTGAGTAGCTCTTGGTTTACCAAATAATTTTTAGGAATTTAACTGAGTTAGAGAGACTTGCACAGTCAGGCACCATTTACTTTTTCCAGGTATAAGAACAGACCAAATTGGGCTGTTAGTTAGAGAATCCATAGGAATATCACCTTTTCACTAAAGAGGTCATGTATAATGTGAATCAATTCTTGAAGGTCCAATGTAATTTGCATCAGACCATACTGTTTTACTGGAGGAAGGTCCACAGGGTCTTTTTTATGCCAATTTGGAAGTGACAAACAATTTCACCTTATTACTCATTAGGTGAGAGCATCCATACCCACCATGGGCTATTTTAAGGGAATAGGTGTTGTGACTGTGGGGTATAGTTCCAATGGTCAAGGTGAAGCATACCTGTTTGGTCTCTATTTTAAATTCAAGAATGCCCCTAAAATTGTAGGGAGTACCTTATTTAAATTTAGTGACATTACAGGTGAGCTCTGATACTAATTAAGTCCTAAAGTTTGCCAATTGATGTATTAGAGCACATATTAAATTTGATTCAGAATCTGTGTCATAGAGGTGCAGGAGCCAGTAAGAGGACTCTTTTAACTCTTTGTTCTTTTAGTAGATTATTTTAATAAATATTGAGTTGGATATATTTCAGAGTGTTTTTTTCTCTGCTCTATTTATTTATAAGTTTCTTCATCCAGAGAGTCTCAGATGAGTATAATAAGGGCTAAGGGTATCCACCATGACAATGGCTACATGTAGGGATGAAGGACCCTGGGCTTAAGTCATATTTTCATTAACACCTTTGTTATGCCACAGGATGCCATGGGTGTTTCCCTCTATAATCCTAAGGATCAGGATCAAGTCACAGTAGCCAAAATACGTAGGGTCCCAGTAAGACAACTGCTCTCAGGCGTTTGGACCTCACCACACCACCTAATGACTGCATTTTTACAAGCACCTAGTGGCTAGGCCTACATCTCACACAGGGTGAAGACATTTCCCTGGTCACTATGTACATTGAGGCTAAAACCTGGCTTAGAACCACAACCAGTTGGTTATAGGTTAAGGTTTCTCCCCTAAGCCTAGAGTCAATCAAAACTACATCCTGAGATCGTACATTAGTGAAGGCTCTCCAGAGAAATAGAACCAATGAGAGATCTATCTTTACATAGATGTTTGCTTATAATAAGGAATTGGCTTATGTGGTTATGGAGGCTCAGGGGCCCCAAGATCTGCAGAGTGAGTTGGCAAGCTGGAAACGTAGGGGAACTGATGATGTAAGTTCCAGTTAGAGTCTATGACTGGAGGCAGGTAAAGACCAATGCTTTCTTACTCAGTCCCTTTGTTCTATTCAGACCCTTAAGGAACTGAATGAGGCACACATTGGGGAGGAAACCCTGCTTTACTCAGCCTATAGATTAAAATGTTAATGTCATCCAGAAGCACCCTCACAGACACTTCCAAAATAATTTTTTTGTTTGTTTGTTTGTTTTCAGAAAAATGTTTAACTAGATCATGTTTAAACATAAAATACTCTATGGTCCAGTCAAGTTGCATATACAATTAACTATCACAGATGCACAGGTAAGTCCAGACCAAGTAACATGACTCAGGGCTACTTCAGGAAGGGCCCTAGTTCCATATTCCTGTCCCTAAATACCAGTTAATTCCTTCAAACTCTGGTACCAGTGAACTAAATCCAAGACAGAGGCTTAGTAGGACTCTGCAAATGCAGCACAGCACAGCCCAATCACGGGCTTGCCATAAGACAGCAGGGCCAACTAGCCAGCTAGAGCAAGAGCAGGAAAAACCCCGCTGGAGTGGTCATTGACTCAGCACCCTGCAAACAACACCAATTATTGCTACCACCTGCATGAGAAGAATGGAGCCCCCCACCCACACTGTGGCTTGCATGTCACAAAATGACACATGCACCAAGCGGGTATGAAAAGATTTATTGCCATATGATGGAGCCTTTCCCAACAGGTGAACTGCCTAAGCTGGATGGAAAATGGCTTGAGAGAACAGGGGAAGGAGATGGGCAGGGGTGGGGAGATGCTGTTGTGATTAGGGGTGGGGCTAAGATAAGGGTACTTCATTGGACAGGAGCTTGGGTGCTTTGAATCTCCTGCCAGCCCCACAAGTAAAGAGTCCAAAATGATATCACAAAAGAAGAAAATTATAAATCAGTTTACAATTAAATAAACTGATTCCTATGCTCAACTCTGTAGATATTTAAAATGCACTTAAAATATCACCTCCTTTACTTTTTTAAAAAGCTCATTAACATAGGAATATATACATATAATATGCATATTTTATCTATCTATCTATCTACACACACACACACACACACACACACACACACACAATATCATAATGAATCCAAAGCAAAATGCTTAATGGAAAAACACTGGAAATATTCCAGTTGTAGGCAGACCAAAACAAGGATTTTCAGTCCCTGCTCTAAGGTCACTGCACTGTAAGACAGAGGTATGTTTTTAAGGAATATAATGTGAGTGATGACTCCTCCCCACCTTGCGCAACTCAGCTCAATTGGACATTTTTATTTGACATTGCTCTGAATGAATTGCCCAATAAAATTAAGTAAGAAGAAGAAAAACTGTTATAATGACAGAAAAACTGTTATAAATGACATGAGAGTTCATAACCTATCTAGATAGAAAATTTATATACAGGAGTCACTAGTCTGCAATACACAAACACAAGCAATTAGAAGAGGAGATGGGAGGATATGTAATATAAAGTATTTATGAATAGAACCACCTCCCCAAATGCAGATCATTGTGAGTAAAAGTTTGAAACACTTCCAACTGTCATGATATTGCCATTTGGATGTCTAAATGGTTTTTAAAATAGTGCAAAAAATTTTTTTCTGGGCTCTATACAGACCTCAAAAATTTACTTCTTTGTACTTCAATAGTTGGAAGTATGAATCACATTTAGGGATGATATCAGGACTACACATATTGGTATTTGGGATTAAGCAACCAGAGATTCTAGATAACACAATCTGAGTGGGTGACATATAATAAAACATAACAGATTATTTTTATGCCCCAAAGAATTTTTCATTAAAGGTAGTAAACATGATGGTACAGAGAAAGAAAGGAGTGTTGCTGAATGAAGTTTTTGTTTTTCAGACCATGATGGGATCCAGTTCACAACTGTAGGGTTGGGACTCAGAAGAATGAGGAACTTTTTTCTAAAATCTACGAAAGAAAATTCATAGGCACAGATGAAAATACACACATAGGGTTTATCTATTTGAAGTTTTCTTCCCATTGAACTTTACCTATTTTTCAGAGAAATAAGAATTAAGGCCAAAAGCTTTGAGTAAAGATGGGGAGATGTTTTTGAAAGCTTAAGAAGAAAGAATTCAGTATGAAATAGTCAATAAAGTAGTAGAAAAGGGAACGTATCTGGAAATGTAGAATGATTCCTGGGCAGCATGGAAGGTCCACGCAATACTAAAGGGAATGAGTACAAAGGGAAACAGTAACCTGGTCATACATTTTTTCCAGCAACATTAAGATGCATAAGTGCTATATTAGACTCTGAAGTGTTGCATTTAATAAGAATATGTGGTTCAGTGAAGGAAATATTTTAATGCAAGACAGGTGGAGGGAGCTGCAAGCTTATAAAAAGTAATAATGGTAAAAGGATAGAAGTTGGATCAGGAGAGAAGTGAGGACAAGTTTGAAGGACAGTGGAAAGATGCTAAGATGAATGAAATGGCATAAATTAGGCTGAGAAATTTTAAAATTAAAATAAGAGGTCCCACACATTTCAAAGACACTTGCCTTTTCAGTACACAGCACTAACTTCTTTGAACATATGTGACTCTCCAGGTGGGATTGCTCTGTCTGTGGGAACATGCCATACCTAAGTGTAGGGAAGTCTGGGCACTTTTTATAACAGAAATCATCCCTCAACAAGTAATAAGAACTAGTAGATAAGTATTCCGTCTTCTCTTTTAGTAAAATTGTGAGATATTCTACACAGTACTCAGAGGTCCCCACTGAGACAGGATTGATACTTACATTGGGAAAGCCAAAACATTTTATAGTACCTGTTAGGGAGGGTTGCTGTGGTCAATTGATTATAGGACTCCTGGCCTAAATTGTCTTAGTGTGTGTTCAAATTTACAGACTCTCCTGTGATATTTTCTGTAGTCCCGGGTTGAATAATTGGAATCAATACATATGGCAAATAGCAGAAGGTCATAATGTTTTCTAACCTGTGTATTAAGACTAATTTAATAAAAAAATTCCAAGATTAAAAAAAAAAAGTTTGAAACACTAGTGAGAAACACAAATGAAGCCATGAGCTGTGGAAAGACATACTTAATCTTAGGGGAAAATAATTCAATAAAAATGAAAATTCTCCCAAGTTTTGAAATTTAATGCAATAACAATGAAATAGCAACAACATTAAAAAAAATAAGGGGAAAAGGCAAAGTTTTCAAACCTTATATAGAGAAATAAGAAAGAGAGAAAAAGGATATTTCTGAAGAAAAAACGTATGGAGGGAAAATTGGTTCTGGGGAGATGGAGCAGACACATTCCTCCCACCAATTAAAACTAACAACCCTGGACATTACCTACAAAGCAAATACAAGAAGTCTCTAAAGAGGAATGGCTAAGATTCTTAGATTCAAGGAAGAATGTGGTGGTGAGTTCCCTGGGTTTAATTTTTCCTTCATATATCTCAAACTGAATATTGAAGAAGTCAGCAACCAGGAAATACCAACAGGCAACAAAATGAAGCAAAACCCAAAAAGAGCAGACAAAAATAAAAGTCCAAGGAAAGTCTGCAGAGTCAGATCCAAAGCACTCCAGACAGAATACTTCTAACAATAATCATTCTGCTGTGGCCACACCTCCCTCCCTGCCAGCAAAGTGAATGGGGCACTATATTCTCACTCTTGCCAGGCTGTCACAGGTACCCCAATCCTTGGCACTGGTGTTGGAGAAGGTATTCCAGTGAAGAGCCAGGACGTGATGGTCCCCAAGCTCTTGGGAGCTTCCTAGGTGTGGTTTAAAACTGGCCTTATTCAGAGCAGGGAAAGAAGAAGGAAGAGAGGCAAGTACTTGAGATGGGGAAGATGGGGATGGGGAAGATGGGAAGGGAGCAGGCTCAATAAGCAAGGGAGCTTACCTACAAAGCTTGTCTTGGGCTGCACAAGACAAGATGTCTGCACCCGCCTTGCCATATTTTAAGTTATGTAGTTTTCAGATCTCAGCACCATGTCAACCTCTCCAGGCTGTGTCCTTGGAACAGCCTCTGGGAGTGGAAAGGCAAGCAGAATACACATTCTGAAGATGGGAGGAGTGGGAAGCCTCTGACTGCCTAGTCTAGCTCACAGATCAAACAGCAGTCATGTACTCTTGGTGACCTCCCCTGACACTCCAACTCCCAGTGACCCACTCTTACAATTTCATGTGTATCCCTCCCCCTCCCATCTTATGCATTCTGCCCTGAGGTGTCAGGAGTTTCATGAGGATGGAGGTGGCCTTTTGGAAGCTACCTGGCTGCACTAGAGGCAGAAGCCACAGCAACAATATTGGCTAATGCAAGAGAAACACAGATAAAGACAATGATTCCCAAAGTCAGTGACAACTTTTTTTCCATGAGCCCCATGATCTGAACCACTGATAAATCTCTTACACTGGGACATTCACTTATGTCCTCATGTGGCTTGATAAAAATGATATATTAGCAGACTCATGGGTATGAACACATACATTCTGTTTGGATAACAGTACAGCTTTCTCCTTCTGAGACAGTTATAATGTCCAACGCCATCCTATATTGGAGGACGGTTCTTTTCATCCGTGTCCCCAGTGTTCAGTGTTCAGAAAGGACAGGTTTTGTTACTACCATTCAAGACCCTCTGGCAAATTTAGTAAGAGCTTCTATATATGTTATAACATCCTCCAGGCCCGTGGAGGGAACAAAGATGGCAATCAATGATTAATCAGTGGAAAACAGAAAGTGTCCACCTGGCCTTGAGCAGAGGGAGGCTGGCAGCCTTTTGGATTGTGACCAGGTTGTGCATACCATATATGTTGGGAAAGCAGACAATTAGGTGTGAGGAGATGGACTGGGAGTGGATATGCCAGACCAGGACTCCCATCTTCTCCCGTCTTTCAATGGTGGATATTCCATTCCAGGTATAGTACATTTAAACGGGTCCAGCTTGTAGCAGGGAAATGGGGTCCCATTGGAGATTGATTAGTTCCCCTTCATCCAAGGGTACAAACTAATGGACCCATTGCAAATTCTAGTAGGTAACTCCTTTCCTAAGTGTGATGGGCTTTGGGGTTCTCAGCAGCATAGCATGTGGATCCATGATGAGAGTTGGGGCAATGGTTGTTTCCTGTGACTGCTGTACCTTTATGGTATTGGGTGTCTCAGCAGAGATCTCCAGCCTGTCACAGGGAGCAGCAGGCCTCACTGGTTGATCATTCAAATGTATTAAATCCTGGGACAGTACTTTAGTCCACCCAGCTCAGGTGGTTTTACCTATTAACAATTTAATCTGCTAATATTCAATTTTTCCTTTTTACTAACCCTGTCACGTATAGATTTAGAGATGGAGCCTCATTTAGTTCTATGTTCTTTTGCCCCATCTTACATATCATGACCTCTGAAGTGTAACCCCAATCACTATCTATTCCATGAGGGTATTCATATATAACTCAGCTTCTGTAATGCCCTAATGGTGGTAACCTGGTTTGCATCTCAACAGAGGAAAGCTTGGGTCAGCCAGATCCAGTGTCCACACAAACCAAGCCATAAATAGAACTCTCATTTAGAGGGAGGGGACCAATATAATCAATTTGCCAATCTCTTACTGGTTGGGAACTCCAGTGGATGGTCCAATCTTCTTTGGCAGTTGCCTTGTACATTGTCTAAAACACACAGGACATGGCATTACTGCATTAACCAAGTCACTATACTTCAAGGGTGCATCATCATGCTTGGCAACACACCATCTCCTCTGGGGACTGTGGTCGCCACTCTTTCTATGCACCCAATCTGCTGTAATACTGCAGGGTCAGTTCCTATAGTTTGTACACAGCTAGGGCATAATATTTTTGATTGCCAGGGAGTATCAGTGGCTTATGAACCAAGATGTGCAAAACAGTGAGGATTGCCTCAGGTTCTTGCAGATGGACTCAAATGCCTTTCCACATATCTAAGCCCTTTTAAGGGCTTATATATAATCATCTACCCCTTGGCTTTTATTGTCCAAGTCAGACTGTTAATCTTTTCAGAATAGCCCAAATCTCCGTGCAAGGGGATCATCAGTCAAACCACTCTGACTTCAACCCACTGACTGCTGTGGTTCCTCCCTTCCTGACAGGCCCCACTCAAAGTAGCACTCTGCACACTCCTAGGAGCTGTCACTCTGTAGGGGTCTATCAGACTCCTGCCACCTCCCAGAGCTGGGACCCAAAATCCTAGGGGCATGCCCCCTTTTGTTGTCTTAGCCATAATGCCTGACCCACACTTTCTAGAGTCACAGACACATCTAACTCAAATGGTGGTCCTGCCTGGGGGATGCGCAGAGCTTTAGCCGGGTTCACCGGTATTTTTGCCTCCTCAAAGGTGGTTTGTTGCTTTATCCCTACTCCCACATTTGCCCTTTTTTTATGAGGTAGTATAAGCAATGGGGACACTACAAAGAGTAAGAAATGAAAGTCCTCCAAACCCCCAAAACCCACAAAGGCTTGTATCTCCTTTACATTTTTAGGGCTTGGTTAGGCTTGTATCTTATCAAACTCAACTTCTGGGACAGCATGAGTTTTACCCAACCAAAGGACTCCCAAAACTTTGTGGTAGTACATGAGCCTTGAGTTTTCTGTGGTTTATCACACATCCTCTCCCTCACAGATGTTTCAGGAAAGTCTACAGAGTGTCCTGCAGCAGGGAGATGTCTTCATATGTTGATTATGTTATTACTTTAATGTGGCCATTTACTGATGTGGGGAAGGAGGAAGGGGACAGCTCTCACGTTACCATCTCAGGACATATTGTGAGGATGCACAGGTGGCTTTAGGGAAGCACTTGAAAGATTTATTATTGTCCCTTCCACATGAAAAAAAAATGATCTTGGCTATATCAGAAACTCATCAAGTCTTTTTGTCAAAACATTGGAGTAGAACAGTAAGTGTCAGCAAATGGCGAAGGACTTAAAAATGGTTATGGTTAAAGATATAATGGGAGTTTTTTATAAAACAACTGACAAGGGAATTTTTTGCTGTGACATGCATTTTAAATTTATGAATGATAACATTAAGCCAAGATATATCAGATTTTGGGGGATTTTACATAAACTCTAAAAACTCTAAAAAAATTTATCATCACCTCTATTTGATGTTTCCCATGAAATTTAACATACACAAAAATTACATAAAAAATTACATAGTTGTAGAAATTTTTAATTTAATCTTTTAATTTAATTTTTAATATTTAATCTTTTAGTGGAGACTCCATTCCTTGACTAATCAAAGACCTGGTAAAAACAAAACACAGAATCTTTGTTCTCTAGGCAGATTACATCAAAGGTAAAATCAAACCAAAACAAAACAAAAGTTTTGTTATTTTTTCCTTAAAGAGCAGGACATTAAACTAAGACAACTTTGTTCTTCTAACAGAGAGAAAACCAAGTTTTTGCACCAGTATACTTTTGGTATTAAAATTATTCTTTCTTTCCTTCTTTTTCTTTTTTTTTTTCCCCCTTTTTAATTGAGGGCAATGTTTTGGTTATCTCTTAGAGTGTTTAAGACAGGACAAGGTTTACAAAGGTTGGATAAAGAAGTCAAGTTTTCTCCTAGGAGCTTTGAGGTAACTGCTATTTAAAATTTTCTTTAGTAGTAGGGGTCAGACAACATGAAACATTGTTGATTCACAATCTCCTCAGGAGTTTCCCAATTATAATCTGAATTTAACCCTAGTATGCAGGGCAGGGACAGACTGAAGAAAGAGGCAGGCTACTGCAGGTTGGTAGTGGACAGTTTTAATGAGCAAAGGCTTGTCTTGGACCGCTGAAAGATGAGTAAATGTCTGTACCTGCTGGCCAAATCTTAAAGTTTATATGGCCTTAACTGGACTCAGGGAGGTATACTGTTCAAATGGCTCAACACCACATCACTATCTCAAGGCTATGTCCTTGGGGCAGATTCTGGGATGGAAAGGCAAATGGAAAGCAAATTCCAAGGATGCTGGAAGGAGGGGAAGCCTCCAGATTGCACAGGGTCCAGCTCATGGATCAACTAGCAGTGACGTCCCATCAATGACCTCCCCAGTAGACTATCATCCCCACTAGCTCTTAATAAATCTCCTCACGCTTTTTGTCATTGATGACCATAAGAGGGCCCGTACTTCCAATATCATTCAACATTAACATGGGAGATCTCCTCCCCAGTGGGTGCTGTCAATTGAGGCCAGGTGGAGAGTCAGGATTATGGACCCACTGAGCAGTAACAAGGAGCTCCTTTCCTCCCAAGTGTTGAAGAATCCTAGTGGACAGGCTGGGTTCCCATATACACCTAGCAATGTTGAGGTACTGCCCTACTACCACCCCTTGGAATCGTGTCAGAGGAGTTTAAAAAAAAAAAAAAATCTAAATAACTAAGAACCAGGAATATTCCAAACTGAATGAGAAAATTTAAAAAAGCCAATAAATGCCAATGCTGAGATAAAACAGTTGTTGAAATCATCTGACAAGAATTTCAAAGCAGTCATTATAAAAATGCTTCAATGAGCAATTTACAAACATGCTTGCAACAAATTTACAAAAGAAAAACAGTCTCAGCAAAAATAGAAAGAAGTATCAAATGAAAATTTTAGAACTGATAGTTACAATAAGCAAAATTGAAAGCTCTAATGTGGGCTCAACAGTAGGATGAGGGGGACAGAGGGAAGCATCAGTAAACTTGAAGATAAAACAGTAGAAACTACTCTTCATGAACAACATAGAAAAAATAGACTAAAAAAATGGCCAGAATCTCAAGGATTTGTTGGACTATAACAAAAGATTTAACATTTGGCTCAATTGAGAGGAGGAGGTACAAAAGGCTTTCCATCTCTTGAGTTTTCTAAATGATAATTGATAATTGAAGCAAAAAATTAGATAGCACCACACACTTATCAAAACAACCAAAATAACAAAAAAGTGATAACATACAATTTTGGAGAAGATATAGAAAAACTGAATCACTCATGCATTACTTGGGGAAATGTAAAATGGTACAACACTCTGAAAAGAGCTCTTCAATTTCTTATAAAATCAAACTACCATATGACCCAACAGTTACATTGAGCATTTATTCTAGAGAAATGAAAAGTCATGTTCAAATAAAACACATGTATACCGATGTTTTTTTCAAGTTTGTTTAACCCTACCTGGAAAGATGCCCTTCGTGCAATGAATGATGAGACAAACTGGTACATTTAGAGACTGGAACACCACTCAGCGATAAAAGAAATGAGCTATTGACATACAGCAACTTGGAGAATCTCAAAGCAATGATGTTGAATAATAATAATAATAAATCACAAAAGGTTATATCACATATATACTTTATTATTCCATTTACATATAATTATCTAAATGATAAAATTTTAGAGATGGAAATATGTTAATGATTGCCAAGGGTTAAGGATGGTGTAGAGGGATATAGGTAGCAGAAGGGAGGGAAATTACTGTTGATGGGATAGTTCTGTATCCTTGAATGTGAGGGTAGTGACACAAATTTACATGTGATAAAATGGCATAGGACTATAAACACACCTTATATCAATATCAAATTCCTTCTTTTAATATTGTTGCATAAAAATTTAATTTGTTTATTTGACACAGAACAAGAGAGCATAAGCAGGGGGAACAGCAGAGGGAGAGGGAGAAGCAGGTCCCTGCTGAGCAGGAAGACCCACGCAGGGCTCAACCCTAGGATCCCAGATCATGACCTGAGCTGAAAGCAGACACTTAACAGACTGAGCCACCCAAGAAAGGAAATTATTAGAAATTTGAAAACTTTGTATGAACACTTTTCAACAAAAGTAAATGCTTTACCTATCAATTTCCTAATTGTTGTAAAATTCTATTCCATTTTTAGGAACTACTGGGTGAGCATTGTATATTTTAGAAATCATACTTTTGGGAAAAATGCAAAACAGAATTTTTTTAAAAAAGATCATTCTTAAAATACAAAATACATCATATAAAACCTAAAGCAAAAACAAAACAAAACAAAACAAAACCCTCAGGCAATAATAAAAACTCATAAGTACATGTTTTCATTTTTGTTTCCTTCTTTAAAGCTATTTTAAACATTTCTGTTGTTCCACTTTCTTAAAGTTTAAAGACTCAGTGGTTATTTTTAACTTCAGCATACCAGTTATTCTTCCCTTCTACCATTCCACAATCTGGAAACTTCATTAGAGGGTGTTTAGCAGACTCATTTCCTCATCTCTACAGTAGAACTAGTGTGAATTCCAGCCTGCCCAAAAGTCACAGTGAAGTAAGAATTTGGAAGACTGGAGTCTAGTTGAGTACCTGTTATATGGCAGACATACAAGAAATAATCACTGAATGAATACAACAAATATCACTGTGGGTAATCTTCTTAATCTACAATGATATAAATTATATTCATGTACTACTTTTGAAGATTAGATGATTTTATAAGCCAGTTTTCTATATTTACTTTGAAAGCCATAGTGCTAATCACAGAATCACAGTAAAAAAAATTAAAATCAAATAAGTACTCTAGGTGTTTTATGTGACAGATATGCAATGGAGATAAAGAAAAATTATCATTCTTTTAGATTGCATTTATTTCTAACATAGGTAATAAGTGAATTAGGACTGAAAAACAAGAAGTTCATTTTTTTAAAAAGATTTTTTTTTTAATTTATTTGACAGAGAGAGAGAGAGAGAAAGAGATCGCAAGTAGGCAGAGAGGGAGGGGGGAAGCAGGCTCCCTGCTGAGCAGAGAGCCGGATGCCGGCCTTGATCCCAGGACCCTGAAATCATGACCTGAGCTGAAGGCAGAGGCTTAACCCACTGAGCCACCCAGGTGCCCAAGAAGTGCATTTTAATTAAAAAAAAAAAAAAAAAAAAAATTTTTAAAAAAAAAAAAAAAGAACACAAGAATTAGTTTTCTGTCATCATTAACATTTGAGGATATAGAAGAAAACTACCTACAAAAGTAGAAAATCCTTCCAAATCCCAATCTTTCTTTCTTCAGTCTTTGAAGTCGATTCATTATGCATGTTCTCCCCTAACCCTTTGTCACTTAAAATGACCCTATATTATGTGACTTATTTCAAGAATTACTCACATGCTCTCTTAGGCCAATTTGAGCTTTTCACATCTAAAGTTACAAGCACAGCAAAACAAAGGCTTGTTTCCCGAGTTCTGGGAGAGGGACAGTTGCAGTTTTGACAACCTAATAAAGCCTTCTATATATCAGATACAATTTACCAGGAGCCCTTATTAAGGAACGAGATTCTTAGGTCTCAGCTCAGGACCATTGATTTAGAATTTCTGGAAATGGAGCTTTGACTTTCGTATTTTTTCAAACCCCACACATTGTTCTTAGGCACACTCAGTTTTGAGAACTTCAGGGGGGCAGCTTTGCTAAAACAAGTATCTTCCTCTTTAGGCAACAATCAAGGCTCTTACAGATTGTTACACTGTTATAATATGCCTCCACCCTATACCTGTCATTTTAATTAGCATTAGAGAAGCTATTATTGCCATTTGAAGAAACACAAAGTGTTTCACCCAAGCATTGTAGATAATGAATTAGAATAATTAGCTGTAGAGAGATTTGACTTGTAATTTAATATTTTCTGGAGTTTTGAAAGGGCAAGGAGTATGGAATAGTGTTAAAAAGTTGTTTTCAAAAGGAAAATACTTGGTTGAATTGGAATTAATTGGTCAGTTACAGATTGGTTAAACTTTTTAAAGATAAGTGTAAGAAAAATTAATTCACCTCCACATTTCCCCAAATTTCTATTCCAGTCCTACCCTGCTGCTTTGAATGAGGCCTGCTTTGCTTTCAGGTTGGGTTCCTGTTTCTGGAGTCCAGAATGCTGGGCAGATTGTACTCCTGTATTTGCCATCAAGAGGACTCAAATGTGTTTCTACCTCAGGGACTGCAGAGAATTTCAGCCAGACATAAGGAAGCTAGAAGGATGCTTTCTGCAGAGTAGAAAGAATAATATGGTGTCCTTCCAGAATATTAAGCAGTATCAGCAGTAACAGGAAATAAATGGATATGTGAAATCCATCTAGGATCACTAAGAAAAAGCAACATGATCAGTTTACTTTATGAGCTTTGTCTGTCTTCTCTCTTCATGCTAAAATTCAGCTTGAAATTTGAAGATGGACAGCTCTCTAAATATGCTTTTTAAGATTGCATAAATATTTTCAAGGTAGTTTATTTGAAAATAAAATGCTGGTCACTCTTCCTTGCAAAGGAATTTCAAAATCCTAACCCTTGTAGTCGGTTGACATACAAATCATAATTCTATTAACTGTTCAA
This sequence comes from Enhydra lutris kenyoni, assembly GCF_002288905.1. Lineage (NCBI taxonomy): Eukaryota > Metazoa > Chordata > Mammalia > Carnivora > Mustelidae > Enhydra > Enhydra lutris. Next base: position 16,891,205 of record NW_019154125.1, read on the forward strand.
TCATTGATTTAAAAGTGTCTGCTAGGCACATAAAAAGGACAAAATAATTATGGAGCTTACATTCCAGTTGGCTGTTAATCAAATAATTACAATAATGCAAATGATATAGCATATTTTGGGTTTACAACCTGGACCCAAATAAATTTCAATCTATCTAATTAAAAATGATGAAGCAAAACTTGTATATCTGATCTATTTAGATGAAACTATAACTGAAAAATTCAAATCATTTTTCCTGAATAGCTGAAATACATATTTGGTTAAAATGAATTTAATTAACATGTACTAAAATGTTGAATGAAAATTGTTTGGAGCACTGTATTAGAATCACGTACTTTTCTCCCCTCCACCTTTTGGAAACCAGGTAATTATACTGTAACAGGAGAGTATTTTTCAGACCTCCAAACTGAAATACATTGTTTCTAAACTATTGAGGAAGGAAAGTAACTATGTAGCATTCCCTTCCCCTAGGTTTTGTTTTTGTTTTTTTTTTTGGGGGGGGGGTGCTTGGTTTTATTTTTATGAAATAGTTGTAGGAAAATGTTTTTTGAAATGAAACTCAGCAATAATCTTTAAAATAATAGCCATTTGTTTATCCATTTGGTATGAGAGGTGGGGAAAAAAATGACAGCATAAAACTTATGTTGTAGTTTAGAAAATTATTTCAGGGACTGGAGACGCTCATGAGACTGTGCCCACAGGATTCAAGGCATTCTGAAGAGCTGTGGGATATGTCTGGTGACTTTACATGAATGTTGCTATGCAGTGTGATTTTGGACAATGGTCACACTGAAGGACTTTAAGAAAAAATTACATAACCTCAAATCTGACCAGACTATTTCTTATCCTGATTTTAGTTGGAAAGAAACACATTAGACAATTTGACCCCTATAGAAAATACCAAATTCTTGTAAAGCAGCTGTTTCTTGAAAATAGTGTAACAGGAAACTAGATACATTATGTAGAGCATAGTAAATTACACTATTTTTTTTTTTTTCTGTCTAGAGCGCTTTTCACCAAACTGGCTGCTTCCCCTCTTTTAGGATTCAGTCCATGCCCAATTCTCAGTGAGGCTTTCCTAACTACACCAATTAAAGCAGCCCTTCCTCAACCTTTGTCCTACCTCAATCACTCTCCAACAAATGTACTCATTTCCTTTACAGTGCTTGCCACTGCTGGAAAAGGTTGTCTTTATTGATTTAGTGTTTACTCTTTGCCAAACACAACACTTCTTAAGAGAGGGGCCAGCTCTAGCTAAAGTACCATTGTCATTCTTTTGACAAGTATTTGTTGATCTGTCAGAAGCTGGGTATAAAATGTCGAGTAGAGCAGACATGATCCTTGCCTTCATATAGTTTATGACCCAGTGGGAAAAGTGTATTCTAGTGCGGCAGAGAAAACAAACAGCTAGACAAACAAATGTAAAATGATAACTGTAGGAAGAGCTAGAAAGGAGAGAAAATGGCCTATGAGAGCCTATAATAAAAAATCTAATTTATTAAGTAGATTAGAGAAGTTTTCTCTGAGAAAGAGACTTTTAAGCCAAGATTTAAAGGATGAACAGACATTAATTAAGTGAAGAGAGTCCAAGCCTATTGAGCTACACAGCAGGAGAGAAACTGATGCATATGAGAAACTGAAAAGAGAACTGACATAGCCGGAACCCAAGATGCCCTGGGGAGAGAGACACAAGAATAGACTATGGAGATCTGCATGGGCTGGGATATGTGGGGCTTTCTGTGAGTTGTGACTTTAACCTGAGAATCATGGGATTATTGAATATTGTGGGTGTGCTAGTGTGTTGGGGTGTGTGTATGTGTTTACAGGGGAGTATAATCAGATCTGTGTTTTGTTAAGATGACTTTGATTGACCTGTAGAGGACATTCAATTGGAGAGATCTAAAAAAGGGGTGCAGGTAGACCATTTAGGATGACATGGCCATTTTTCTCAGGAGAAATGATAAAAGTCTGGGTTCGGGTAGTGCTGATGGAAAAGCAAATAGGTAGGTAGATCCAAAAAAAAAAAAAAAAAAAGGAAAGAAAAAACACAAACATGTGGTGTTGGCTTAAGTTTAAAGGCAGATATCATGAATAACAAACTTGTTTGATGGGATGAATGTGTAGCCATTTTCTGAAAAAGAAGAAGCAATTGTGAGCTATTCAATCCTGAGCTGGGTTTTGGCATGTTCATTTGGAGGATGTCATTGGGAGGATGGATAAATTATGACTCTACACTTTTTGAGTTTCTATGTGTGAGAAGTTTGGCTACTCCATTTGACTTAAACAATTACTTTCCACTACTGCTTTTTAATAGGCAAATGGGATTCCTGAATTTTACTTCCTACAACCTTAACTTCTGCATAAGGTATAAAGCACCAAGTAGGCCGAAAATCCAGCTACATAACTTTAACTGTACTAAGAATTCATGAATTGGTTGTTGCTGATTTTATTTGTTAAAAAAAAAAATGTGTTCAGTATCTTTGCACCTGCTATCAAAATCATATCTTGGGATGCCTGGGTGACGCAGTCGGTTAAGTATCTGCCTTCAGCTCAGGTAGTGATCCCAGGGTCCTGGGACTGAGTCCCACCTTGGGCTCCTTGCTCAGCTAGAACCTGCTTTTCCCTCTGCCTACTGCTCTCACTCTCTCTGACAAATAAAATCTTTTAAAAAAATCATCTCTCAAAAATTTAGTGGAACTTCAACATATAATTTCACAGAACCTGAACAGAAATAGTCAAAACTTAGTTGCATTTAATACAGACATCCCAGCCAAGTCAATTAATATTTCAAAATATCAAATTAGAGTGATTATAGCACATCTCAAGTCATATGGAGTTACGGCACCCCTTTAATATATTTAGCCTCCACTATTTGTTATCCAGCCAATATATAACAAAGCCAGGCAGGGGATGTTTGAACTAAAATAACACAGTTATGCTAAGATATATGTGTGAAGTACCTTTTAAACGTGTCCTCAAAGTGTCTGAACTGTAGGAAAACTACATTAGAAATAACTAACTAGAATTTATCTGGAAGATTTAGTTTTTCTCCCTTTATATCATCCTCACTCTGTACAAACTCTGGGATAGCACACAGGAATCCTTTCAATTTTTTTTTTTTTTTTAAATTCACCTTAACATTACTTTTCTGAAAGAATCCTTATATATATATATTTTTCAGGAACTCTATCATCTATCTATCTCTCTATCATCTATCTATTTATCTATCTATCTAGTCATCCATCCATCCATCCATCATATATTCTCACATATATATGTGTATTAACCACTCTAAAATGCTTAATAACTATTTATGGTCATTATGTTTGACTAAAAATCTTATGTAAAATCCAACTACTTTAAACAATAACTTTCCACAACAGTAACAATAATCTAAATTACTATAAAAACAATAATTCTGACACATACAAAATATACAAATACATAGGCAAAAGGTATAATTTAATAAATGCTATCTTTCTGAGTGAACACAATAAATATCAACTTGATATCTTATTTGGGGAAATTCATCAAATAACCTAAACAGTTTGTTCACACATTAAGTGGCTAAGAAAATGGAATTTGTGAATAATCTTAAAGGAAAAAACAAAACCTCCCACGATTTACCATGTTGTTTCATCATATTTTTCTCTGACTTTAGAAAAAAAAATTAGTAATCCATAACTGTAATTTAATTTTATACTAAAACCAAGTGAGATATATAGTCCAAAAATTTAATCAGCCTCTACCAAAAAAAAAAAAAAAAAAGTATAAATGCAAGCAACCACCAGAAAAGCAATAGCATGTAAATAATGATGGGCCAACAAGGTATACGAGTCTCTTCATTGACAGCAAAGTGATGGGAAAACACAAAATTGAAGAAACATATGTCGCATTTGGAAAGAGTAGTAAGTAATTGGTCAGTTGTGTCCATCACTGCAAATGATCAGTCCTGATATTTTCTCACGGTTATACAGCTGGCTAAGAAGAAATGCTTACTAACAACCATGTGTGCTCTTCTGGATGTTTAATGCAACATAAGATTAGTGACATCAACCTGAGTGAATTCACCATCCATAATTTTGAAAGTCTTACATCTTCATTGAAAAATATTTGCAAGCAGTATACAGAAACTTTTCAGCTGAAACTCATTTAATATTGTCTACCCCGTATTGAGCATATTGAGGAAAGAAGGGAATATTCTAGTGAAAGTAGGGAATATTTCTGTTCACAAAATGTGTCCAGTGCTTCTTTTTTTATAATAACATCCATTATTTTCTAATTATATGCAAAAACATCATATTAGAAATTTAAGAAGATACAGAAAAAAGATAAAGAAGGAAATGAAAATCACTTATAATTCTATTTCCAGAAATAGTCACTATTACCATTTTGGTGTATTTCTTCTCAGTCTATTATTATGGATATGTACATATCTAACACAACTAAAATCACACCATTTATAGATTATTCTATATTGTTAAAAATTATTTAAAATCATTAATTTTATTTTTTATTATGTTCAGTTAGACACTATATAGTACATAATTAGTTCTTGAAGCAGTTTTCTATGATTCGTTAGTTAAGTATAACACTCAGTGCTCATCACAGCACATGCCCTCCTCAATACGCACGAGTTGTAAAAGTCTACACAATAACAAATTAAATATGTATACAGGAGTATATTTTAATAGGTAATATATTTATGGGGATGTTTTCTATTTCCAATGTTCATGATTAGAAATACAACTTTTGCAACTGCTCTCTACATTTCTTAATTCAGTGACATTTAAATCATTCTTAAGCATAAATGTTTCACTTTTGAAAAAAAGTTTCACCTTTAAAGGTATAATAAGTCATTCATGAGACATATAGAGTACCTACAAATGTTTAGAAACTTTTGAAAACTTTTTGAAAAATAATGTGGATTTTAAAAACAGTCTACTTCATACAAGTCACTACATTTAAAGTCTCTTATTACTTCAAAAAGGCACATGTTTTCAAAAGCATTCTTTTTTTTTTTTTAAAGATTTTATTTATTTATTTGACAGAGAGAGAGAGAGATCACAAGTGGGCAGAGAGGCAGGCAGAGAGAGAGAGGGAAGCAGGCTCCCTGCTGAGCAGAGAGCCCAATGCAGGGCTTGATCCCAGGACCCTGAGATCATGACCTGAGCCGAAGGCAGAGGCTTAACCCACTGAGCCACCCAGGCACCCCTTCAAAAGCATTCTTTTCCAATGTTCTCCATGTTGTGCTGATGCCACTTGCAGCAAGTCTGTATAATGAGGAAAATGCCTAATCTTTTGCCGTATGGGTGGCTGTAGAGATACTATCCCAGAAATGTGTTCTCAAGCAGATTTCTGTCTTCTTATAACGAAGAAAAGTCATCTGGAATAGCTTACTACTGAAAGGTGTGGTTCACAAATATAGCACCTTGACAGGTAGAGTCTTGTTGATTGTCAGAATCAACTACTAGTGCTGTATAAAATAGTCAGCAATTGCAACAGTGTTCATTGAATTGTCATACACAGTTAGCTAAGAAATGCTTAGCTGCAAGTTGTCTTTATAGTCAAAATAAAGTGGAAAAATGAGTGAAACAGTTACCTCGGTAGTTCAAATTAATATACTTAATAGAGCGAAAAATACATGTTTTCAACAATTAACCTCACTTTTTTTTGATTTTTAAAATTATCAATATTTAATTGATTATATTTCAAATTTATATATGTAAAAAATTCATTAAAACCCTTATGTTAGGATCTATGAAATCCATTATTACTCTTTTTATTCTATTTAGTAAATAGTCATTAGTTAAGTGTGTAAGAAAGTAACTATTTTAGAGACCCTTAGAATAACAACTGTGTTATCCGGTGTGTTGGGGTTCAAAACATGTAGAAACACTTGTATGCAAACCCACCAATTCAATATTCTATCTAGTAATTAGCACCGTAAGGAGGCCAGTCAAAGCCAGGAGTGGGACTAACCTAGGTTGTCTAGGACACGGACTAAACAATTGTTTTCTGTTTTTTGTTAAGGTAGTATCTGATAGTTTTCTCCATCGGAAAATTACTATTTTCCCCTTTGAAATTAATAAATATTTGTGGAGAGACACTCCCTATAAATATTTATTTGTCACCATTTATTTTAGCGCCCATTGTTAATCCTTGCCTAGAATAGTTACTACTGTAAAATATGTCAAAAGGTAATTCTCTATCATTCCTTCTACATTTATTAATTGGAATACTGTAATAAAGAACTTTCCTTTTATTACAGTAAATAATTGTTATATGTTTCCTGAAAGTACTAGAAAAACAAATTTAGAACTTTGCCTTTGACTCCCAATCCATAACCTCTAAACAATTATAAAAATTGGCATGTGACTTTCAATTTCTCTTTAGTGACAGAATTAGAAGGAGTGCTCATGATTTGACTGACAGTTAACAAAAATGAGGGAACATATGTCTTCTCTATCTCAATCCCCCAAGTATGCTTTATATTAAAGCCTTCACCACCCTCAAGAAACAACTGTGATTTATCCCTAATGTTAACATAGTAATTACTACCTATATTTTATTCTGATAAGGAAATACCTTTATCAGAGAAAAATTAAAACGTACCCACTAGCAGACAGATCTTCTCTTCTTACATCTGAAAGGACAGGGTCACAATTGAAAAAGGATTTAAACCACCAGCTGGATTCTTCCACTTTCAGTAACCCTATCAAATAAAAGTCATATTACCCCCTTCTCAAACACATTTGGAAGATCAGAAACAAGGAAAATAATGAGGGTGATGCTGATAAGAAATAAACCAAATACCTTGTTGGGATTTGTCATCAAGTATGATGTTAACAGAATCAGTTAAAGAGCTAACTGAAGAAATACTGGCCTCTGTAAGAAATAAATGGGAATCAATAAACAAATAAATAATGGCCAAACACACATAGGCATATTGTTTATGCATAAACTCCCAATTATCAAGTAACATGGTTTGAAATCATTTACTCCTGGATCATTTTCATGAATCAAAAAATGGATTGAATTGTCAATTAAGAAGTTCTGGAAAAGGCAATTGCATGTTTTTTTAAGATAATTTTTAAAGATATGTCATAACATACGAATGTTCATTCCACAAAATTTTCGATGGTAGAGCTTATGATACACCTAGTTGGTAGTAACCTCGGGTTTTCCAGATAGTCATCATTTTTCTCTTGTCTGCATAGACTTATTAGCTGCCTTCCTGTTTTGCTACTTTATTTCAAAGTCTCTCTGCTTTCTCTGAGATCCCTTCCTAATTTTCTGGGATCTCTTCATGATTTTCTGGTGGGCAAGTTCTTGCTAATATCCGTGGGCTATGTTGACCACCAGACCAAGCCTGGAAGAGAGGTACTTGGAAGAGCAACAGTCTCCTAGCACACTCTTACATTTTCTATTAATAGGGTATATTTATTTCCATGCTGGACAATGTTGTCTCTCTCCATAGATATAGATGTAGAATTTAAAATATAAGTGTCATCAAATTCAAAATCTTAGTACAAAATCAAGAATGAATATTAGAAATATAACATGGGCATATATTTAAATTTTCTACAAAAGTTACAAATTTAGAAATAAAGGAATTATTTCTAAAGAATAAACATTTTATTTGTTTTATCATACTTGTATCTTAGACCTGTAAGTCTTCTAAGTGATCAGAATATAAAAATAACTTTTATGGGTATAATAACACTAAGTAAATGGAAACAGTTTAACAATTTTGAAAAAAGAAGAAGTCAATAAACATTTCCAACTTTTATCTACAAACAAAACATGAAATTAGAATTTTCTACAGGTGGGCATATTTTCATTAAATGATCATTTGTTTCTGAAACAATTGCTTCATTCTAGAAATTTCCAAATTTTCCTTAAGAAGCTATGATTTTCTATTCAGCTATGAATATTCACAGATGGATAGATAAATAAAGATAAAACTGCCAAACAGAACCTGACCTATTATCCAAGAGAAAATGGAAATTAAAGAATCCTTCAAGCAGTCATGTTATCCCTTCTTTTCTAAGAAATACATAGTATTTTCTTTATGTAAAATTATCAGCTTTTAATATATCCTATTAAATGCAAGATACATGAAATTAAAACATAATTATGAAACATAAGCTTATTTTCGCTTATTTATAAGTGTAATAGTTTCATCAATATGATATAATATAACATAGTTTAAACAAAGAGCTAAGCCTTGACAATATTGATTCAGAGGGGTCTGAATGAGTTCTATTCCTATTTTCTTCACTGTCACAAACAATTGTCAAGCCTTGTCCCTGAAGTTCTGACCAAGACACGATATGTAGGTTAATAATATCTCAGAAACATCACCTCAAATCTCATTCTCTAGGAATATAGTACTCTAGCGATGATACAACTTACTTCGATAATACTGATTTTTGGCCAGCAAGCAACCAATGGAAGGTACTGATGCCATTGTTTTCCCTGTGCAAAAGCGCCAGAGAGACTGTGAACAACAATCTGGAAACAGTGACAAGGAAAGAGAGGTTGTTAATTGCACAGAGTTTCCTTTCATAAATATATCTCCAACTACAAAAAATGCCCACAACTTGTTCGATCTGAAATAATCCTATCAGAAAAAAAAAGTGTTAACACAGCCATGATATAGTCACTCACCTATTTGTTTTCTCCAACTTGTTCTTTTAAAATAAACGTGTTCTAAGTATTCCTCAGTAAGCATGCACTGAAAAAGTGGTGGTGATCCAGAAAGTACTGAGTTCTGTAGGCCAGGAGCACACTGCAGCAAATGTGGGTGTGCTCCGGGACCCCTGAGGACACCTTATATTTAGAAGGTTGAAACCTGAGCTGTGGGCACCACAGAGGGAAGTGAAGCTCTTCATCTGTCCGCCCTTCAGCATGTCAGAGTGCCAACCAGGGCTGCTGGCAGCAGGGACAGACTCTGTAAGGTCAGGGCTTATTACTGCTGGTTTCTGCAGAGTGGAAAGTGATGCCCATGAATTCTCTTGGCCTTCCATATTATCTCACACTGGGGAAATCACCAGTCTAGGTACCATTGGGGTTGGGGGTGGGTGGGTTACCGTGGCAGCCAGTCTGCAGGCCAGCTGAGGGAACTGGTCATACCCACAGACACAATGATGCAAAACAGAGCCACAGGAATAGCTCACAAGGAGGAGCTCCTTGAATCACTGAAGTCCTATGGGAAAGGACATGCACTGCAGAAATGTATGGACAGTGAGGTAGAAATTCCAGTGAGACTGATAAAAGACAGGTAGCAATCATCAGTAATGAGGGAAATTAGTGACATTATGACATTGTATCAGTATTATTTATTGATTCAAAAGATATTTATATTCTATTTTTGTAGCGTCTCTTAATGTGAACTGTTTTGCCATTTTATAGACCCAGTTTATCATGAATCTAATCAGGGTTCCCCTTTACACAAGGGTAGAGGGATTTTCAGTCCTGTTTCAATTTATTTAGTAGCTATTAGTTTTATCAGCTTAAACCACACAAAATTACTTATGTTAGTTAGTTTCAAATATATTTAAAACTTTGATTTTAGTATGCCATCGTGGTTCTTTCTAACTGTCTAGTCCACCTGGTTATGGCTTACCTAGGCTTTTCTTTTTCTGTCTTAATTAATTTTGCTGGGGGTTTCCCTATTATATTAGATCTGTCAAAGAACTATTTGTCCTCTTTGTTTCTTGATTTTTATAGTTCATTATTTTCTGTATTATTTTATTGTTTTTCTTTTACTTTAAGGTTATTCTTATTGTCATTTATTTAAAAATATTTTGCTAACTACCATTATGACATTTCTTGAATGTTTGATTTCAGGATGCTTTTCTTTTTCCAAATATATAAATTTTAAAAAATATCTTTTAGTTTATTTCTAAATCTACTGTATTGTTAAGAGAAAATATTCCCTTTTTATTCATTCTTTGACATTGTTTATGGAAATAGCTTTCTGTGTATTTGAGAGTAGTAAATCATTCTTCATTTACTACATGCAGTCATTTTATTTTATTTTTTATTTAAAATAATTTTTATTTTTGCATTTTTAATTGACATTTTTATGAAAACATTAAATTTTATTTATTTTATTTTATTTTTAAATTTAAATTCCATTAATTAACATATAATGTATTATTAGTTTCAGAGGTAGAAGTCAGTGATTCAACAGTCTGATATAGTACCCGGTGCCCATTACATCACATGATCTCCTTAATGTCCATCACCCAGTTACCCTATCCTCCCTACCCCCTCCCCTCCAGTAACCCTCAGTTTATTTTCTATTATTAAGAGTCTCCTATGATTTGTCTCCCTCTCTGGTTTTGTCTTGTTTTATTTTTTTCCTCTCTTCCCCTATGATCCTCTCTTCATTTCTTAAATTCCACATATGAGTGAAATCATATGATAATTGCCTTTCTCTGACTGACTTATTTCACTTAATATATTCTAGTTCTAGCTACATCATTGTAAATGGCAAGATTTCATTTTTGATGGCTGAGTAGTATTCTATTATATATGTGTATATATATACACACACATATATATTTTATTTATATTTATATATATATGTATACACACACACACACACACACACCTCACACGTTCTTTATGCATTCATCTGTCAAAGGATATCTAGGCTCTCTCCATATTTTGGTTATTTTGGACACTGTTGCCATAAACATTGGGGTGCAGCTGTCTCATTGGATCACATTTTTACCTTTGGGGTAAATCTCTAGTAGTGCAATTTCTGGGTTGTAGGGTAGCACCAAAAACCATGAGATACCTAAGACTGTCCTGGAAGACCTAAATTGTTTATAACTAATTCCAATCAGTAGTTATACAATATCAGAGTATGCACACAAGATGTTAGGGATTTTAAATATGTAGTAATACCCAGATCAATAAACATGCTGTATTAAGCATAGACTACTCCATGTTTAATAACTCTATGCTTAATATCTAATGCTATAGACAAACATGTGTAGCAGATGTTTTAAAAGGGCATGACAGTTTGCATTAAAATAGTTTCATTTCATAGTTTTTGTGGAAAAAATTACCAATAATTAGTCACTGAATATCTCTGGGCCTCCACAACTGATAGATAAAATGGAAATAATAATATTTTACTTTATTTGAAATCAAATCCAGTCCCAAAGTATATGATTCAATTGTTTGTTTAAAATTTATATTTCTCTGAATTACATATGGTCTTTCAGTCAGTTATCATGACTGTACACAACAGAAATCAATTCCATCTAGAAGCAGAGAAATGATTTATTGGGAGCATAATGGTCAGTTCATAAAATCAATAGGAAACATAGAGAAGTGTGGTCTGAAAACCAAGACCATCCAATGAGATTTTGGGAGTTGACATGGAGTGGTTTTGTCAATGAAACACCTGAGTGGCGGTTGCAGCAGAAGGTGTGACCAAACTGAGCTTTCTTCTATGGCTCGAGAGGCTAAAATTGCCACAGGTGCACATCCCAACAGCTGCTGCCTTTCCTAGACAGTTCCTCTAAAAAGTGGGCACCCCAAATCCATTCTTCTATCTGACAAGCAGTGTTTAGTTCTGCACTGAGAAAGTTGTTCCTGCTTCCTAAGAAGGGAGAACTGCTAGAATGAAATACTGCAGCATGTTCACCAGAAAATCCTTGCCCTGTATGCCTTTTACAGGGATAATGAGAGTTTGAGGCTAAGAATGCCTTCTATCACTGACCCTTTGCTCATAAACTTTTGCAACAAATCCTATTTCTCAACCCATACACTGGGCACTGACCTGAGAGCTACTGGACTGCTGGGAAGCCACCCAGGAGGAATCAGTCTTAGAATGTGGCAAGAACTAAATACACTTGATCAGGGAAGCACCTGCTCAGGTCACATCCAGACAGAATATGGCAAGGGGTCTTCTTTCAGCTATGACTAATTATCCAAGCCAAAGCTCCCAGTGGAACTGACCTTCTTGACTACGTTTAGGTCATGTGCTCACATCAAGCTGCATATAAAGACAACATAACCTTGCAGCAAAAATTGCTAACCATACTTCAGAAGCTATTCTCTCCTTTTCTTTTTAATATTTATTGGGCATAGTCTACCCAACTGGAGACTACAATTCTCAGCCTCCTAACCAGCTAGGAATTGGCATGGGCCAGTAAGATGTGAGAAGTGAGTGGTTCATCCTCAGGGTCATCTCTTTAAAGATCAATCCACTTGCCTTGAACTGTTTGCACAGAAGTAAGGGTCATAACTCACAGGGTGTCACAACTGTTCTTATACTAGAATGAAATGAAGTTCTCTTTTTAGTTATTGTAACTTGTTACTGTTATTTAACTTACACTGCACCTTGACCATTAAAATAACTCTGACTTCTGTAGTGAGTGGTACAGAGTGCTGGATCCCTCAAATAGAATGGATCTTAATATGTTGGACTTCCAGGTACAAGAGCTGAGGTCACGAGCACACTCCACTATCCGTTTTCTTAACATGCAACTGTCTTTATTGAGCAGTTTTAGAAACTTTCTTCCACTAGAGCAACTCACCCTCACCACATGCTTCTATGTACCCTGTTTACCTGACCTACAAGTCTTTCTTTTCTGCTCTTTTCCCTGATTCTTTGAAGCAAAGGAGAATTAAGCTCAATGACTTCTTCATGTCTGTGTAACTGCTAGGTGGGATAATGAGTCAGTTGCCAGTTATACAAATAGTCAAATATTAAAAAAATAAAATCAGTTCCTTCTTACCTTTGGGCCACTTTCTCCCTGGTTTGTCTCCAAACATTAGTCACAATGTAAAAACATTGATTGATCACTTATTAATAAGCACTGGTCTTGATTCTTGAGGCTCCCTCCACCATTGCAAAGCCACCATCTGTAATAGCCAATTCTGTGAGGGCAGCAACCAGATCCTTCCTCAATACTAACTCATAGACAGGAGAAGATAGATGTCTTTCTTGGTGCAAAGACCATTTCTCAGTAGGCAATCTCTTCAGGATTCTCTTAGTTGCCAGTTTCCAAATTGCTGTCAGCATTTTTCCTCTTGTGGCAAGCATATAAACGAGCATAATAACTGGCAGAGCTCCCCAAGGCTCAGCACCCTACATTCTCCAGGCCTGGTAGGTCAGATTCTGTAGAGCTTGTGAGGAGATTCAAAGCAATTACTTCATCAAATGCCTTTGATTTCCTGAATGCTGAGATATTTAGGTAAGCAAATGCACTGAAAGTAATAAATACCCTAGAACTGAAAGGATTTCATTTCAATTTTCTCTTGGTTTTATGATTTGAAGCACAGATAAATATTCCTAATTATCTAAGCCAATATCTCTGGCTTGTGAATCCTATGCCTGCTGAGTTAGGTATCTGCTCTCAATAATGATCAATACAACAAAAACTTGGAGCCCTATTAAACAGTTTGGAGGCATGAACACAATTTCTCTTTCATTTTCTCTTTCATTTCTTCCCTGGCATCTGTAAGGGAAAAAAAAATGAGATTTTTTTAAATTTTAGATTGCTTTTAAATATCAGATTAAACTCCTACTAAACATCTTTTTTTCTTTGTCCTTATCGAATTGCTTCCATTTCCCATAAATCCCAAACCTGAATAAGAAGAGTGTGCTTGTTTTGATACACACAAAGATCTGAATCTGATGCATGGAGTACTGGATGATCTGCCTCTAGGTGTCTTAGGCTCTGTTCTCAGGAAAACAGATATATCTGCATACAGTTTTACTGGAGAATTCTCTCTCCCCACCAATAAATAAATAAATAAATACCAAAAAATCTACAAAAGAATGGACAAGGTATAGTGAGAAGAGCTGACCTATGACCTTGCATGTGCTGATTTCATGAAGAAAATAAGATGATGCTTCTACATTGTTCCCAACTGAGGCAAGACTTCAGGTCTTTGTCCCTATACATCAATGAGTCTTTGAATATGGGCTGCCCCATGGGGACACATGTCAGTGGAAGGATGAATGCATTTAGCTAACACAGATCCCTGGAGCACAGTTGCAACCTGCCCACAAATGAGAAGTCATGATTTTTGGGGATGAGCACCTTTGTCCTGAAGAGAATCTGGGCAGCACAGCCAGTCCCCAGAGACCATCCCTACATTGCTTGAATAAAATGCTTTCAAGAGTAAGTTCATCCTGTTTGAGGCTTCTTTTCCTGGGAAAACTTACAAGAGGAAGGTGAGTGGAAGAAGTATAATTCCTGCCAGGGCAGCTGGACTTATGTCACATCAGATAGCTATGCTCCCATAATTTACTGTTCATCTCATGTTTCCCTCAGTCTTGGTTAGCACCTCTGCTAGTCCAAATGCTCTATCTGGAGGACTGACCCAAATCTTCATCTTTGAGTTTTACGAGCTACTGAACTTAGGATATTTGTGTGGGAATGTTTGTGTGGGGACGTTTGTATGGTGATGGCATCTTAAGCTGAGGATATTTGTGTGGAGAAGGCACATTCCCCTGAAAGACCTATTTTTATGACTGGCCATTGGCTGGCTCCTGGAAACTGAGCTCCTAGAATGTTCTGTCTCGTGGGAGTGTTCTGCGTCTTTTGGCCTTGAGCCAAGTTGCACCAGTGGTCTAGAGGATTTATTCTAATAAAGTGATTTATGATGGTCTGGGGTTTCAGTAGCTGAGGTAAGTCATACAGGGACTATACGTGACTGACTTTCAATAAAAACCCTGAACTCCAAGGCTGAGATAAGCGTCCCTGATTGGTAACACTCCACACATGTTATCACATCTTTCCTGGGGGAATTAATATGCTCCAAGTGAGGCTATGAGAAGGGACACTAGAAGCTTATGCCTGGTTTCTCCAGACTTATTCTAAACAGGGGAGTTTTTGGCAGTCTGTCATCACCTACAAGATCTGTCTGGCTTCTATAGGGACCAGGCAATTAGAATAAATAAGTATATCATGGCTACCACCACTCATACATTCTTCATACCTTTAGAAGTAGAATTAATATCAACCATTTCTCCCAAGCCACAATTTTAAAAGTTTACTGTCTTAGCCATGGTGTGTGTGGGGGGCAGTGTTGGAGGCTTCCACCTGGCTTTTCCCCCCAGCAAGTCCTATACTACAGGATAATGAGAAATATGGTGGTTCTGTCCACCAAGAAAATGACCATTAGGTCCAGTGGACAGAGCAAGTGTGACCCAGACCTGGATCAGGGCTCTGTTAATAACCTGGATTCTTTTTTTTTTTTAAGATTTTATTTATTTATTTGACAGAGACACAGAGAGAGAGGGAACACAAGCAGGGGGAGTGTGAGAGAGAGAAGCAGGCTTCCTGCTGAACAAGGAGCCAGATATGGGGCTCATTTCCAGAACCCTGGGATCATGATGTGAGCCTGAGGCAGACGCTTAATGACTGAGCCACCTAGATGCCCCAATGACCTGGGTTCTATAATTTTCACTCTAACAAGGATGTTTCTGATCCCTGGAAATCAATTTTGATATAGTCCTTTTGTTTAGAATTCCTCAAAATATGTATGTATTCTCATCCCATGGTGTATGAATGCCTTCCTTTTGGGACAGCCCTGGGGAGATTATTTTCATATTCCATGATCTCACAGGATCATAAGTCATGGGAACCCAGCACTCCTTAGACCAGTCAGTTCCAGGTATGAGAACTACCTAAGATCCAAACACTAGAATAGGGATCATGAGTGTTTATTGATGAGCTGCTGTTACAATCCTTGATTTTATCTTAATTGTACAATTAAGCAAGATCCTTGATCCTGCTTACTTATATTGGCCTTAGGGACACCATGTTCTACAAGCCATCTCACTGTAAGTAAGGCTCCCTTTGTGGCTACTCTCACCTTACACCTGTTCTGATAGCTGTATTCACTGAGCTTCTAATGGTTAAGTGCCATCACCCAGCCTCCTCTTGGGGATCTTGTTATCCCCATTGCAATAAGGGAGTCAATTCTAATAACACCTTTTATTCTGAGTCTTGACCTATAGAAAAGTCCTCACTGTGCCTCTCAGTAAAGCTGATGCTCTTCTCTCCAATGTGTTCCTTCTCATTTTGTGAATGGGTCTTTTGGCCTTAAGTAAGATATTCACTCTAGCATGCCTATTTCTATTTCAACCATTTTCCACAGCAACAATTTCTATTTTACTTTGTAGGGGTCATTCTTGCTTCCAAGACTCTTCCTGACAACATATTACCTTTGTATGGTGGCCTTGCCACGGTGTTAGATTCTGTATCATGGGAAATATCACCTTTACCAATAGACTTTCCTATTAATTAACTTCATGGCAAGAATTCCTTGACCCAGTACCATAAGGACCTAGTTCCATTTGTATGCACTCATGTACATGTTGGAAAATCTTGCAACTCCTTTAGAGTATACTCCTTTTGTACATTAGCAGGCCCAGCTGCCTCAGCTAGCTAACATACTTGACCTGAGTTACTTGTCCAATGACTGAGATACGACATAGGGGGATATCCTGAAGGGGCATGTAGTAGTGTTTTTCAAGCAAGAGGCCTATGAATCACCTTCAAGCAAAAGAGGGACTCTGATTTTTTTTTTTTTTTCTTGCTAGGAGATATTCTCCTTTCCTACTTTTTTTTTTTAATTTTTAATTTTTTTGTGTGTGTTATGTTAGTCACCATGCAATACATCATTAGCTTTTGATGTAGTGTTCTAAGATTCATTGTTTACATATAGCACCCAGTGCTCCATGCAATATGTGCCCTCCTTAATACCCATCACCAAGGCAAACCATCCCTCCAGATGGGTTCTAAAACCCTCAGTTTGTTTCTGGGAGTCCACAGTCTCTCATGGTTCATCTCCCCCTCCAATTTCCCCCCTTTTACTTCTCCTTTCCTCCTCCTAATGTCCTCTGACTTTAAGAAAGAAGTATTGGCCATTTCCATAGACACAGAGTTTTGGGATGATCCTGACAGTCAACATTTTTATAGTGCATTGGCTCAGATGTCCCTATTACAAATCTTTTTTTACAAGTGGACCCCTGAGCTTGAAGAAACAGAATTGCCAGGGTTGGGAATTCAACTTTCTTTGAACTCTGACCCCTTTATAGTTAAGTCTTTGAGACTTGACCTCAGTTTTTTCTGTCATTTAGTTGCAGGAGATAATAGACCTTTTATATCCTGCCAAGGAACCATCTGACTTTCATCATTTACATTATACCAGTTAAGGGTGCCTAGGTGGCTCAGTCAGTTGAGCATCTGACTCTTGGTTTTGGCTCAGATCATGATCTCAGGGTCGTGAGATGGAGTCAGCAACAATCCCTGCATTCAGCTTTGTACTCAGTGGAGAATCTACTTGAGATTCTCTCCCTTTGCCCCTCCCCCCCCCTTGCACACTTGCTCTCTTTCTACCTTACATCAGTTAATAATCATTCTCCTCCTTTCACAGAATTTTGTTTTCCACTGTGTCAGTGATATACAGCTACAGACAGCTCATCCCATAGCCCGATTGTTACTTCCTCTGACCCTCTCAGACACCAGAAATGTTGCAAATGCTAGTGCATCCCCTTCCACCATTATCCTATTTCAGTTCACTACTGGTAAACATTTTAACAGTAGTCCTGTTTATTCATTTGCTAGGGCTACTATAACAAAGTATCAGAGACTGGGTAGCTTAAATAAAAGAAAATTATTTTCTCACAGCTATGGAGTTAGAAGTCCAAAACCAAGGTGTCTGCTTACTTGGTCTCTTCTGAGGCCTCCATTCTTGACCTGTAGATGGCTGTCTTCTCTCTGCATCTTCCCATGGGCTTCTGTATGCGTCTGTGTTCAAATTATTTCTCTTATATGACTCCGATCATATTAGATTAGGGGCACACACAAATGATACATTTGGACTTGGTTACATCTTTCAAAGACCTGTCTCCAGGCAATAGGAGATACTAGAGATCAGAACTTCAATTTTAGAGGAACATAGTTCATCCTATAACAACCTGCTTAAAGCATTTTAGGTAGTATTATCACTCCACCTATCACCAATGACAGGATCTACATCTACAGCCAGCTGAAGGATGATCCAGCTTCAAAATCTCAGCTTTGCTATCATACTGTCTGTCTTTGGCTGGGTTTCCTGGGAAGTAGACTCTGAGATACACTTGGGGAGGTTTATAGGGCACACCAAAGGAAATAAGCATCATCTGTTCGAACCATCTAGCTCCTCATCAATTACATTATAATATCACTCAGAACAACTTAACTAAATAGAAGTAAAATCTTAAACACTAATTTTACACTAAGGATAAGATTTTTAATTTTGGACATGAATTATCTGTTTAATTGAATGTCCTGAATTTTACAAATTTTTATTATCTTTATCCATAAATATAGGCATTGCTATTGCTGGAATGTAATATACATAGTTTCTACCAAAAAACTTCACACACTGAAGTCATCTTTTGCACTGATCTTTTGACTAAACTTACACAAAACAATTTTCTATTCTGAATTAAAACCAGACAAAATGAGCTTTAGAGGTAGAGATATAAAATGCATTTTAAATAACTTCCTATAATTAGCAAAGAACCCAAATCAAGCCACTATGTTGTAAGCATTAGATTGTACGTTATTTATCTGAAATTTACGTGAGACCTACATATAAAAAGAAAGAACAGTTTTAACACTGTGTTATTTTTTTTGTACTTTTCATTCTTTATTCCTATTTGAGGATATAATTTTCAACTACAGTGTTTTTTCACTTCCCATCCCTTTTTTTTTTTTTTCCTTTCTCTTATGGAAATACACACTGCTGGACTTTTAGGTTAAATGTTAACTTTTATAGATAATCCAAAGCTCAAGATGGAATCTGAATTTCAACCCAAGGAAAGTTTTGTATCTTGATGCATTTCATCACAAGAAGATACTTGGCCGTATCTTCAGAAGCTATTTCCAGAAACCACAGAAAACTCACTTGTATTGCAAAACCATTATGACACTTATAAAAGTGTTGTATATTTTTTATAATAAAGATCAGTAGTTCGAAGTAATTATATAGTTAACAATAGAAAGGCACAATGTTAAGTTACTGACAGAGCACTTTTCTAAATTATTACATCTATATGTATTTATATGCCTATACTTAATTACAAAAAAATGCAAAGATATATGGAATTTTAGGTGTTTGTATAGTAAATGTTTGTGAAACAACAGTTTTACTTACAGTCTAGGGAAAACTTTAGTAAATAAAACACTTGCTGAAAACAGGCATGTCTCAACATACAGCACAATCTTCTATATGTGCATCTATAACACTGAACTCAAAGGTAAAATTTGATGTTCTTTCATGATTCCACACTCATTTCAAATGGTTGGTGAATTTGTACAAATATTTTGAGGTTTTAGTATTTCTTCACCAAGCTGTGTTTCCCTCCCCAACACATTCCTTTCTACTACTGTGATTACCTTACACTTACCCCACTTTATTTAGAGTTATAGATGTTTGGGGTTTTCCTCTATTTTATCTTACCCTCCTGTCCCAACCTGGGACAACATGGAATATATCTAGATCTAGCATCTTGAAACAAGAAAATAACATTGAAGGGCAAATGAAAGAGTAAAAGAGTGAGACAAAATACAGCTTTCATGTTTGTAGTGTTTTCATTCTAATTAAAGTAGGGAGAGATGGACACTCTATTCTTGTGGAATGTGTCCGTTTCTAATGGAACCATAATAAGAGTTGTTCAGTCCACATCATTATTCTGACTGTACAATATTTCTCAAGCATAGTGTGGAAGCAAAAGAAACATCCCTGACATTACAGTATTTATAGTCCAATGGCTGGAGATAATTTTACACATAGTCATCTAGAAAGAAGATCCTTTGAAAAGAATTTGTAAGTGGTAAAGGTAGTATTCAGGGTACTGAGGGAGAGGCAGAGGGGGAGTCTTGGTATGGAGCTGAGCTAGCAAATTTCCTGGAGTAATATTTCTAAGGTTAAGATTTCTTTGAGGTTCTTTATTACATAAATAAACCAATCATCCTTTCTGGTGACTTTTCTTATGGTAAAATAAGAAACCTTTGTATCTAAAGCAATTTTTTAGATATCCCATTGCAAGCAATGTGCTAACTGTAAAATATGGAACTAAGGGAAATAAGGTGTTTCAATCTTTGTCATATTAGTATTCAGACTGCATTTAAGCTGTAATTAAAACACATTTTTCTTTGAATGTGCATTTAATATGCTCAGTAAGATTGATTAAGTACCTCGAGCAAGCTGATATTTTACTTTTTGGTTTCCAAGATGGCATATACATTGATTCAGTATCTCACTTGGGATGCTTTCACTGTCTTCATCTCTCACATATTCCAAATGAGGACCCCCAAGCAACAGAAAAATGTCTAAACACCGAATTTGAATAACACATCATAGAATTGCAAATTTTAATAAATGATGTATAATATATGATTTGGTTATAAATTGCTAATATTTTCAGTAAGACTATTTACATTGCACAGAATTGGATAAAAATGCAATTCAGATTTCAGAATTGAAAGCAGTCAGAGGTTTCAACTTTAAATTAATCATATAAACCAAGAAAAATGTCCTTGTATTTAATCCCCACAATATTTAATTTTCATTTATATCTATTGGTAAAGGAAGCTAATGAAATTCAGAAGTTAGTCCATTTGGTCTGGATTTTGTCTAAATGTTCTGAGGTAAGCAAGACAGCAAATAACTACGCTACATTTTAATTTTTTTTCTTGTGAAAATAGAGCTATTAAAATTTAAATAGCTTTCCAAGTATTATATATATATAAGAATCTTTACATTATTGTATGCATTTGGAAAGCATGATACATTATACCACTTGTTACCAATTTAACCCAATTACTGTTTTCCTTTTACTTTTAAATTAATCTCTAATTGTACATTAGACATCTGTGAAAGATCATGAACTATTTGCAGCCTCTTTTAGCAAATCCCCTGAAGGATAGATCTCCTGGAGTTAGGTTACCAGAGTTTATAATCATATTACAGGACATGAATGGCTTCCTTCAGCAAACTTCATTAAAACTAACTTTTCCTGATCATTAAAATACAGTTTGCTTTTGGAGCAGCTTTTATTGGTGAATGTAGCCCTTTTGTGAAGCATCCTATGCTGAAATTTGAGATTTTGTTTAGAATGACTAACAGAATTAGCATATCTTTTCTGCAGAGCTTATGCTGTCAACACATATAATGACTTCAAATTCACTATTATTTTATAAAATATAATCTGTAATGGGTTTAGAGTAAATGTAACAGAATCCACTCTCATATCTAATGGGAATAATCTGAGTTTAACTTTTAATTAATTAAATTTTCCATACAAGGGATAAGTGTTTATGATTTTTCAATGAATATTTATGAACACTCATTGTCCAAAATTCACAAGCCTTCATTCAGACTCATAAAAGAGTTTATGAATATTTCATCAAAAACCAAACCAAAATGAGCCACTTTATAATTCTTTCAAGAGCCACAATAATGTCCATGAACTAAAACCATGCATATGTTGACAAGTATTCAGTTTTGTTTTGTTTTGTTTTGTTTTTTCCTTCAGAACATATATTATAAATGCCTACTTAGGATCAACAGTGCTTCAAATACCATTATCATTTTAGGAGCAGTACTAATGGCTCCATAACTCCCACATATCATCGAAATCTTTCAGAAAATTTGAGGGAAAGAAAATTATCATACCAAGTTTAAAGATAATAATGATCAAATCTTGAAACAGTAGTGGGGAACTAATTTTACAATCTAGAAATCATGGGTCTGTGCATCATTGAATGACAGACTAAGATTAGAACAAATTTTCCAACATGTAGTTCAATGTGATAGTTATTTATAGAGTGGTTGCTCTGTGACAGGCATTATGCTGCTATTTTTATCTCCAAGATTCCTGTAGACTTTAAGAATATTGACATTCAATAGAATGTCACCTCCCTATCTACAGTAGAATGGAAAGGTACAGATTGAAATCCTGCTTTTGTTTTGTTTAGTGGATATTGTTCTATAAACATGGCGAAAGCCAGTATTTTATCTGTAAATTCTCAGTACCTATTCAATACTTGGGTTCCTTACCACACAGATACTAATGATCATCAAGTCATTCATTCATTCAAGGGTATTTTTGAGTGTATATTATATACTAGGACATCATGCAGATGCCTAAGGGTAATAAGACAAAGTTCTTGATCTCATAGACTCTAGTTAGTAAGTAAATTAATAACATAATTTCTAGTAGGAAAGCATGCCACAAATAAACAAGCAGAAAGAGTGTTGGAGGAAAACCAATTTAGGTATGGTCATGAGAAACCGTCTCTGAGGTGGACTTCATGGATGAACTCTAAATCAAAGAGAAAATTCATATATTACATTAGTTTGAGAACAATTCCAGACAACAAGAAAAGTTACAGATGCTCTGAGGTAGTGCAAAGCTCAGAAAGAGAAGGAAAGACCATTATAGATTTAACTGGGTGGATGAGATGGAGAAAAGGGAAGTAACAGGAAATGCAGTCAGAGAGGTGAGTGGAAACCAGTTCACATGTGGACTGGCAGGACTCAAAGAACATTGATTTTGGTTTATGGTGAACATAATGGGCTGCTACTTATAGGTTTTCATTAGATGCATGACATATCTGATTTTCATGTTTAAAAGCCGTTCTTTGGAAAAAAGACTGAAGTTGTCAAAGTGGAAGCAAGTAGCTAAGTTAAGAGGTTATGACAAACCTCTAAGAGAAAATAGGAGCATGGACAAAAATGATTGTGTTAGAGCTCAAATTTCATATTTTAAAGGTGGAACTGATTTTAAAAATGCTTATTAGCATAGGGAGTAAATGACTAAAAAAAACAAAAAAACAAACAAAAAATAAATTAAAAAGGCTCCAAGGTCTCAGCAATTGAGCAACTGATGATGTCACTGACAAAATCAATTAAAGATAACAACAAATTGAGTCTAGAGTCTTCTGTGTCAGAGAATAGAGACCAAAGGCTCTATTTTGGATAAATTCAAAGAGCCTGTTCAAATGGAGATGAGGTTGGAGATTCCAATTCTGGGTATTCTTAACTTAACATGGTAATTAACACCATTAGATTATTTAGTGATACGGTGTACAGAGACATGAAGGAAACATGGAAAGCTGAGCGTATGGCAGACTAAGCCAACACTTAGAAATCAAGAAGAAGAGCAGAAGCCAGCACAAGAAATGGTGTCTGAGCAAACAATACAGTAGAATATTTTACAAATTTGGCATCTGAGGAATAAAGTAAGACAAAAGGTGGGAAGGAGGAAGACAAGCCAGTTGCCATTAATTTGCAATATGGAAGCCACTGATGACTCCATAGGAGATCTAGGTGAGACATAGTGAGGATTTTCAGTAACTGAAATAAGAGAATAGCAAAGAGGATGGACAGAGGGAAATAATATGAAGGCTATTTAATAAAACAGAACTCAGAAGCCAATAGACCATAGTGTCAAGGATGACTTGCAATGAGATCACTGTGCTATTCTCTGAACAGAAAATACAAAGAATTAATCTCGTTTTAGGAAAAGTTGATGTGTTTAGTTTTAAACCTATTTATATTGAGGTGTTTGAAGCACACATGGAGCTGTGAAGAATCTAGAAAACTGGCCTCAAGCCAGGGTTAAAAGATACACACACACAAACAGAACTTTACACAACACCAATACCAACACTTCAAGAATGCATTGGACAAAATGAGCCTGCCCTAGAATACAAAGAAGAGAAGGTTGAGAGAATTAATTGATTTATATGTGATATATGCTTCTTGAATGGTGATGATAAGGTATTTTAAATTCCCTTGTCTTAGTCTTTCTCAAACTTCTTCAATCTGGGTCCAAATCTGTGCCTGGAGAACAGGTAATCTATAGTTACCACCACTGGGGTAAAAAGAGAGAGAAAACCAGAAGTTCTAGAAGGGTATTAATATATACTTTTTTTAAAATTTAGTTTATTTTCAAACACAGAATTCTAACAAACATTGGTTATTTGAGCATGAAGGAACTATAGCTTGCTGTACTGGAAAGGAGATCGATCCTGTACAAACTTACTGAGGTTGAATTCTGATTTTCCCTCTGGTTAGCTGTGTAGTCTGGCAATTGACTCGCTCTCCTTATCTGCTGAGTGAGGATCACTAAACAAACTTCACTAGGTTCCTGTAAATTACTTATGACAAGGTAGATGAAAATTCACCATGGCACTTGGGGCACAAATGCTTAAGAAATACTAATTCACTTCTCGTCCCTCCGGTAGGGTATTTTGAAAGACTTTCACTTTTATTAAATCTAAGCTCAAGAACATAATTATGTTTTCAAACCTGTTTTACAATGTCAACAGTTATAGTTGTGGGAAGTTGAGATAATACATGTTGTTTTAGTTATTTACAATTTCATTACTTTTTATTGAGGTAAAATGTACATAGAGTAGAAGGCACATACCTTAAGTGTGTAATTGAATGGTTTTTGATAAATGGGTACACCTGTATAAACACCATTCCAGTCAAGGCATAAAGCACTTCATCACCCCTTTGTGTCACCCATGTCCTCCCCAAATAGCCAGTGTTCTGAATTACATCACTACAGATTAGTTATGCCTGTTTTTAATTTCATATAAATGGAAATATGAATATTCTTTTGTGAATAGTTCTTATCACTCATTTTATATCTACATGTATATACATACACACATATAACTAATCCATGTTGTTGCATGCATAAGTGGTTTATTCTTTCTTTTTCTTTTTATTGCTGAGTAGAATATTCCATTATATAACTTTATCAACTTGTTTATTCATTCTTTTGTTGATGGACCTTTGGGTCATTTTTGTTTTTTATCCATTATGAGTAAAGTTGCTATAAACATTCATTTCCAAGTCATTTTGAAGACATGCGTTTTTCATTTCTCTTGAGTAAATACTTAGGGACAGAATTGCTAGGTCATGGGATAGTGTATGATTCCTACCCTCCCTGATGTTTATCATCAGAGTTTTAAATATTATCCATTCTTATAAATATGAAAAGGTATCTAATTATGCTTTTAATTTGTGTTTCCCTAGTAATAGATGATGTTGGGCACCTTTTCATGTGCCTATTGGCCATTCATATATTTTCTTTTGTGAAGTATCCAAGTTTTTGCCCATTTTTATTAGGTTGTTTGTCATTTAGTGATTTGTAGATCTTTATTTATTCTAAATACATTTCTTCTATGTGAATATTTTTTGACAACGTGTGTGCTCCCTCTTCTTTTTCCTCATGATGCCTTTTGGTGGGTTCTTCAGCCATAGTTTTTAATTCTGTCAAAGGCCAATTAATCATTTTTTAAAATTATGTATAATGTTTTTGTGTTTTCCCTAAGAATTTTTAACCTATGTTGATGTTGGAAAGATATTTCTATGTATATGTTTTATGCCTTTAGATTTCATGTTTGATGTATGATCCATCTAAAATTATGTTTTATTAAATATTAATATTAAACAATGTATTTTCATATATTCTGGATTTTCTTCAGTGGTTAATTTTTTTTAAAGTTTTTATTTATTTATTTGACAGAGAGAGAGAGATCACAAGTAGGCAGAGAGGCAGGCAGAGAGAGAAGGGGAAGCAGGCTCCCTGCTGAGTAGATAGCCCAATGAGGGTCTCAATTCCAGGACTCTGAGATCATGACCTGAACCAAAGGCAGAGGCTTAACCCACTGAGTCACCCAGGTGCCCCAGTGGTTAAATTTTTAAGTATCTTATTATCAGCTGATGTTTATGGCTAAGTGTGCTATTTTGGGATTGGAAATATGATCTCCCTTAGAAGCAGACACATTTCTAATCCTACCAGTTTGACTAGTTACCTAGTAAACAGAGATATGATTCAATTAGGAAATACTGCACTTTGTATCTCTAAAATTTTAAAAAAGCAATCTCTGTTTCACATTAGCACTCATCAAAAATTATAACAATAATAATATGAACAAAGTGCTTCAAGGCTTTCAAAAGAGCACATGAATATATAGAAGTAATGATTAGTAATTAGTAATTGTAACTTTAAGGGCTCTTTCTTTTAATCTGTTAACAGTGTCTGAAGAAAAACAGATTCATACCAGAATTCAGAGGAAACTTTATTTCATTATCTTAAATATATAAAACAATCTACAGAACACTTCTTGTTATTTTATACCGTAATGGAAACATAATCAGGATCCCAAATTATTTTTATATTAACCTTTCAGAAGATAATGATTTCTGACTTTGAAAAGTAAGAGGAAGTCCATTCTATATTACTCTGTAATGAAAAGTGTTATTTCTCTAAATTAAAGCAAGAAAATGACCAATATAAGTAATCTGACCATTGTCATTTTGCATTATGCTTCCCACAGTTGTAGTTCATAAATAAGGCCAGTTTTATAATTTTTTATGTCCAAAAAACACTATTTGAGAAAGTATCTGTAATTTTCATATGCACTATTAAAACAATGTTTTTTTCCTGCTTTCTACATTATATATATTTTAACTTGATGCTAGTGATCTATTCAATTTTATCTATCTATTTATCTATCTATCATCTATCCACCCATCTATCATCTATCTATTATCTACCCACCTCTGTACCTACATGTCAGTCTCAAGCAGACATGTGTCCAGAAGTCAACCCTCTTACTTTCTCAGACCTGATATGAATGGCTTGCCCTTACTGGCGTGCAGAGGGAAACTATGAGAAGGCAGGGGGCACAAAGATATGCCCCAGGGACACCACATTTGTTTCTCTTGACTACCAAACAATGCCTGCCAAATTTCTATTTTTCCTAAAATCTAGTGGATTCACATGACCACACTTGTTGCTCCTGAAACAAAAGAAGAGTCATTCTGTCCAAGTGTCCTCTCCCTCTCCCAAGATTCAGGGACTCCAGATGCGCACTCCTTGGCACCAAGGCTGTTGGTGACTGAAAATGAGGGCACTGCCTCTGTCCACTGCTGCAGAAGCACTAGCACCCAGAACTTTCAGTGCATTGTGGATGAGTTCAGCAAAGTTGGACTTTTAATTTTTCTGCACTTTTTAATACAGTCTTCCCATACTGATGCATGCCTTAGTTCTACAGTTGATCAGCCTGAGGAGACTATGCTCAGAACCAGCACTTCCCTTTGCCCTGACCACTGCCCTAACCCAAACATTCAAGTGCCTTCCTTTCCTTAGGATTTTTCTGTCCCAGAAATCTTTGCCAACACCTGTAGAAAGGCTACTGAAAGACCAATGTCACCAGATACACAGATTGTGATCATGGTCAGCAAAATTCCTGGGACTTGAAGGACAGCCTTCCCCCATTCACACCTCTAGAAATAGGGTGTTTGCTCTCTCCCTTCAAACCTGCTGGCTTGGTCTTCTTTTCCTGGCTTTCTGCACCCCCTATTCCAAGCCCCAGCTGCTAACATCACTCTCAAACTCTCTGCTTTTACAACATCTGTGGATGCTCTTCTTTTGATGTTGTTGTTGTTTTCATAATTTTTATTATGTTATGTTAGTCACCATACAGTATATCATTAGTTTTTGATGTAGTATCCCATGCAATACATGCACTCATTAATACCCATCACTGGGCTCACTCATCCCCCTCTCCCCTCCCCTCTGAAACCCACAGTTTGATTCCTGGAGTCCATAGTCTCTCATGGTTAGTCTCCCCCTCTGTTTCCCCCTCCTTCATTTTTCCCTTCCTTCTCCTAATGTCCTCCATGCTATTCCTTATGTTCCATAAATAAATGAAACCACATGATAATTGTCTTTTTCTGTTTAACTTATTTCACTTAACATAATCTCCTTCAGTTCCATCCATGTTCATGTGAATGTTAGGCTTTCATCCTTTCTGATGGCTGAGTAATATTCCATTTTATATATGGACCACATCTTCTTTATCCATTTGTCTGTTGAAGGGCATCTTGGCTCCTTGTGGCTACTGTGGACATCGTTGCTATGAACATCGGGGTGCATAAGGCCCTACTTTCACTACATCTATATCTTTAGGGTAAATACCAGTAGTTTAATTGCTGGGTCATAGGGTAACTCTATTTTCCACCTTGTGAGGAACCTCCGTACTATTTTCCAGAGTGGCTGTACCAACTTGCATTCCCACCAACATTGTAAGAGGGTTCCCCTTTCTCAATAACCTCCCCAACATTTGTTGTTTCTTGTTTTGTTTATTTTTGCCATTCTAACTGGTGTAAGGTGGTATCTCAATGTGGTTTTGATTCAAATTTCCCTGATGGCTAATGATGCTGAAAATTTTTTCATGTGTCTGTTAGCCATTTGTATATAGATGCTCTTCTGGCACAAAGATGCCCAACTTGTAATGGAAAGGAGGGGAGTAAAGAGCTTTACAGGGGAACAAATGCCAGTAGGATAAATCTTATCTCTCAAGTTATTTTTCAGTGAGGAAGATTAGAAACCCCCAGAGCATTTACCATTGTCAAATCACTTCAATATGCAGCTCAGTGAATTTGTTGTTTTAATTCAAATAGAAAAGGACCAGTAAAGTTATACTTCTAAAGCACCATGTAATTCAAAGTAATTATGTTTCATCTTTTCAAATACATTAAAAACTCTCTTCAATTATAATTTCTTAAAATAGTGAAATGGGATTATTGGCCAGTACAGTCACACAAGGCCTGACTCACCTGAACAGATGAAAGCCTGGTGGCACAGAATTGCTGATCTGCTCACACCAAACCACCTGGTGCCAGCTTTCAGTGACCACACTTGTGCTGGCCCATGCTTCAGGACTCACACAGATTAACTAAGCTTCCCTATTTAGATGAGACTAAATCATATACAATAACCATGAATACCACACAGTGATTCCTCACAAAACTTCAGTTCCTTCTCACTAAACCCAGACTGAAGGGTCTAACAGAATAGTTCCTGCCTGGCCAGAAATCTGGTGGAAGCTCACTGCTTCTGGATGCCTCACACACTCTGACTGGGGACATCCCTTTTGTTTCTTGCCCCCTGTCACTCTCTGAACTTCTCAGTCTCTCATATCTAAATGTTAACATTTCATTTCAGTAGAGGCTCTACCAATTCAGAGCTTTAGCTTCTTTGAAATGTTCCCTTGAAATAGGGCTGCTTGTCAGTTTCACCTGTTAAACTGAGGATTATCATTCAAGAATCTGTGTTCTGTGCTGTGACCCACATTCTTGTCTGTGTGCCCACCACTCAGACTGTGTGAGGGCCGGTAGTGGACACCCCCTTGCCCTGTTGTGTGCTTTCACTGACCACCTGTGACTGCAGCCATTGCTCTGACAACCCCTTTAAGAAAAGTTCCCAGGTTTTCTCAAAGCCCAGCCCTATGGACATTGGGGCCAGATAATTCTGTGTTGGGGGTGGGAGGTTGGTTTGCTCATTGGATGTTTAGCAACATCCTTTGCCTCCACTCTCCAGAGGCACCCCTTCTAATCATAAGGACTGACCATGTAACATAATAAAAATGTTCCCTGGGGAGTACAACTGTCTTGGGTTAAGAACCCCAAGAACAAACTAACAACAACCCATCTGAGCTCCATTATGCCTCTCACTCTGTGGCACCACCATGAGGGATGGCAGCGAGAGCCCACCCTCCTGCATCATAGCCTATACAAACAAGGAGCTGCCTGGAGGGCATTCCTAACCAACAGAGGATGGTAACCTGTGGGCCAGTGTCTCTGTTTCTTTTTCAGGGTCAGAGACACTGGCTTGAAAATACTTGCCTTGGGCTTATCATCTCATACCACTATAATTCTCCCAAAGAAAGTAGCTCAGAGCAGCATCATTATAGACTTTACAACCAGTATTAGCTGGACTACATTTTGCTAAAGCAAGCCATTACTAAAATCCCAATTCATGAAGAGATGCTCATCCAACTGATCAATAAGGCTTGACCTAATATCTATGGCCAGACAACATGAAACTTATTATTTCTGAATAAGTTAAATAGGATATGGATTCTAAAACAATTTTTATTCTCTATTTCTTATAGCTGCCTATTTGCTGTAATAATTTCAGATGTTTGGATGAAATCGTTCGGTGGCTAAGTCATTGAATGCCCTAGCTAGACAGTTATTCATTACATTCTATACATAATAGAAAGACATTTTTCTTACTATTCCTGCCACTTAAGCTGACATACTCACATGTATGCACATGCATACAGGGACACACACACACTCTCATGCATAGATGATGAGAGAGAACCCTAGGGAACTCTGCACCCAGCAGCATCCCATATCCAGGTGGCTTTATCTCAGCCATGAGAAGGATGATAGCTGTGATTATTATGCTTTTTCTCTGACCGTGATCCAAATTTAGCCAGATAGTAAGACAGCTGAATGGCTTGTCCATCATGATCAAATTGAAAAACATAGTGGAAAGGTAGTTTTTTTTTTTATCCTCAAATGTCTAGTTCTCTTTACAAGTAGCTTCACTTATTCATACTTATGTAAATGAAATGGACATGGGGATGTATTTGGAAATTCGCAGCACAGTTCCAAATTTAGAGATATTGACAAGCCAAAAAAGGATTCCAACTAAACAAAAAACAAACAAACAAACAAAAAAAGAGTCTTAAAAGACCAGAAAGCTTTTAGTTTAAAAATACATGGATTCCCTAGGGCAAAAATAGCCGCCTTATTAGATAATGGAAATATGTTTCAGCCTGTTAAAAGAAGATAGACTTATAAATAAAAGGGGCTATACATAAGAGAAGATAGCAAATGTTGTGATATGAATGATTGCTGACAGGTAGACATTAAACAAAAGTAGAAAGGTAGGAGCATTAAACAAAACATTGCACATTAATTCAGTGCTAAGATATTTTTGCTGGCACAAACAATGTAAGTGCAAACAAATGAGATTGTCCATAGTAGGAAGCTGTTCATATCTTTCCACTTGCTTTATCTTCCACCCCATTTAGAGGGGACTGAAGGATAGTAGGGCACCACCTTTTACTTACATGGCTGCTTTAGAATCCCCTTCTTTGAGTGGGGAAGAATGGGGTTTGGTTTGTTTCTCTTTGAATCTAAGAATCGTAGAGGTCAGTTTGAATATGCCTTTCAAACACAGCCATCTTTTTCAAAGATGATTTTCAAACCCTGTTTTCAGTATGCAGACACATTTGTACACTGGTCAGGCTTGGGTCCTTCTCTGGGTTTTCCTAGGTCTGCCTTAGGGAGGTCTGAGGGAGTCACTCACCTCTGGGTATCAGCAGGGTTCTCACATAAAAGAATGATGCCCATTCCATCAGTCTCAGAAGGAAAGCACGCTTACTTTGTCAAACCAAAAATTCTAGCTGGTGATACTGAATGAAACCTACCTGGTGAGCCATTTTGAAAGCCAAAGTTTCCCCCCATATATTCCCCCACCCCGTTGAGGTCCTCATTACAGAGAGCTGCTGGCCGACTCATGGAGAAAGCATACTTCTGTTGATAATATCAACAACTTTAGTTTATATAGATTCACTGGGAGTACTTCACCATATTCAAAAGTTAATAAGCCAAGAAAATTTTTTGGTAGTGTAGTTCTCAGAACTGGAATTTCCCCTGTTCTTTCTGTCTAGGCTAGCATAGTTTTTATTAACTTAACTATAAGCTTTATAACCTTATATATTTACCAAGGACTAACCATAGGAAGGTGGTGCATTCTGCTATGATTTTGCTCTCAAGATAATCTGTGCACATAACAAAGTCCAAATACTATCCAGGTGCTACTGAAAGCAATAAAAGGAAAATTGGACTTATATGACCAGCAAGCATTTAGCAAACGTCTTCTGCCCAGGAGGCCTTGTACTAGAGGCAGTATGTGAGACACAGTAGAGCAGAGCAGCAGCATTGGTCTCAGACAGAACAGGGTTGAATCCTGGCTCTACCACTTGCCATGATAAGCACAATTCTTCATCTCTCAAATCCCAGCTATCTGTAACTATAACAACACTAACTTCTGAAGATCTTTATAAGGATTTAAAGATTAAGGCATATAAATTACCTACTCAGTGCTGGCACAAGAGTTTATTTCCCATTCTCCTTTCTTAGAAGACAGGGATGCAAGGAGATACAGCAGCCCCTGGGATGGAAGAAAGTTGCAATTCCTTAGGGGGAAAAAAAAATTGAGTTCTTAAAATTCAAAGCAATAAAAGGTCAGTTACATAAGAAGTAGAAATTTGAATTAGTCATATACCATTTACAAACTAAGGCATATAATCATGTCTTTGGCAAGAACATTAATTTAGGTATTATAGACCCCCTGGGAGAAAATGTTTTCATGTGTTTACCTGGCTTCTGGGTATAGACATGTGTTCACCCAGTGCTTCACATATGAGTTCACCGCACCTGCTTCTTGATATTTGGTACATTCTGAGTCTTTTATGGGGTCTCAGGAAATACTAAATTTAGAAAATGTATCTTGTGAGTAAATTCATCCTCTGGCCCAGAAGGAAACTGTTGAGGGTGGAACCCTTCCCCCTTTGTCCTCCCATTTACTACCTTTGCTGTGGCCCAGACCTGTAACAGCAGAAGAAAAGCTCATTGTCATTGCATCTAGTGAAGAGCAAAGCATTTCTAATGCAAAGAGCATAGGGCAGCTGGCTTCCTTGGTCACATGCTGCAGTGAAAGCGGTGGGGCCAAGCTGCTGGGGCTGCAGAGACTGTGTCACCATGGGCCTCAGACAGTGGGAACAGGGGCAGTGGTAACATGCACATGTCCTGTTTCTCCTCTAGGTTTTAGGAATGTGGTGGTGTCCTCTGTCCTCTGTCTGGATGTTATTACCTTCATGATTAGGTTGAGCTATACAAATTACTGATGCTTGGTCACTTTTGATCTATAAAAATGACTGCTTTGTGTGATCCAACCTGATCATTCCTATTTAGCCTTTAAGCCTCAGTTCAGACTTCATCTGCCTAGGTAGCTACCTATGACTGGCCAGCTGGGTTGCACATCCCTCCTCTGCATTTCCAGTGCATACTGGAAGGTGGTCTTTAAACTTACTTCTCTTCGTTGGAACTATCGGTTCTTCTGACTTCCTCATTCTTAGATCGCTAGACACAGTGTGATAGTGCTGACTTCATAAAAACAAGTCTAAAGAGAGGGTTTCTCACTATTTCAAGATTGGTGATTTTAAAACTACTTAAGGCTGGTTCAACATTAGTTCTCACCAGGACTAAGTAGCTAAAATGACACAAATAATTCATGCACTTAGGTTGTCATACCCACATACACATGTAAACACATAAAAAGTCTTCTTAAGTAATTTTCAGTTTAAAATTTTATTATTCCTATGCTCTATGAGTAAAAGTCATCTGTAGCTAGTAGCTTCATTAACTGGAGAGAGAGAAGGGGAGCATTTAAACATGACCTTAGGCCTAATCACAATTTTCCTAAAACCTGACAGCAACCTGTTCCACATGATTGAAGCCCAAATCTTGAGAAATAACTTCCCTTCACATGTCTGTTTAAAACAGACTAATGTTCTGCACTTGGTCAGACTTAGAACCAAATTCACCTTCCTGAGATTCCTGGGTTTCAGCAAACAACTTTTTTTTTTTGCCATTCAGCTAATAATCAGAGATAAAAAGCACTATGCCCTCTTTCTACAACAACTGATTTCCAGGAAGAATGGTTAGTAGAAATAAAGAAGAGACATAGGGCCAGCCAAATGACACATGTCCATTTGGGGACTAATTCTACCAGATTTTCTATTCCTGGTCTCAGGATAGAAACTGGTCTGCAAGGGGCTTTTCCTTAGACAGAAGCTCCTAGGGCCAATGACAATGTGGGGCATGGGATGTTCTGGACTTCTGAACTCTGGGATTAGTCCATGGTTTCAAAAGCAAGGCTATTTACTTCCCCTCTCAAAAACAAACAAACAAAGAAGACAAAACAAAACAACAACAACAAAAAAAAAAACACAAGACACTAATGTGGAAAGATATGTGCACCCTATGTATATTGTAGTAATATTTATAATAGCTAAGATATGGAAGCAACCTAAGTGCCTTTGATAAATGATAAATGGATAAAGAAGATATGAAACACACACACACTCACACACACACACACACACACACACACAAGAATATTACTTAGGTATTAAAAATAATGAGACCTTACCACTTGCCACTACATGGATATACCTAGAGGGTATTACATTAAGTGAAATAAGTCAGATAGAGAAAGATAAATGCCATACAATTTCACTTACCTGTGGAATCTAAAAAAACAAAACAAACATACAGACAAACAAAACAGAACCAGAATCATAAGTACATAGAATTGGTGGTTGCCAGGGAGAGGGAGCTACAGGGAGAGTAGAAAAGCTGAAGGGGTTAATTTGTATAAACTCCCAGTTATAAAATAAATAAGTCAGAGGGATAAAAAATACAGTATAGGGAATATAGTTAATAATATTGTAATAACATTGTAAAAGATGTTAAATGCACTTTCTGTGATGAGCATAATGTAATGCATAGAATTGTTGAATCACTATGTTATACACTTGAAATAAATATAACATTTTATGTCAACTATATTTCAACTTTTTTTTTTAAAGATTTTTTTATTTATTTGACAGATCACAAGTAGGCAGAGAGGCAGGCAGAGAGAGAGAGAGGAGGAGGAGGCAGGCTCCCTGCTGAGCAGAAAGCCTGACGTGAGGCTCGATCCCAGGACCCTGGGATCATGACCTGAGCTGAAGGCAGAGGCTTTAACCACTGAGCCACCCAGGCGCCCCTATATTTCAACTTTTTAAAGTGAGTGTTACTTAGAATATGGAGCCAAAGCTGAATCTTTGAGTGATACTGTTTGGTTTGAATCCTGGGCTCACTATTTGTTTGTGACATTAGGCAAGTTTTTTTAACATTTTGTGGCTTAATTCTTTCATCTATAAACTCAAGAGACCAATAATAAGATTGTATAAGAACTAGGGATATATTTCCTATAAAGTGTCTGACATGTTACTTGCCACAATTCCTGAAAGCTATGTTAAATGAAAACAGTTATCAGTAAGCTATTTGAAGGCAATATTGTTCATTTCTAACAAAGAAGATAGCCTTTGACAGGTCTTCAACAAGAATAGATGCACACATACCAAATGGATTCTAATGGCCTAAAATAATCAAATGCCTCATTTATAAATATTAAGAAATTAGCTATAGATTAAGATTGATCTACTGTATGTCATGTTATTCAATTTTCAGTAGTATAAGAATAAAATTATAATAATCAATTATTACCTACATCCTCAGATGAGGGAATATTACTTTCCTTTCTTTTTCTTTTTGAGAAAGTTATGTTTATAAAGATATTTAGTCAATTATAATTATTCACAGAATCCATATATGTGAGTGCCTTTATTCACTAAATTTATCTGCAACACTCAAATCAATAGTCATGGCACTTTTATCTTCATTTGTGAATGTGCTTGTAGGAGCAAAACATTTGAGTTACCTGATAAGCGCCTTTCCAATGAAGTCAAACAAGGTATATCTCTGTCTTCTTGCTTCAGCTTTCATACTCTAAATGAGTATCTTCTTCATGGTCTATTAAGTGTCTTGTTTTGTTTTGAATTTTTGTGCTTTTGATTTTTCTGTTTTAAACATTCCCTGAGCATAGTGCTGAAGTGTTTTCTAATGTTCCTAAGGACAAGATTGTGATGTGCTTATGAAGAAATTATATGTGTTAGATAGGATTTGTTTAGGCATGAGTTATGGTGCTGGTTTTTTTTTTTTTAAGATTTTATTTATTTGTTTGACAGACAGAGATCACAAGTAGGCAGAGAGGCAGGCATAGAGAGCGGAGGAAGCAGGCTCCCTGCTGAGCAGAGAGCCTGATGTGGGGCTCGATCCCAGGACTTGGGATCATGACCTGAGCCGAAGGCAGAGGCTTTAACCCACTGAGCCACCCAGGCGCCCCAAGTTATGGTGCTGTTAACAGTGATTTCAATGGTAATGAATCAACAATATACATTAAATAAGTTGGTTTTATTTTTATTTTATTTTATTTATTTATTCTAAAGGGAGAAAGAGAGTATGAGTGGGGTGGTGGAGGGAGGGGCAGAGGGAGAAGGAGAAGCAGAATCTCCACTGAGCAGGGAGTCCAACTCAGGGCTCTATCCCAGGACCCCAGGATCATGACCTGAGCTGAAGCCTAACTGACTGAGCCACCCAGGCAGCCACCACTGACTGGTAGAAATGCAAACAGAATACTGCTTACTTACCCTGGAATTACCTTCAGTAACCAAACATCCGTTTGTTGTTCAGCTGAGAGTCATCCACAAGGCTCTGGGTTCTAGCAATTCCTCAGGTAGCTCTAATGTTGGTCCTAGAAGGAAAATAGCACCTGCTCTGGGATTTGGTGGGTGCCTCCTTGAATTCCCCTGGAAGCATACTCCTTTATGAACCATTGCCATTGTATTATGGAATTCTTTTTTTGTTTGTTTGTTTTTTATTTTTTTTTTAATTTTTTATTTTTTCAGCATAACAGTATTCATTATTTTTGCACCACACCCAGTGCTCCATGCAATCCATGCCCTCTCCAATACCCACCACCTGGATCCCCCAACCTCCCACCCCCAGCCCCTTCAAAACCCTCAGATTGTTTTTCAGAGTCCATAGTCTCTCAT
Organism: Enhydra lutris kenyoni; assembly: GCF_002288905.1. Classification (NCBI taxonomy): domain Eukaryota; kingdom Metazoa; phylum Chordata; class Mammalia; order Carnivora; family Mustelidae; genus Enhydra; species Enhydra lutris. The sequence continues at coordinate 16,927,858 of NW_019154125.1, forward strand.
GGTTCACCTCCCCTTCCAATTTCCCTCAACTCCCTTCTCCTCTCTATCTTCCCTTGTCCTCCATGCTATTTGTTATGCTCCACAAATAAGTGAAACCATATGATAATTGACTCTCTCTGCTTGACTTATTTCACTCAGCATAATCTCTTCCAGTCCTGTCCATGTTGCTACAAAAGTTGGGTATTCATCCTTTCTGATGGAGGCATACTACTCCATAGTGTATATGGACCACATCTTCCTTATCCATTCGTCCGTTGAAGGGCATCTTGGTTCTTTCCACAGTTTGGCGACCGTGGCCATAGCTGCTATAAACATTGGGGTACAGATGGCCCTTCTTTTCACTACATCTCTATCTCTGGGGTAAATACCCAGTAGTGCAATGGCAGGGTCATAGGGAAGTTCTATTTTTAATTTCTTGAGGAATCTCCACAGTGTTCTCCAAAGTGGCTGCACCAAATTGCATTCCCACCAACAGTGTAGGAGGGTTCCCCTTTCTCCACATCCTCTCCAACACATGTTGTTTCCTGTCTTGCTAATTTTGGCCATTCTAAGTGGTGTAAGGTGGTATCTCAATGTGGTTTTAATTTGAATCTCCCTGATGGCTAGTGATGATGAACATTTTTTCATGTGTCTGATAGCCATTTGTATGGCTTCATTGGATTATGGAATTCTTCTGAGCACTGTCTTTCTTATTAGAATGTTCCTCTGATAGCACCCAAAACATTATAGGTATCTCGGGCCTCATGATTATTTTGTGTCCTTCTGTCATTGAGGCAGTTTCAATTAATGTCTAGTTATTGTTTCTCAAATGATGTGTTCCCAGCAGCAGCATCTGGGAATTTTCTCATCCGACAGTCAATGGTTGCTGTTGAGAAGCATTCATGGGTTTTTACCATAAACTCTGGTCTGCATGAATACATAGCAGACAATTCCAAAGTCAAATCTGAATGGGGGTCAAAATGGCCCAATGGCATTGAGACAGCTACAGATTTTTATAATTTAGACATGGCCTGAAATATAGGCCCCCACTGAAATACAGCTTTCTTTCAGTTAATCTTAAATATAGGAGGAGCTTGCAATATTCCCAAATGTTGAAAATGTTTTCTCCAAAATCCAAATAAAAACAACCAAATGCTGGGCTTCTTGTTTTGTTCTGAGGTTGGTTAGTGATAGCAATTTATTTTTTTGTCACTTGTGGAATACCCTCCGTGGCTCTTGCCCAGGTTATTCCTAAGAATTTTGCCATTTGGGTGGGCCCTGGAATCTTCACTTGTTGCTTTAAGCAGTTTTGGTTGACCATGTACATCATCATTGTATCCGAATCAATCCTAGCTTTCTTCTTAGTTTCTGATATTATCACACTTTCACAAATATGGCATACTATTGCACTTGAGACCCGCATGAAGCTCAAATCCCTTTTGACCAAATCATGACAGTAAGCTGCTAAGTTGAGGTAATACTATCGCAGCACAATATAGCAGTTTCCCCTTATAATGGGAGATATGATTCAAAACCCCCAGTGGAGCCCTTGAAATACTGAATTGTACCAAATCCTGTATATACTGTGTTTCTTCCTATACATACATACCTATGATAAAGTTTAATTTTTAAATTAGGCACAATAAGAGATTAACAACAATAACTCATAACAAAATAAGACAATTATAATAGTAAATTGAAACTTAAGTAACTGTAGCCCCACTTCCATTTCCCAAAATATCTTATTATACTGTACTTAGTCTTCACCATATGATGATGAAAGAGAATAAAATGCCTATGTGATGAGATGAGGTGAAGCATAAGAATGTGATGTAGTATTAGGCTACAATTGACCATCTGACAATATATCAGAAAGATGACCATCTGCTTCTGAACCTCAGTTGATCTCAGGTACCTGAAACTGTGGAAAGCAAAGCCATGGATAAAGGGAAACTACTGTAAAAGTAACTTAAGGTCTTTCCCATGTGAAGCAAACTGTAGCTGTCTGTTTTGTATGGCTGAGATAGAGAAGGAAGCATTTATAAGGTCAGTCACTAAGTAGCAGCTTTGATTAGCCTGTTATGTTTTCTATATTGTTGAGATCACATCTGAAGCCACTGAAGCTGTGGGTGGTACAATTTTATTTCAGCTCTCGTAGTCTCCATGAGCATCACTTTCATCGTAGGCCACACAAGACAACAAATTCATTGATACCATTATTTCCAACTTCTAATGTATCATTAATTAAAGTGGTAAAATCCTTTTGTCCACCAGGTATTCTATAGTGCTTCAAGTTAACCACCTATGTGGGCTTGGGAGCAGTTCTAGTGCTTCTCATTTAGCATGCCCAATTGAAACTGGCCTGAGGGTGGGTTTACATGTTTTCCATTTAATACTAGATAGCAGAAGCAATTCCCAGACAGACATCATATCCATCACAATGACATATTATTGGTAAAGAAGATATGACCACCTCACATAAATTCTGTTCAAAACCACAATTTTCACCCAAAAGTTCACCTTAATCCCATCAACTGTTGCATCTGTATATTCTCAGTATACCCTCAACCCATTAATACTTCAAAATCACAGTGCATTGGACTCCTGTGTTAAAGAGCTCCAGAAAAATCTCCTCTCCCCACCCCAGCCATTCTATCCACACATGTGCATATGACCTTGGGCCTTTACATAGGTCTCTACCTTAATTAATTGGCTTAACCATCACCCCAGTTGATTTCTTTTCAGGTTTCTGATTGGAATCTGTGCCTTCCTACTTGTGAATTGCTCCAAACTGGGATAAATAACACAAATTACTCAGGACTCTTTAATCAGGGAACCAAAAAGGGGTCCCAATCGGTCCTCCCAGCCTATGATAGTGTTATATCAACACCTTTGTTTCAGCTCCACTGATGTCTGCTTTATTAATTCCATTTCTTAACAACTATCTAAAGACTTCCACCCTATAGAGTCAGTCTCTTGACTTTCTCCTATAGCTCTCCTCATTTTCTTGTTAATTAACTTAATGTCCTCAATATTAGTAAGATATAGGTGAGAAAGCTGAGACAGCAAATTTCATTAGCCTGGAAATGTTAGATTTTGTAGCAGTAAAGTTACATGGGCTACCCATGGAAAAGGGGCTGCCTTAATTATAGCCTTAATATATACCCTAACTTGGGGACACCTGGGTGGCTCAGTTGGTTAAGCAGCTGCCTTCGCTCAGGTCATGATCCCAGCATCCTGGGATAGAGTCCCACATCTGGCTCCTTGCTCGGCAGGGAGCCTGCTTCTCCCTCTACCTCTGCCTGCCACTCTGTCTGCCTGTGCTTGCTCTTGCTCCTCTCTCTCTCTGATAAATAAACAAATAAAAATCTTAATATACATATATATACACACACACACACACACACACACACACACACACACATCCTAACTTGGGTAACAGGCATATTCAGGGGATGAATATCCCAGTCATCATAAAACCAATCAAACTATAAAATACAGCTGTTGTTTCATACCACTGGTAGCCATATAATCACCTAGGAATCAAAGCTTCCTCATCCTTGATCCTTTCATCCTTTCTCTTCTCAAAGCACATGTTTCTGTGAGCCAGGGACATTCTAATAAATCTCACTTCACTGGTACAAACTACAATTTTGACACCAATTATAATATGTGGCTTTTCCCATACACACCAAGAAATTCCGAAACACCAGCCTGGTATCCTAAGATTCAATTTAATTCTGAAATTACATCAAAATAGCATCAGATCCCACAGGTTAAGGGGTTCGGTCCTACAACCTTGCCCCGTCACCCAGGGTAATGCCCTAACACCCAGGTCCAGGTTGTCATACATTCTCCTGACCCACTTGTTATAGAGCAGAGGTTTCAATATCCACCTTCTTGGGTTTGATTAATTTGCTAGAGAACCTCAGAGAACACAGAGAAATAGTTTATTTACTAGATTATCTGGTTTATTATAAAAGGGTATAACTCAGGACAGCCAATGGAAGAGATGCAGAATGAAAAGTTGTGGAAAGGGGAACAGAGCATCCATGCTATCCGAAGACACCACTTTCCCTGAATTTCCATATGCTCACCATCTGGAAACTCTTGAGCCTCATCCTTTTGGGTTTTTATGGAAGCTTCATTAAATAGCACAGTTGATTAAATCACTGACCATCATTAATTGGTTCAACCTCTAGCCCTTCTTTCTTCTCTGAAGGTGGGAGTGGTATGGAATTGAAATTCAACCCTCCAATCTCAAGGTCACTCCCCTGGCAACCTGCTCTCCTACGTTGGTGTTTTCCAAGAATCACCTCATTAACATAACAAAAAATACTTTTTAGCCCTCACCTCACTGAGGAAATTTTAAGGGTTTTAGAACCTTTGTGCCAGAAACTGGAAAAAGACCTAATACATTGGGGTGCCTGGGTGGCTCAGTTGTTTAAAGCCTCTGCCTTCAGCTCAGGTCATGATCCCAGGGTCCTAGGATCGAGCCCCACATCAGGGTCTCTGCTCAGTGGGGAGCCTGCTTTCCCCTCTCTCTCTGCCTGCCTCTCTGCCTACTTGTGATCTCTGTCTGTCAAATAAATAAATAAAATCTTAAAAAAAAAGACCTAATACATATTTCTTATCATAAATCACATACCTCAATAAATTATTTTTGTAAAATATAAATGAAAGAAAAAGAGAAATTCTAATAAAGGATAGCCAGCTTTTTAGGAAATGCCAGAATCTGCTTAGCTGTGCTGGCTTATCTTCCTAGAAACAGCTTAAGAAATCATTGAATTGGGTGGGGGGGGGAAGCTTTTGCTATGAAGTAGAGAAGATCCATGAAGATGCTTCCAGTCTTCAAAGATTTGCATTATGAGATAAAGTATACTGTTTAGAGAATATGCCTTTAAGTGCTATTCATTATTCTAACCAATATTCTTACCTTTAAAGTAGTATAATACCTTACATATAAAGGCACAGACACTAAATGCCTTTTGAAACTATATAGAAAAAATCTGGAAAATGATAGGCAAAATTTCATCTAACGGTTACTTGGTACAATGGTACAGAGAGAAGCCAGGATGTTCTTTCCTGCAACAGATGGTGGATACATAGCCATTGATTTCATTGTTATTTATACCTTACCCATTTGTTATAAACCCTTATCTGTAAATTTTCAAAATTTCCTTCCTTTTTTGAAAAAGAGTGTAGTGAGTGAATAAATTTCAAGAGGATAGCCAATGCATAAGCATCTTGCTAATACTCTGTTTTTTTTTTTAAATTTAGACAAGTTATTTTACAAAATAATGGATATTTTTATTTTTATTAACTCTCAAATCGCATGTGACATAGAAGTATTCAAAATTTAGCAAATTTTAAACTCAATAAAACAAGTGACTTCCTCAGGGTCACCTACCAAGAGAGTAATTGAAGTCAACTTAAGTTGTGTTAGTTACAGGCCACTGAATATCCCTGAGTATTAATCACCATGAACTTCACTGAACTTCAGTGCTGTCCATATGAGTGACTAGCCTGGCCAACAACTCCAACTTGGTCCATGCATGGAACATGAGGTAGAGAATTTTATCTTTATACCTATTCTTGAGCCAAAAGAGTCACCTGTGTATTTAGTGTTTAAATTAATGGATTAAAGATATCTTAATTATAAAAAGCTGTTTTTCAGTACTTTGCCTTTGGTGTCCATAGAGAGTCATGGAGTTTTATGAAGAGTTATTCAAGGCTGAATTACCTTTGGTTGTTTATAATCCCAAATCAGTTTTGCCAACAATTTTATTTTAGTTCCCAGTGATAAATAATTCCTTTGCATTCAGTTACAGAATGCAACTGAATTTAAATGAATTTAGAACAGTCCAGTGTTGTTTCAGTGTATTTCAATCAACTTCAACTGAATGTAGGGCAACAAAATGTAAGGATACAACCTGCAAAATAAAATGTGTACATTTATTTAGAGTCTTAGGTATTGTAACCTGGGAAACACAGAGTCAAATGAAATCAAAATCATGCTCCAGAAAGACAAAGGAGGCTAGAGCTTTAAAAGAGGAAAAAGGGGGGGAGGGGTGCCTGGGAGGCTCAGTGGGTTAAAGCCTCTGCCTTCCCTCGGGTCATGATCCCAGGGGCCTGGGATTGAGCCCTGCATTGGGCTCTCTGCTCAGTGGTGAGTCAGCTTCCCCACCCCCCTGTCTGCCTCTCTGTCTGCTTGTGATCTCTGTCTGACAAATAAATAAATAAAATCTTTAAAAAAATAAAGAGGAAAAGGGAATTTACATAAGTTATTTTGAACAAAATATGATTGGTGCTGATAGCTATAGTAACACCACCTATACATGGTTGGTTGCTAGGGCTAGTGCTGGACAGAATGTCCATTTCTGTCCCTTCTAACTTGCAGCAGATGCCTTGTCTTTTAGCTGAGTTCAGCAATTCTGGAATTTGAGGCAGGAGACAAGCGGCACAAGCCCATGTTCTCATTGTCCTCCTGGTTCCATTCTAAATACCCCCTTAGCAATTTTTACTCCATTATCGTACATTAAGAACTATATTTTGTTATTTTAATTTTCTTTTAAAAATTAAGCTTATCTGCAAGGAAGAGAAATTGAAGTGATATTGAGAAAAATATTCTTTAATTTGTTGATGGCACCTGTTTTCAGAGGCTGCCTTTTTCTCTAACCTTCCTTAGACTTCCTTTCTTTATATACATCATCCCTTATAGCACTTAAGCAAGGAAATCTAATTATTTAAAAACAAGGGAGTCAGTTAATTTTAAGAAGACTCTAGGGTCTGATTGAGAGTAAGCACAGCCCACAATAGGCAGAGGCAGTGCAGACAACTGCATTGAAAGGAAAATGGACTCAGACAAAAGAATAGGACAAAAGCAACACACATAGGGTATTCTCCTGAAGTGCCAGGTTCTGTGAACAGGGGATACTGCATTGCAGGGCACCCAGGACCTCCTTTTCATAAAGTCACTACTTACAAAAGCTTAAGACACAATTAACTTTCTTAACACAGAGAAGCAAACACAAAGAGGCAGACAAAATGAGAAGACAGAGGAATTTATCCCAAATAAAAGAACAGGATAAGGCCACAGGCAGAGATGTAAGTGAAACAGATATAAGTAATGTGCTTGATAGAGAATTTAAAGCATTGATCGTAAAGATACTAACTTGAAAAAGAGTGGAAGACATGAATAAGACACTTAACATAGATTTATGGGTTACTTTAACAAAGATAAAGGGCTCAATAAATGAAATGAGAAACAATTGATGGAATGAATAGCTGGCTGGAAGAAATAGAGGAATGAATTAGTGATCTAGAGTCCAAAGTAATAGAAAGTAATCAAGCTGAACAAAAGACTGAAAAAAAGTTACACAAAACAAGAATAAAATTAGGGAACTCAGTGACTCCATTAAACATAATAACATTTGTATTATAGGAGTTCCAGAAAAAGAAGAGAGGGAAAAGGGAGCAGAAAATTTATATGAAAAAAAGCTAACTGAATACTTCCCTGATCTGGGAAAGGAAACAGACATCCAGATCCAGGAGGGATAGAGATATCCCACCAAAACCAAGAAAATGGCCCAAAACAAAACATATTAAAAATCTTAAAAGCAGCAAGAAAAAGGAGTCATTAACTTATAAGGGAACACCCATAAAGCTACCAAGGGATTTTTCAATAAAAACTTTACAACACAGAAGGGATTGTAATATGTTCAAAGTGCTGAATGGGAAAGAAGTCTGCATTCAAGAATACTCTATCCATCAAGGTCATCATTCAGAATAGAAGGAAAAAAAGAGTTTTCCAGAAAAACAAACAAACAAACAAACAAACAAAAAACTAAAGGAGTTAGTGACCACTAAACCAGCCCTATAAGAAATATTATAGAGGACTCTTTGAATGGAAAGGAAAGAGCAAAAGTGACAGCAAAAAGGTAGGAAACACAAAAGCAGTAAAAATGAATATTTTTGTAAAAAACCAGTCAAGAAAAAAAAAAGAATATAAAATATAATAGCATATACCTACAATTTAGGGAGAAGAGGAGAAAAGGATGGGTTCAAAATTAAACTACATCAACTTAACATAAGACTGCTATAAGCAGAAGAGGTTTTATACAAACCTAATGGTAACTATATCAAAAACAACAGAGACATACAAAATTTTTCTTGTAATTCCAGACATGTCACTAAAGAAAATCAGGAAAACATGAAAGAGAGAAAGACAAGAAAGGACCAGAGAAAATCTACAGAAACAACCGCAAAACAAGTAATAAAATGGAAATAAATACATCTATCAGTGATTACTTTAAATGTAAATGGACTCAGTATTCCAATCAAAAGACATAGGATGTCAGAACAGATAAAACAAGACACATCTATACCTTACCTACAAGAGACTCATTTTAAATCTATAGCCACTTGCAGATTAAAAGTGGGGTGAGGGATAGAGAAACATATAAATGGATGTCAAAAGAAAGCCAGAGTAGCAATACTCATATAAAACAAACTAGACTTTAAAACAAAGGCTGTAACAAGAGGCAAAGAAGGGTGCTATATAATAATATAGAGGATGCGGGGCATCTGGGTAGCTCAGTGGGTTAAGCCTCTGCCTTTGGCTCAGGTCATGATCTCAGGGTCCTGGGATCGAGCCCATTGGGCTCTCTGCTCAGCAGGGAGCCTGGTCCCCCCCACCCCAGCCTGCCTCTCTGCCTACTTGTGATGTTTCTTTCTGTCAAATAAATAAATAAAATCTTTAAAAAAAATAATACAGAGGACAATCCAACAAGAAGATATAACAATTGTAAATATTTACGCACCCAGCTTGGGACCACATTTCAAATACATAAAACAGTTAATAACAAACATAAAGGAACTAATCAATAATAACACAATAATAGTAGGGGACTTTTACATTGTATGCACATCAATGGACAGATCCTCCAAACAGAATATCAACAAGGGAACAATGACTTTGAATGATACACTAGAAAAGATGGATTTAACAGTTATACTCAGAACATTCCATCCTAAAACACCAGAATACACATTCTTTTCAAGTGCACACAGAACATCTCCAGAATAGGTCACATATTAGGTCACAATACCTGCCTCAACAAATTCAAGATTGAAGTCATACCATGCATCTTTTTTTACCACAATGCTATGAAACAGGAAGTCAACCACAAGAAAAATCTAGAAAGACCACAAATACATGGAGGATAAATAATATGCTACTAAACAATGCATGAGTCAATCAGGAAATAATGGGAAAAAATGAATATGAATGAATAATGAATAATGGAATAATGAATAATGGAAAAAATGAAAATAAAAACACAATGGTCTAAAACCACAATGGTCTAAAACCTCAGTCTTCTAATTTGTAAAGAGGAATACAACAAAAAGTTGTAAAAGGGAAGTTTATAGCAATATGGGTCTACCTCAAGAAGCAAGAAGAATCTCAAATAAACAATCTAACCTTGCACCTAAAGGACCTAAAAAAAAGAACAATAAACAAAACCGAAAACCAGCAGAAGGAAGGAAATAATAAAGAATAGAGCAGAAATAAATGATATAGAAACGAAAAAAAGCAATAAAACAATGAAACCAGGAGCTGGATCTTTAAAAAAGTCAATAAAATTGATATACTTCTAGCCAGATTTATCAAGAAAAAAAGAGACAGAACTCAAATAAATAAAGTTACAAATGAGAGAGAAAAAATAAAGCCAGTACCATAGAAATACAATCATAAGAGAATATTATGAAAACCTATATGTCAACAAATTAGACAACCTAGAAGAAATGGATAAATTCCTAGAAACATACGAACTACCAAAACTGAAACAAGAAGAAATAGATAATTTGAACAAGCTGATAACAAGCAAAGAAATTGAATCAATAATAATAAAAAAGAAATCTCCCAATAAACAAAAGTCCAAGAGCAGATGGCTTTACAGGCAAGTTCTACCAAACTTTTAAAGGAAGAATACCCATTCCTCTTAGACTATTAAAAAAAAAAATAGAAAAAGAAGAAAAACTTCCAAATTAATTCTATGGGGCAAGTATACCCTGATACCAAAACCAGGTAAAGACACCACTAAAACAAAACAAAACAAAACAAACAAACAAACAAACAAAACAAAAACAAAAAACCACTAACAGCCAATATTCCTGATGAACATAAATGCTGAAATTCTCAACACAACTTCTCTCTAGATACATCCCCTGATGCAAGGGAAACAAAAGCAAAAATGAACTATTGCAATTACATCAAAATAAAAAGCTTCTTCCCAGTGAAGGAAACAATCAGCAAAACTAAAAGACAACCTACTGAATGGGATAAGATATTTGCAAATGACATATCTGATAAAGGGTTATTATCCAAAATATATAAAGAACTATTACATCTCAACACTCGCCTCCAAATAATCCAATTAGAAAATGAGCAGAACACATGAACAGACATTTCTCCAAAGAAGACATCCAGACGGCCTACAGACACAAGAAAATATGCTCATCATTACTTAACATCGGGGAAATGAAAAATCAAAACCACAATGAGATATCACTTCACACCTGTCAGAATGGTTAAAATCAACAACACAAGAAAGGACAGGTGTTGGTCAGGATGTGGAGATAAAGGAACCCTCATACACTTTGGTGGGAATGCAAACTTGTGCAGTTACTATAGAAAACAGTATGAAGTTTTCTCAAAAAGTTAAAAATAGAACTACCCTACTACCCAACAATTGCACTACTGGATACTCATCCAAAGAATACAAGAACATTAATTCAAAAGGGTGCATGCACTATTATGTTTATAGAAACATTATTTACAATAGCCAAGATATGGAAGCAACCCAAATGTCAATCGATTGATGAATGGATAAAGAAGAAGTGGTATATATATGTGTATAGATATATGTATATACAATGGAATATTATTCAGTTATAAAATAGAATGAAATCTTGTCATTTACAGTGACATAGATGGAGTTAGAGAGAATAATTTTAAACAAAATAAATCAGTCAGAGAAAGACAAATACCATATGATTTCACTCATATGTGGGATTTAAGAAAGAAAACAGACAAGCAAAGAGAAAAAATAAGAGAGAAAAACAAACAAAGAAATGAACTCTTAAGTATAGAGAACAAACTGATGCTCTGCTGATATCCAACATGTTGGCAGTAGGCAAGCCAGTTTACATAAGCCTAAAACATTGTCCAAAAACACTGTCACTGCTCAATGTTGAAAATGCTTAAACTACTCTACAATTGTCCAAAGATCAAATGTTCCCCACAAACCATCTCCCGTTTTCTCCCTTTTTCCTACAATAAGTAGGATCTTCCTTCATCATCCCAGTACCTGTAGCCAACTGTCTTCAGGGACAGAGCACATTCTGTCTTTATTAGGAGTCCCCAGAGACCTAACAGGGATGAAGTTTCACTCTTCCTGGAGGCAGTGGGAGCAGGATGAGAGAGCTGGCTCTGAGACCAAGGCCTACTGCTTAGAAGCTGTATGACCTTGGGAAGTGCTTGGCCTATTTACACCTCAGTCTTCTAATTTGTAAAGAGGAATACCAATAAGGTTGTTTGAGAATTTCATTAGATAAATCATGTAAAGCATTTAGGACATTAAGTATTCAATAAATTATTTAATAAATTACTCAATTTATTAAAATTACTCAATTTATTGGGTAAGAACTCAACAAATGTTAGCCATAAATAAAATTATTACTAACATTAACATTATCTATTGCCATATTCTTTATGTGCTGCCTACTATATTTACAATTTGAATTCATGATTTATAGTCTTTTCTTCTCCCAGGCTTTAACAAATGGATGGCAATGCCATATAATATATCTAAATGCCTGGTCAATCTTACAGAACTGATCAGTTGCAAACCAAATGAATATGTTCTGGAGAGAAATGTATAGGCACGAGACGATAATGAGTCTGTAAAAAGAAAATAATATATAATCTCAGAGTAGAAAAGGCCTTTCTAACCCTGCCTCAAAATCTACAAGCCATAACTGAAAAAAATAAATTGATAAATTCTACTAAATCAAATAAAAATTTTTACATGGTATAAGACACCAAAGAAAAATCAAAAGATACTTGACAAACTGGGAAAAGTATGTTTGCAATTCAATCACAAAATACTAATGTCCTTGATATATACTTTATTACAGAAGACCAACAAATTAGTTGGGGGGGGGGAGGAAAGAGAGATGAAACAAAGAATTCAGAGACCAAAAATCACAAAATGTGTCTTACACTGAAGGATTCCCAACTCAACCACAACAGGGAGATTCTAATTAAAGCTACCCCAAAATACTGTATCTTGCCCATCAGACTTGCAGTGTCTGAAGTTTGATGATGTACTCTATTGAAAGCATCTTTGAGCATTGTTGATAAGCTGGGTATTTGTACAACCCCTTTGGAAGGAAATCTGGCACTAATTGCAAATGCATATTCCTCTGTCCCAATAATCTTACTTCTTAGTATTTAACCCACATATATGTACAAAAATAAAAATTAATATACTTACAAATTTATTCATTTCAGCACTTTAAATAAGCAGAAAATTAAAAATTAATCTGTGTCTGTGAGTAAGGCACTGTGTAAGTAAATTGTGATCAAGCCATGTAATAGTAAAATTATCATGTGCCTGTTAAAAAGAACATCCCTACTTAGTAATATGAAAGGCATTCAAAATATGTAGAGTGGAAAAAAGAAGAGTTTTATAGAGGGTGTATGGTATCTCATCACTTGTTTAAAGTAATTGGAGGAAGACTATATATTATTAGTATCTTTATATGCATAAAACTGCTCTGGATGGTTACACAAGACACCAAGAACTCTGACAAGAGGGGTCTTATCAGAGAACCTGCAGTACATGAGTGTCAGCTGGGTTCTTCAGGTGTTAAGGCCAAGCACCAGTCTGAACAGTGGGTATCTGTGCATAGGAATTGGCAAACATTTTGAATATTGTTCCCAAGCTTGGGGTAAGTAGAGCTGATGACAGAAAGGAACTAGAAAGTCACCACCCATCTTCCTGGCCCAAAGGACGACACCCAGCTTGCAGTACTGAGAAGCTATGTGCCCCCAACGCCTGCACCATCTTCTAGCTCAGCCCTGGTGAGTGCCCAAAGCCTGAACCAGCCTTGATGGGAATATTTACACCACAGGAAACAAACACCACAGATCAGGTCTCTTGCTTTTCTGAAAGCTGGTAGCTCAACATTGAGCAGCACAGCACTGGAAAAAACTATTCACAGGTAGGTAATAACCATAGCACAGTATCAATGAGACTTGAAAGAATATTTTATCACTCCAATCTTTCCAGACTTTCTGCTAAGCAAGGCTACCTATTGCTGCAGATACCCAATCTGAAGTATGAAAGCGATTCTACATGTGCTGGTTGCAAAGTAATGATGCTTTGCTGAGTGTAATCAGCACCCAAATCACAAAACCCGGAAGGATGGAGGTGGGAGAAAGTGTCCCGGTGCATGCAAAGTGGGGAGCTCTGGAGCCCATGGGACCACTCTAATGACAGGATTGAAGGGAGTTTATGTCCACCCAGCTTTAAAGTTACAGTTCAAAAAAGACATGATTTCTGTGGTTAGATACAGAAACACAGAAGTTTTATAAGATGTGTCTGCCCCTATATTTTATAACATTGTGAGAATTTCCAAGTGGACAACATTTCTGAGTGTGATGTCAATTCAGTGATTCCCTTAGATTATTACATTTCTTCATCAGAGGGGAGAAGCCTAAATCCCTTATACACTATAATTGAAAACAGTTTCTAAATCATGAACCTGAGTCATTACCAATAACTCTGTGGACAGCTGCTATATAAGTTACAAAGCTCCCACACAGATATTCAGTTTCCATGGAAAAGGAAGATCAATATCTTGGGAAAATTTGCTCTTTGAAAGCAGTACTTATGACACTAAGGAGATGCCTGGGTGGCTCAGTCGGTTAAGCAGCTGCCTTCGGCTCAGGTCAAGATCCCAGCATCCTGGAATCGAGTCCCGCATCAAGCTTCTTGCTTCGCAGGGAGCCTGCCTCTGCCTGCCACTCTGCCTGCCTGTACTCTCTCTCTCTGCCAAATAAATGAATAAAATCTTAAGAAAAATATTACACTAAAACTTCAAAGAATATTCTAAGTAGCCAGAGGGCAATGTGTGGTGAGTGATTTTATTTTATTACTTTAACATCAGGATGAAACAGAATTCAACTTTTACTGGTACAGTTAGGCCATGTTTACAAAATGAGGTGTTACTTTAAAGTAATTACCCAGAAAATTTCAACTGAAATCTCCAAGTCATTCATCTGGGATACTGTAAAAGCAATCTTTTAGAGCACTGATCTTCAAACTGAATTCTGAAATGTGTTGAGCATATACTCTCAGCATATATAAAAATATTCATAAATTAAACATGTTCAATGCTGCACTGATTGTCCACATTATTAAAGATATTCAAAACATAACCACAAGTAGGTGCTTGTGTAAAATGCACACTCAAACTATACGATAAGATTCTGGGCACATGTTGAAAGGGAACTGGGCCAATGTATTTTAACCACCTGGTGGTTCTTATACCATATTATGAGAGGCAGTGTGGAGCCTGGGTATTTATTATGTATCATGTTTGGCTGGTCCTCCAGTGACTTTTCATTTTGTAGTCAAAATCACTGAAGAACTAAATCACTCAAATTTCTCGCTACAAAAAAGGAATATTTAAAAAGAATTTCTTTCCCTCAATATTTATTATGTGTATTACCTGTCATCTTTTCATCAGAAAAAAAGAAAAGAGAAAAGAACCTCAATGGAATATTTAAGGAAAAAACTGTTCTATTTTAGCTTTTATAGCTAAAGAAAAAACTCATTTATTTTCTTTGGCTTTGTTTCCTGAAAATATAGTTTGCTCTATTAAAAATTATTTTAAAACAAAAAATTTTTCAAAATGAAAAGCCTTTATTCAACACAGAAAAGACAAAAAAACACCAAATCTTAAATAAATAAAATGATGAAATGTTCCCCAGGAGATATAGTATATGCCCAAATCATCTAAAAGAGATTTAATATATGTTTAAATCATCTTATATTAAACTATATAATTCCAGATAAGTTGTAAAATGAATGATTACTTAGTTTTGGCAAGTTATGACATATTGTAATGTGTCCAATTTCAGTATAAGCTCTTTTATTTGACTATATACATTTCATAAAACATGTTTAAATCTCTATGTTTTCAACTTTTAAGCTTTTCAGGTATGTATAGGCATATCCTTTGAAATGCTCAGTTAAAAAAAATCATACTTGATTCTTTTATTAAATCTAGGAGAAATGAATCTGAGAAAGTAGAGGGAAATTTTATATATTGTTTATATATTGAAAATATCTTTCATATAGTAAAAAAAAAAATCACAAAAATAATTGTTTTTCTCCCTGATGTCTCTGATTAATAAAGATAAATGGAAAGAAAGAAAGAAAAAAGAAAGAAAGGGTATTAGAGCAAAGATTCAAAAAATAAGTAGGTTTTTAAATATTTAAAGAGACCAAGATCTTCAAAATAATCCTTTAAAAAACATTTCTTCTAACTTTTAAGAAGATGAGAGGGTTTGTCTTATTTAACTCATACTAATTTGGGAAGTTTAAATATTAATGTATACAGTTCATAACACTTGAAATGATTGTAATATCAAGTAGTTTGAATATAATCATTGACTTTATTGATAATCTTTTCTAAGAAAACTATGAAATTTAGAGACCATAAAAGAAAATTTTGATAAATTTGTCCATACAAAATGTAAAAATAAGCTTCTATATTACATAAAGAATATCAATTAAAAATAATTTCTGCCAGCTTATTATGTGCTTATTATGTCTTTATGATAGTTATAATATTTATTATATACTATGTGTTAAGCAAATACTAATTATTTAACTGTCACAAACAGAAGTGTAACAATGTTAAAAACGAAATGACTTAAAGCTTATTCCTCATTAAGGATATTCTTATTTAAAAGTATTGAAATTTGTAATCTATCAGATTAGCAATGCTGTACATTAATATTATACAGTATTAAGGTAGAAAGAATACACTTGCTCATGTTTATGTATCACCATTTTGGAGGAAAAGATGACAAAAACTATGAAATATTTCCATGCATATCTCTTTGATCCAACAATCCCAAGTTCAGGAATTTCTAAAACTGATGTAATCACATTTATGTAGCAAAATAAATAATTGATGAAAACAATGAAAGGGAAAAAAATCCATCATTTGTGTGCCTTAGTAAGGAACTGGATAAATAAATTGTGTATGCTCACAGAATTAAATTCTACAGGGGTACCTAGGTGTCTCAGTTGGTTATGCGTCTGCCTTCAGCTCAGATCATGATCTCAGCCCTGCATTGGGCTCCATGTTCTGTAGGGAGTCTGCTTCTCCCTCTGCCCCTCCTCCTGACTTCTCTCTCTCTCTCTCTCTTTCTCAAATAAACAAATAAAATCTTTAAAAATAAATAAAATTTTCAAAAAAGAATTGACTTCTACAAAACTATTTAAAAGTGATGTAGTGTTCCAAGATTCATTGTTTATGTATAACACCCAGTGCTCTGTGCAATACGTGCCCTGATGATGTACTATATGATGACTAACATAACATAATATATATATATATATATTTTTTTTTTTTTTTAATTGCAATTCTGGGCCTCCTGGGTGGCTTAGTTGGTTAAGTATCTGCCTTCAGCTCAGGTCATGAATCCAGAATACTGGGATGGATCCCCATGTTGGGCTCCCTACTGAGCAGGAAGCCTGCTTCTCTCCTTTTCTCTCTGCCCTTCCCTGCCTCTATGCTCTCTTTCTCTCTCTGCCTCTCAAATAAATAAATAAAATCTTAAACAAACTGAAATTCTGTGTTTTATCCATGGCTATGAAAAGACTTCTGGAATACATTGAATTTCATACAGTACATAAAAACCAAAGTGCAGAAATGTGTGCTGCCAGGCCCAGTGGCCCAGGATCATGTTGGGCCCTGAGCAACTATCCACTATGTGGATTGGGTTTCAGTCCTCCATGTGGGACCAATGGTTGGGCATGGTAGGCACATTCATTTTTCACATCAACTCATGTACTGTTTGAAATTTCACAATTGACATGTGTGATTGTAATAAGAACAAGACAATAAGAAATATTGAGATGCTGAAGGGTGACTGCTCTGTGATAGTGTCCTGCCTCCCCTTCACTGTGGTTGGACTCAGGTCATGGTTGTGCTATTTGACCCCCATGGCTGAAGCTGACTGAACCACAGGTGAATGCTTTATTCTACCTGATCCAAACAAATTTTCTCCTCCAAGGAATTTGTAATTGAGACTAAAAGAGAGCAACTGGTGAGTGTGAAATTGTTATTTAAACTGAGCTGTATACCTGGGTGAAAACAGCCATATCATTTCCCACACTTGGAAAGAAGCAAGGTAACTTGGGGAAAGATGGAGGCAGAGAGAAAAGTTGAGGTAGATAATGAGGGAGAAGTAAGGAGGGAGGAAGGAAGAGAGAACCAGACTATAGGAGAGAAGCAGCAAGCAGAGGCCAGGCATCCCAAACAGTAGAGCGGTGGCCCCAGGCAGCAGAAGGGGGCTGTTCTTATTTCAAAATCCTCATTTTCTCATTCTGATCCATGTGTCCAATTCCTCAAGACTGACTCCCTATTAAATCTCCCATGTACTGAAGGAATATCATGATCTTACCCCAGCTAAAACCTTAGTCATCTTTAGGACCTTGTATGGCCTCATATTCCTCAATATACAGGGACTCAAGATATAATTGATTCTACTTTTCAAGAATTTATCACCTCCTCATCATCTCCTCTACCTTGGCTGGTCTCAAGTAGACACTGAAAAATCCTCTGGTTGTTGTGATGATTCAATTTCTTATCCCCTAGATAAAGCTTCTTAAAAGGATATGCTGAGCATTTTCTCAAAATCTTCATTATATTATTATGACTGATTACCTATAATGAGTCAAGACTTATATTGGTTGTTGGGTAAATCAGAGAACAAAACAGCAAAAATCCTTCTTTCAAGGATGAATACTGACAAAAGATAAGTACTCTATTTTATTAAAGCTGAGATGTCAGCTTTTATTAGATACAACAAAGAAAAAATTAAATTATAACAGCTGAAATTCTGTGGGTTATAAGGGCATCCTAAGCATCCTGATTCCAGAGCTGTTAAAATGTGAAAAAAAATGTTAAATTGATTAAGTATATGTTATGCGAGATAGTAATAATTGGATACATGGAGATTAAATAAAACAGAAGGTAGGTAAGTGTTCAGGGAGAGTCACTGGTATGTCTTGGAAGAGAAGCAGACAGTTGACTGAAGACAAGAAGGAACTGTCTGATCTGTTTGGATCAGTTGTCTGAACACTGGAGAGAAAAATTCCTAGCATTTTCCAGAAGAAACAGTGTGTTCAAAGGCCTTGAGGCTAGAGAATACAATGTTCCTAAAGATCAGCAGATCAGTAGGCTGAGCAGAGTGTGCCGGGAGAGGTGACAGGAGGGTGCAGTGAGTGGTCAGGGAATGAAGAGTGCAGTTACATGGCATGCAGCCTATAAATTAAAGAAAGACTTGAGTATTTCCTCTGAGTGTGGCAGAAGCTACATGATTTTGACCCAACTTTTCACTTCATCAGGATAAGCCTGGCTGCAAAAGCACTTAGAAGCCAGTTGCAATAATCCTAGTGGAAGCTGACAGTGGGTTGTACCTGAGTAGTCAGTTGAAATTTCCACTAAAGTGAGATGGAGAAGAATACAAGAGAAGGAGGCCTGGGAAGCAGTTTCTGATTCTCAGGTGTGGCCAGGCAGGGTAAGTTTGCAATACCTGCAGGATATCTAACTGAATCTATGAATAAGGCAGTTGGATAGGGCAGTCTAGAAGTTAAGGGAGAGATCCCCAGTGGTGATACAAATCTGGAAGTGATTAGTGTGTAGGAGGCATTTCAAGCCAGAAGACTGAGTGAGTATCTTAAGATTGAGCAGACATAAGGGCGCCTGGGTGGCTCAGTGGGTTAAAGCCTCTAACTTCGGCTCAGGTCATGGTCCCAGAGTCCTGGGATCGAGCCCTGCATCTGGCTCTCTGCTCAGCAGGAAGCCTGCTTCCTCTTTTCTCTCTCCCTGCCTCTCTGCCTATTTGTGATCTTTGTCTGTCAAATAAATAAATAAAATCTTAAAAAAAAAAGATTGAGCAGAGATAGGTATAAAACAGGGCAGAGAGAATCAAGGACTGAGATGAGAGGCAGTGCTGGGCTTGGAAAGTAGGAAGATATGTGGGAGCCAGCAAAGGGGATTCATAGAGAAACCAGAGAGGCTAGAGGAAGGGGTGGAGGTGAAGGGAGGGAAAGAGAAAGGAAAGGAACAGAGGGGATGAGAGGGGAGGTAGGGGAAGGAGAAAAAGTACAGGGGGTGGGGGGAAAGAGAAGAAAAGGGCTAGGAAAAGAAGGAGACAAAAATAAGATAAAAAACAATCCAAATACAAAACCAAAAATAAAAACAAATGAAGAAATGGACAAATGTGAAACTCCAGGGGCTAAGTGGAAAAGATTTTTCAAGAAGGGGAAGGGGCACTGGGGTGTTTCGGTGATTAAGCATCTCATTCTTGATTTTGCCTCAGATCGTGATCTCAAGATTGTGTGATGAAACCCTGCCAATGCTCTGTGCTGAGTGGGGAGTCTGCTTAGGATTCTATCTCTCCTTCTTCCTCTGCCCCCCACCTCTTTTAAAAAAAGGTGAGGGGGAGGGAAGTGATCACTTTGCCAAATGTTACTTATTCGTCACCAGGATGGAGACTGGGAATTAAAGACTGATTTAATGATGTACAGGCCATTATTGAACTTCATAAGAACAATTTTCAGAGGCTCTGCTAGAATGAGTTTTGCAAGAATTTGGGGACCATGAGCATTTACAACTCATCACAGAAGTGTTTTCATAGAATGAAAAAAAACAAATGGGGTGACACTTATAAGGAAAAAGTGGTTCTTCTGCCATGAGAGAAATTGCAGCATGTTGTTATGGTGATGAGAATGATCTGATAAATAAGGAAAAGCTGATCATGCATGAGAATGAGTGGGGATGACTAAAGTTACACTAACAAGCAAGAAGGAACGGTTGATATCCAGTGTACAAGTGAAGCATTTGTTCTGGCCTAAGAGGGGAAGCAGTTCTTCCATAGTTAGAGGAAAGTAGGTATATTACAGGGCAAAGGTAAAGCCCACTCATGTGTCATGTCTGCATTCCTGGCTTACCAACAGAAATCCAATGACACTTCCTACCCTGCTTCCAAGAGACTTCCTGCTTAACACTAGCCGCTCTTCTGAAGATGTGCTAAACCACCAGATTGCTCATCCATTCACCCATCAACATGGCATTGAATTTCCTAACCCAGGCTCTATTTCAGCCAATTAGGATATTGTAGTATGGCAAGCAAAACTCCCTGTACTCATGGGGGCAAGAGACAGATAATAAACAATAAATACGATGTAGTATGCTAAAATGGAATAAAATGAGCAAAACCAGTTAAGGTGCAGAGATTGGGAGTGCTAGGTCATTTTGTCTAGAATATCCCCCCACCCCACATTCCTTCTCTATATTCTGAAATCCTAGTAACCTCTAAAGTTTGAAAATAAAAATTGACTCCTCCAAAGGAGGAGAGACAAAGCCTGGTTTCTGATGAAACTTCCCTGAATATACCACACCCCCAAAAATGCGATCCCTTCCTGCAGTCAATCCCCAAAGCACACTGTAGCTATTCACAACCAACCCCTATAAGCCATGCTATGTGTTTTATTCAATTTCCCCTTTGTAAATATCTTATTTTCTTTACTAGACAGTCAAATACATGTGGTTAGAAACCGACTATATTTTTGTCCCCCAAGAAAATAATTTTTGTCCCCCAAGTTATCTTTTACTGTAGTTCTTAGGAATGAAATCTCTACATATGAGGACAACTTTAAGAACTCCAAACCCTTAAAAAAGTAAATAGAACACAATATCGTTGTCTGTATTCATTGTACTGCACCTATTACATCTTTAGGGCTCATCTACAACTCATCACAAGTTTGTATACTTCAACAACATCCACCCTATCCCTCCAAATCCCATCCTCTTATAACCATCATTTTATTTGTTTTTGTGAATTTTCTTTTTAAAATTCCACACATCAACAATATCATATAGTACGTGTTTTTCTCTGTTTGATTCATGTCACTTAGCATGATGTTCTCAAGGTCTATTCATATATTGCAAATGGCAGGATTCTCTTTTTCTTCATGGCTGAATAATATTCCATTAAATATATGTTCCACATCTTTATCCATTCATCCCATTGATGGGCAGTTGGGTTAGTTCCATATCTTGGTTATTGTAAATAGCACTGCAATGAACATGGGAGTGCATACAACTCTTCAATGTCCTGTTTTCATTTCCTTTGGGAATATACCCAGAAGTGGAATTGCTGAATCATATGGTAGATCTGTTTTTAACTTTTTGAGGAACATGCTTATTGTTACTATAATCATCAAACTTGCCAAGAGACTAGAACTTAATTATTCCAACAACTAAAAAGAAATGATAATTATGGAGTGCG
The DNA here is from genome assembly GCF_002288905.1 of Enhydra lutris kenyoni. NCBI lineage: Eukaryota > Metazoa > Chordata > Mammalia > Carnivora > Mustelidae > Enhydra > Enhydra lutris. The sequence continues at coordinate 16,949,504 of NW_019154125.1, forward strand.
ACAGTGGTGTTAATTATCACTAGGATGGCAATCATATTATAATATATAAATATACCAAACGAACATACTGCACACCTTAAATTTATGCAGTGTTTTATGTCAATATCTTCAATCTAAATATATCTTTTAAAAAAGCAAATAGACAACAAATTTGGTATATGAAAGAAGCAATTAACTAAGAGACAGTATTCTTGGAAATCTAGTTTTTGTTCTGCCTCTACTAACTGCTTTTTTATGCGTGAGTCATTTTTCTCTCCTAAGAACTGAGGTCTCCTCTTATAAAACCAAATAAGGTGGTTTTATGATCTAGAAAGTACTAAATTGTGTTCCATGAAGCCCCCGAGTCTCAGAATAACTCAGAAATTACCTTGAGGGTGACAGAGCCTGGTTTCTGGATTCTCACAATTCGTTATCTTATTTTCTTTAAAGAGATAGCACACACATACGTTAGCAGGGGAGGGAGGGGCAAAAGGAGAGGGAGAGAGAGAGAGAGAGAATCTTAAACAGACCTGGGGCTTGTTCTGTGACCTGGAGATCATGAACTTAGCTTAACCAATTGAGCCACCCAGCCACCCCAAATCTCACTTCATTTTTTTTAATCAGAGCCACTCTATTTGTATATTTCTATGTCAGAACTTCATGCAAGATGTTGAGTAAAATATTAACAAGCTAAAAAAATGAAAACAGATGAACTAGGTAACATCTCGAATTCTCTTTAGAGATAAATGAATGTTCTACACATATGAACGGGGTCTGAAAGAATTCCCACAACATACTTAGATTAATTAATAATTGATCATTTAAAATAGAAATGTGTTATCTGAGAAGTTGAAAACACTAAAACATAACTATCCATGTGTAGAATTACAGTATTTAGTTTATTCATTTAACAACTGGAGGCTTAGAGAGCAGGACCCAGGACACATGAGACTGGGGGAGGGGCAGAAGGCAGAAAAAAGTGGAAAGACCCCACCATAGGTAAAGACCATTGTCCCATAAAAGGACGGAATTATGTTTCATTCATCCATCTTCTCCATTATAAACCCCACAGGAAAAAAAAAAAAAGATTCAGAAAGCTATAATAAAAGTAGTCATCATTCAAAAGAGAAGAGCTACCACCTATGTCAAAACTGTAACAAGGTACATGAGAAAATCCAATCTCATCTCCCATCCTGAGGTTCAAACCTGAAACTGCTAGACTGCTCCTCTTATTGTGGCTAACTTGCTCTCAAACCTACCTTCCTTTCTTAAAAACCATTCTCTATGTCTCCTTCCATTGGAAATCACAAACTCCAAGAAAAAAACATTACTAAATTGCCAGTCCATTTTTAATAGATATCATTTGATACTTATGCAAAAATGGTTCTTTTAACATCTTGCAACATCTTGTAACATCTCCAAAGATGATATCCTAAAAATAATAAAGATGCAACTCAATCTCACAGTCACCTAGAAGCAACTTCCTGCTTTCCACTTGATACTGCTAACGGACTTGTCTCTGGTATGTCAAAGCTTCATAGGTGATTAATGGTATTTTGATTTGTAAAGTCTCCAGGTCACTTATCAAATTTCTCAGTACTCACAAATTTCCTCTGAGACATCATTGCCATACTGGTCCACAAATATGTCACATAGATTAACTTTATTTTAAATTGAATATGTGCCTGGCAGGGCAGCCAATTAAAAACGACAAAGCATTATGGTTAAGAAATAAATGTCAAGGGGCGCCTGGGTGGCTCAGTGGGTTAAAGCCTCTGCCTTTGGCTCAGGTCATGATCCCAGGGTCTTGGGATTGAGCCCCGCATCGGGCTCTCTGCTCGGTGGAGAGCCTGCTCTCCCCTCTCTCTCTGCCTGCCTCTCTGCCTACTTGTGATCTCTCTCTCTGTCAAATAAATAAATAAAATCTAAAAAAAAAAAAATGTCAAAAAATAAGATGAGACATCACTTGGATAATCAAGTTACCTAGAGGTGTCTGTTTAAGCATGCATCAAACTGTGGGTGCCTACACTTGTAACAAATACTAGACAATACCTAAGTCATGTGAGATTTTCAATGAAGATCAGAGTGAAAGTATAGTAAATTTTAAATGCTGAGGACATTAAAATGTCTCTCTCTTTCTCTTCCTCTCTCCCTCTTTCATACACACACACACACACACACACACACACTGCTATCATTAGATGTGTGACTCTACCTAAGTGAGTTACTGTAATATTCTGAATGTCACCCTAGGCTTTCCAGTCCTTTTTCACAGTGGAGTAAGGGAGGTAGTGTGGATTTCAAAATCAGGTGTGAGATGTCTGACTAGTCATTTTAGCTCCCTAGTCCTCAGTTTCCAAGCTGTTAAGTGGGGATGAAAATATCCACTTTAATGTATTGCTATAGGAATCAAATGTGATAGAGTGTATTTTAGGCTGGTCAATAACATATAAATGTGTAAAAACTAATTACTAATATGACAGCTGAATACTGATAAGCATAATGCTCACATACACACACACATGAATAAATACATCTATCTTATTTACTACACAGGTTAAATATAAGACAACAGACCAAAAATGGAGTCACTTATGCTAAGCTCCATGTCACCAAATTGAGACTTAATTACAGTTTTGGCTGTGCCAGAAATGGAATCTTAAACCAGTTAGTCAGAAGTTGCCTGGCTCTTAGCAGTAATTTTGAAAATCTGCCTGATAGACTCTTTTCATTCCCTAGAGGAAAGTGACCTTGCCATAACCAATTCACTCTTTTACTCGGTATAACTTCCTAGTTTCCACTCCATTCTGCCTATAAAAGATTCATTTTCTAAAGCTCCTCTGGCCTCCTTTATCTCTGCTATAGGTTGGATGCTGAACAATTTGTGAATCATGGAATAAAACAAAAATATCTTTAAAATTTACTCAGTTGAATTTTGTTTTTAATACACATAACTTATTATTTAATAATAATGTAATAATGTAAATTAGAATAAATTAGAATATTATTCTATAAAATAAATAAATTAGAATATTATTTATTATTTTTTAAAAAGTTATAATTCCTAATCATTGAAAGAAAGAGAATGGAATTGTTTTGGGTATAGATAGGGCTTTATCCCTGTAGAAGCTACTTATACAAAGATGAGTTCAGGAGCTAGAATTTCTTGGTTATTTCCAAATCTACCCAAATAAAACTTCAGAATGTCATGTTAGTCACCAGAAAATAAACAATATCTATAATTATTAACCTTTGTGATTACTTTACAATTTTATTTGTTATTTCTACTGATAATGAACTACCTGCTCATTATCAGCACTAATATGACAATGAATATTTTTGTTATTTTAAAATAACAGATCAATATCCCTGGTGAATGAAAAGCCCACAATGAATATCATTCTCAATGGGGGGAAACTGAGGGCTTTTCCCCTGAGGTTAGGAATGGTGATGTCCACTTTCACCACTGTTCAACATAGTAACAGAAGTCCTAGCCTCAGCAATCAGAAAACAGAATGAAGTAAAAGGCATCCAAATAGGCAAAAAAAGAAAACAAACACACTTTTTACAGATGATAGGAAATTCTATGCAGAAAACCCAAAAGACTCCACCTCAAAATTGCTATAACTCATACAGGAATTCAGCGAAGTGCCAGGATATAAAATCAATGCACAAAAATCAGTTACATTTCTACACACTAACAATGAGACAGAAGAAAAAGAAATTGAGGAGTTGATTCCATTTATAATTGCACCCCAAACCATAAGATATCTAAGAATAAACCTAACCCAAGAGGCAAAGGATCTGTACTCAGAACACTATAGAATATTCATGAAATAAATTGAGGAAGACACAAAGAAATGTAAAAATGTTCCATTCTCATGGATTAGAAGAACAAATATTGTTAAAATGTCTATACTCCAACACATGTTGTTTCCTGTCTTGCTAATTTTGGCCATTCTAACTGGTGTAAGGTGGTATCTCAATGTGGTTTTAATTTGAATCTTCTTGATGGCTAGTGATGATGAACATTTTTTCATGTTTCTGACAGCCATTTGTATGTCTTCATTGGAGAAGTGTCTGTTCATATCTTCTGCCCATTTTTTTATATGATTGTCTGTTTTCTGTGTGTTGAGTTTGAGAAGTTCTTTATAGATCCTGGATGTCAACCTTTTGTCTGTAGTGTCATTTGCAAATATCTTCTCCCATTCTGTGGGTTGCCTCTTTGTTTTGTTGACTGTTTCCTTTGCTGTGCAGAAGCTTTTGATCTTGATGAAGTCCCAAAAGTTCATCTTCACTTTTGTTTCCTTTGCCTTTGGAGACATATCTTGAAAGAAGTTGCTGTGGCTGATATCGAAGAGGTTACTGCCTATGTTCTCCTCTAGGATTCTGATGGATTCCTTTCTCACGTTGAGGTCTTTTATCCATTTTGAGTTGTGAGGATGTGGAGAAAGGGGAACCCTCTTACACTGTTGGTGGGAATGCAAGTTGGTGCAGCCACTTTGGAAAACAGTGTGGAGATTCCTCAAGAAATTAAAAACAGAGCTTCCCTATGACCCTGCAATTGCACTACTGGGTATTTACCCTAAAGATACAGATGTAGTGAAAAGAAGGGCCATCTGTACCCCAATATTTATAGCAGCAATGGCCACGGTCGCCAAACTGTGGAAAGAACCAAGATGCCCTTCAATGGATGAATGGATAAGGAAGATGTGGTCCATATACACTATGGAGTATTATGCCTCCATCAGAAAGGATAAATACCCAACTTTTGTAGCAACATGGACGGGACTGGAAGAGATTATGCTGAGTGAAACAAGTCAAGCAGAGAGTCAATTATCATATGGTTTCACTTATTTGTGGAGCATAACAAATAGCATGGAGTGCAAGGGGAGATGGAGAGGAGAAGGGAATTGAGGGAAATTGGAAGGGGAGGTGAACCATGAGAGACTATGGACTCTGAAAAACAATCTGAGGGTTTTGAAGGGGTGGGGGTGGGAGGTTGGGGGAACCAGGTGATGGGTATTAGAGAGGGCACGGATTGCATGGAGCACTGGGTGTGGTGCAAAAAACAATGAATACTGTTACACTGAAAAGAAATTTAAAAAAAATTAAATTTCTGTATATTTTAAATCAAAAAAAAAAGTCTATACTCCCTTGAATGATTTACATATTCAACGCAATCCCTATCAAAATATCAACTTTTTTCACAGAGCTAGAACAAATAATCCGAAAATTTGTATGGGACCAGAAAAGATGCCAAATAACCAAAGGAATGCTGAAAAAGAAAACTGCAAGAAAACTTAAACTGGTGGCATCACAATCCCAGACTTCAAGCTCTATTACAAATCTGCAATCATCAAGACAGCATTGTACTGCCATGGAAACAGACAAAAAGATCAATGGAACCAGGAAAGACCAATAGAAAAAAGAACAAACTCTTCTGGGAAAATTAGACAATCCCATGCAGAAGAATGAAACTGGACCACTTCCGCACACCATACACAAAAATAGACTCAAAATGGATGAAAGACTCAATGTGAGACAGGATTCCATTAAAATTATAGAGGAGAACAAAGGCAGCCACCTCTGTGACCTCAACTGCAGCACCTTCTCACTAGGCATATCTCCAAAGGCAAGGGAAACAAAAATAAATATGGGACTTCATCAAGATAAAAAGCTTTTGCTCAGCAAAGGAAACAGTCAACAAAACTAAAAAACAACCTAGAGAATAGGAGAAGATACTTGCAAATGACATATCAGATAAAGGGCTAGTATCCAAGATCTATAAAGAATTTATCCAATTCAACATCCAAAAAAACAAATAATTGAGTCAAGAAATGGTAGAGGACATGAAAAAACATTTCTCCAAAGAAGATGTACAAATGGTCAACAAACATGAATAAATGCTCAACATCACTTGCCATCGGGGAAATACAAATCAAAACCACAATGAGATACCACCTCACAATGGTCAGAATGGCTAAACTTAGCCACTTAGGAAATGAAAGATGTTGGTGAGAATGAGGAGAAAGGGGAATCCTCTTCCACTCTTGGTGGGAGGACAAGCTGTTGTAGCCACTCTGGAAAAGAGTATGGAGGTTCCTCAAAAGCTTGAAAATAGAGCTATCCTATGACCTGGAAATTGCACTACTAGGTAATTACCCCAAAGATATAAATATAGTGATCCAAAGGGACACCTGCACCCCAATGTTTATAGCAACAATGTCTACAATAGCCAAATCATGGAAAGAGCCCAATGTCCATCGACAGATGAATGGATAAAAAAGATGTATACACACACATACACATACAATGGAATACTACTCAGCCATCATAAAAGAAATCTTTCCATTTGCAACAATGTGGATGGAACAAGATAGAGGATGTGACGTGAGTGACGTGAGTCAATCAGAGAAAGACAATTATCATATGACCCTGAGGATATGTCAAATTTAAGAAACAAAACAGAGGATCATAGGGGAAGAGAGGAAAAAATAAAACAAGACAAAAATCAGAAAGGGAGAAAACCATAAGAGACTCTTAAACTTAGGAAACAAACTGAGGGCTGCTGAAGGGGAAGGAGTGTGGGGATGGGTAACTGGATAATGGATATTAAGGAAGGCATGCGATGTAATGAGCACTGGGCATTATATAAGACTGATGAATCACTGACCTCTACCTCTGAAAACAATAATACATTATATGTTAACTGAATTTAAATAAAAATAAATAAATATGTTAACAAAAAACAAGTCATATGTACTACAGATTCTAGTCTAACTTTCATGAAATAGAAAAAAAGTCAAACAATAAAATCATCTACTGTTTGCAGACCATCAGAGTTACAATATAGTTGAGAGGTGGATTAAAAACTTGAAAAGTTTTGGGGGGAGGGGTCAAGATGGTGGAGGCTCTCACTGCTAGGATAAATGAGGCAGAAGAAAGAATTAGCAATATAGAAGACCAAATGACAGAGAATAAAGAAGCTGAGCAAAAGAGGGACAAACAGCTACTGGACCACGAGGGGAGAATTTGAGAGATAAGTGACACCATAAGACAAAACAACATTAGAATAATTGGGATTCCAGAAGAAGAGGAAACAGAGAGGGGAGCAGAAGGTATATTGGAGAGAATTATTGGAGAGAATTTCCCCAAAATGGCAAAGGGAACAAGGATCAAAATCCAGGAGGTTCAGAGAACCTCCCTCAAAATCAATAAGAATAGGTCCACACCCCATCACCTAATAGTAAAATTTACAGGTCTTAGTGACAAAGAGAAGATCCTGAAAGCAGCCCGGGAAAAGAAGTCTGTAACGTACAATGGTAAAAATATTAGATTGGCAGCAGACTTATCCACAGAGACCTGGCAGGCCAGAAAGAACTGGCATGATATATTCAGAGTACTAAATGAGAAAAACATGCAGCCAAGAATACTATATCCAGCTAGGCTATCATTAAAAATAGAAGGAGAGATTAAAAGCTTCCAGGACAAACAAAAACTGAAAGAATTTGCAAACACCAAACCAGCTCTACAGGAAATATTGAAAGGGGTCGTCTAAGCAAAGAGAGACCTAAAAGTAGTAGATCAGAAAGGAACAGAGACAATATACAATAACAGTCACCTTGCAGGCAATACAATGGCACTAAATTCATATCTATCAATAGTTACCCTGAATGTTAATGGGCTAAATGCCCCAATCAAAAGACACAGGGTATCAGAATGGATAAAAAAAACAAAACCCATCTATATGTTGCCTACAAGAAACTCATTTTAAACCCACAGACACCTCCAGATTTAAAGTGAGGGTGTGGAAAAGAACTTACCATGCTAATGGACATCAGAAGAAAGCAGGAGTGGCAATCCTTAGATCAGATCAATTAGATTTTAAGCCAAAGACTATAATAAGAGATGAGGAAGGACACTATATCATACTCAAAGGAACTGTCCCACAAGAAGATCTAATAATTTTAAATATCTATGCCCCTAACGTGGGAGCAGCCAACTATATAAACCAATTAATAACAAAATCAAAGAAACACATCGACAATAATACAATAATAGTAGGGGACTTTAACACTCCACTCACTGAAATGGACAGATCATCCAAACAAAAGATCAACAAGGACATAAAGGCCTTAAATGACACACTGGACCAGATGGACATCACAAATATTCAGATATATTCAGATATATTCAGAACATTTCATCCCAAAGCAATAGAATACACATTCTTCTCTAGTGCACATGGAACATTCTCCAGAATAGATCACATTCTTGGTCCTAAATCAGATCGCAACTGTTATCAAAAGATTGGAATCATTCCCTGCATATTTTCAGACCACAATGCTCTGAAGCTAGAACTCAATCACAAGAGGAAATTTGGAAAGAACCCAAATACATGGAGACTAAACAGCATCCTTCTAAAGAATGAATGGGTCAACCAGGAAATTAAAGAAGAATTGAAAAAATTCATGGAAACAAATGATAATGAAAACACAATGGTTCAAAATCTGTGGGACACAGCAAAGGCAGTCCTGAGAGGAAAATATATAGCGGTACAAGCCTTTCTCAAGAAACAAGAAAGGTCTCAGGTACACAACCTAACCCTACACCTAAAGGAGCTGGAGAAAGAACAAGAAAGAAACCCTAAACCCAGCAGGAGAAGAGAAATCATAAAGATCAGAGCAGAAATCAATGAAATAGAAACCAAAAAAACAATAGAACAAATTAACGAAACTAGGAGCTTGTTCTTTGAAAGAATTAATAAGATTGATAAACCCCTGGCCAGACTTATCAAAAAGAAAAGAGAAAGGACCCAAATCAATAAAATCATGAATGAAAGAGGAGAGATCACAACGAACACCAAAGAAATACAGACAATTATAAGAACATACTATGAGCAACTCTACGCCAACAAATTTGACAATCTGGAAGAAATGGATGCATTCCTAGAGACATATAAACTACCACAACTGAACCAGGAAGAAATAGAAAGCCTGAACAGACCCATAACCAGTAAGAAGATTGAAACAGTCATCAAAAATCTCCAAACAAACAAAAGCCCAGGGCCAGATGGCTTCCCGGGGGAATTCTACCAAACATTTAAAGAAGAACTAATTCCTGTTCTCCTGAAACTGTTCCAAAAAATAGAAATGGAAGGAAAACTTCCAAACTCATTTTATGAGGCCAGCATCACCTTGATCCCAAAACCAGACAAGGATCCCATCAAAAAAGAGAACTACAGACCAATATCCTTGATGAACACAGATGCCAAAATTCTCACCAAAATACTAGCCAATAGGATTCAACAGTACATTAAAAGGATTATTCACCACGACCAAGTGGGATTTATTCCAGGGCGGCAAGGTTGGTTCAACATCCTCAAATCGATCAACGTGATACAACACATTAATAAAAGAAAGAACAAGAACCATATGATGCTCTCCATAGATGCTGAAAAAGCATTTGACAAAGTGCAGCATCCCTTCCTGATCAATATTCTTCAAAGTGTAGCGATAGAGGGCACATACCTCAATATTATCAAAGCCATCTATGAAAAACCCACCTCAAATATCATTCTCAATGGAGAAAAACTGAAAGCTTTTCCACTAAGGTCAGGAACACGGCAGGGATGTCCATTATCACCACTGCTATTCAACACAGTACTAGAAGTCCTAGCCTCAGCAATCAGACAACAAAAGGAAATTAAAGGCATCCAAATCAGCAAAGAAGAAGTCAAACTATCACTCTTCGCAGATGATATGATACTATATGTGGGAAACCCAAAAGACTCCACTCCCAAACTGCTAGAACTTGTACAGGAATTCAGTGAAGTGTCAGGATATAAAATCAATGCACAGAAATCAGTTGCATTTCTCTACACCAACAACAAGACAGAAGAAACAGAAATTAAGGAGTCCATCCCATTTACAATTGCACCCAAAACTATAAGATACCTAGGAATAAACCTAACCAAAGAGGCTAAGAATCTATACTCAGAAAACTATCAAGTACTCATGAAAGAAATTGAGGAAGACACAAAGAAATGGAAAAATGTTCCATGCTCCTGGATTGGAAGAATAAATATTGTGAAAATGTCTATGCTACCTAAAGCAATCTACACATTTAATGCAATTCCTATCAAAATACCATCCATTTTTTTCCAAGAAATGGAACAAATAATCCTGAAATTTATATGGAACCAGAAAAGACCTCAAATAGCCAAAGGAATATTGAAAAAGAAAGCCAAAGTTGATGGCATCACAATCCCGGACTTCAAGCTCTATGACAAAGCTGTCATCATCAAGACAGCATGGTACTGGCACAAAAACAGACACATAGATCAATGGAACAGAATAGAGAACCCAGAAATAGACCCTCAACTCTATGGTCAACTCATCTTCGACAAAGCAGGAAAGAATGTCCAATGGAAAAAAGACAGCCTCTTCAATAAATGGTGTTGGGAAAATTGGACAGCCACATGCAGAAAAATGAAATTGGATCATTTCCTTACACCACACACGAAAATAGACTCAAAATGGATGAAGGACCTCAATGTGAGAAAGGAATCCATCAAAATCCTTGAGGAGAACACAGGCCGCAACCTCTTCGACCTCAGCCTCAGCAACATCTTCCTAGGAACATCGCCAAAGACAAGGGAAACAAGGGCAAAAATGAACTATTGGGATTTTATCAAGATCAAAAGCTTTTGCACAGCAAAGGAAACAGTTAACAAAACCAAAAGACAACTGACAGAATGGGAGAAGATATTTGCAAACGACATATCAGATAAAGGGCTAGTGTTCAAAATCTATAAAGAACTTAGCAAACTCAACACCCAAAGAACAAATAATCCAATCAAGAAATGGGCAGAGGACATGAACAGGCATTTCTGCAAAGAAGACATCCAGATGGCCAACAGACACATGAAAAAGTGCTCCATATCACTCGGCATCAGGGAAATACAAATCAAAAACACAATGAGATATCACCTCACACCAGTCAGAATGGCTAAAATTAACAAGTCAGGAAATGACAGATGCTGGCGAGGATGCAGAGAAAGGGGAATCCTCCTACACTGTTGGTGGGAATGCAAGCTGATGCAACCACTCTGAAAACAGCATGGAGGTTCCTCAAAATGTTGAAAATAGAACTACCCTATGACCCAGCAATTGCACTGCTGGGTATCTACCCTAAAGATACAAACGTAGTGATCTGAAGGGGCATGTGCACCCGAATGTTTATAGCAGCAATGTCTACAATAGCCAAACTATGGAAAGAACCTAGATGTCCATCAACAGATGAATGGATAAAGAAGATGTGATATATATACACAATGGAATACTATGCAGCCATCAAAAGAAATGAAATCTTGCCATTTGCAATGACGTGGATGGAACTAGAGGGTATCATGCTTAGCGAAATAAGTCAATCGGAGAAAGACAACTATCATATGATCTCCCTGATATGAGGGAGAGGAGATGCAACATGGTGGGTTAAGGGGGTAGGAGAAGAGTAAATGAAACAAGATGGGATTGGGAGGGAGACAAACCATAAGTGACTCTTAATCTCACAAAACAAACTGAGGGTTGATGGGGGGAGGGGTGTTGGGAGAAGGGGGGTGGGGTTATGGACATTGGGGAGGATATGTGCTATGGTGAGTGCTGTGAAGTGTGTAAACCTGGCGATTCACAGACCTGTACCCCTGGGGATAAAAATATATTATATGTTTATAAAAAATAAAAATAATAAAAAAAAAACTTGAAAAGTTTTGGAAGAGAGTTCAATAAAGATTATAAGAAAAATTAAAATGTAGTCTGTATTAATTGAGAAAAGACCTATATTTCTTATATTTACTAAAGAATTTTGGAGGTCCTCATTGCTTTGGGAAGAGAAGCATTGCTTTGAGAAGAAAGGCATCTTTAGAAGAGAAGGAGGGAATTTTGTGAGAAGAGTTGTAGTAAATGGGTCTTGGAAAGCACGTTAGAGACCACAGCACACAGTAGGAAAGAGGCAACCTTGCAGATGCAGGATTGAAAAAAGTAAATGAGAGATCAATGCCCCATTTAACTTGTAAGACCTCACAGTCCAGTGTCAGCACAACTTTGAGCCTACTGCTCAGTGGGGTTCTCCAGAAAGACAGCTTGGAAGGACAAAAACCTAGAGCCATATTTCATTCACCATTTAGAGAACTGCATACAATGGAGAGACTCAAGAAACTTCAGATATAAATCCAGCGAAAATTCTGCTAGTAACACAGATAAAAGTACTACTATGTGTGTGTGTCTGGCCCTGGATTAGGTGACTAATACATACTGTCTCCTTGCATCCTGACATAAACAACGTTTTTGTTACCATCACTTCAAATTAGAGACCTTTAATATTTAAGAAAATTGGAATAAACCCTGTTTATTAAGCAGGAAAATTAGAATTCTCTATCCATTCCCCCTTTACTTTTTATATATTCATAGTTATCTTAAGAGTAAAATGGTATCTACATAAGAATATTTTTGTTTTTTTTCTATTTCAGTAGTTCTCAAACTTTATTTTGCATAAAAATTATCATAAACAAAATCATATATTCCTTTCTATGTGATACAATTTGTTTTCAGGTGCAATTTTGAGAACATTCAATTTTTGTTATGGTGACTTTGGAACACAAAAGAAGCTTGTCTCCATCATCATGAGAAATAAGCCTGTGAATGTACTTGAGACAAAATCATGAGGTTCCTAACTGCCATGTTCCCATCAGTACTGAAGAGAGTTGAAGTGTTTTTGTAGGGCGCATGAAATGTTTTCAGCCAAAAAACATGGTAGCAAATTTGAAAAAAAAGAAAGAAAGAAAAGAAATAAAAAGAAAAAGAAAAAGAAAATCACAATCAATCCAGAAGAAAGGAATTTCTCTAAATATGTGAGTATGATGGTAGGAACAAGATGGAATAAAAGGACAGTATCCTCATTCAGGCATATATCTTTTCATACTAAATTAATGTAGTCACCCAAAAGGTCTTCTGCATATGGTTCTAATTTAGTCAAATGTTTAGAGACACAAACAGAGTTATGTTTTTAGAATATAATTCTGATCCTTTTATTCTGATGCTTAGAATGCTCTGCTGAAAACTTACCTTCCTGGGACTAAATTTTGTAATGCTCTGCATGATCTCACCCCTTTTTCCTCTCTCCCTCACAGCCATGTTTCAGTCATTCTTAACCATTTGAAGACAATCATACACTCAGTCTTATACCTCTAGCTTTTGAAGAAATGTGTCCCAGATGTGGAAGGGATGGGTTGGGTAGTAGGTCAACCCTATATTTAGAGAACAAGGAATGACATCCATTGACATTTCAGATATAGCTTGCTCTCAGAAGAACATGTACTCTTCCAGTCTTAGAAGCTGTCCTCCAGTTAGAACAATGATTATTCTCTAGAGTGTATTTATTCAGTTTTACCTTCCCTAGTAATTTATAAGCAACTTGAGAAAGAAAAAATACTATTTTTAATTCATCTTAAGGTCCACAGAGTTCAATATCAGTTCATAGTAGATGTGCAATGCTTGATTAATTGAATTCAACTGAATGAAATTACATACAGTTAGAAGAACAGTAAAAATTTTGTTTGTCTCAGAATCCTTTGCTCTACAATTAAATACTTAAAATAAATTTTTAACTGAACATTTTTATAAGATAGTTATTTGATCAAAATCTATACCCTTATGTAAGTAGTGTAGTGATTTTGGAAGTAATAATTTCTATGTCATAAGCAATTACAATATGACTATATGTGGTCACTGTTGCCACTGACTTGAATTAACTAGGTCTCTATTTGCCTTGATCAGATTGGCTGTTCTCAGTCATTGTGTTATAGACCTTTATTCTCTTAAAACTTTTTAATTCCCTAATGATATTATGTTTCTGTGATTTATATCTTCAATATTTACCATATTCAGTATTTAAAACAAAATTTTAAAATATAGATGTACTTATCCATTTAAACTAACAATCATAGATTCACTAGATATTAACGTAACATATTTATACAAAAAATTCCAAAAAGAAATAAACGTTTAGTGATATGAGTGACAGTTTTTCATATTTGCAAACTCCTTACTGATGGGCTTAATAGAAGACAGCTGGATTCTCTTATCTGTTTCATCATTCAATCTGTAGTGTCATGTTTTTATTGAAGAAGGTGAAAAAGTTTGGCTTCATATATACATGTAGTTGGCAAAAAGAAAGACTTGGCAGACCTCTTGAAAGTGGCACAGGGAACCCTATGAGTTCTTAGACAACACTTTGAGAATTTGTGTCACTAATCTGTTCTTTAGAAGAAGAGCTGTAGACGTGCCTGGATGGCTCAGTCAGTTACGTGCCCTTTGCCTCAGGTCATGATCCCACAGTCTTGAAATTGGGCTCCACATTGGGCACCCTGCTCAGTGTGGGACCTACTTCTCTCTCTCCTCTGCCACTCCCCCTGCTTGTGATCTCTCACTCTCTCTATCAAATAAATAAATAAAATTTTAAATAGAAGAGGAAGAAAGAAAAAAGAAGAAGAACAAGAAGAGGAAGAAGAAGAAGGAGAAGGAAGGGGGATGAGGAGGAGGAGGGGGAAGAAGAAGGAGAAGGAAGGGGGATGGGGAGGAGGAGAAGGAGGGTAAAGAAGAAGAAGAAGAGGAGGAGGAGGAGGAGGAGGAGGAGGAGGAGGAAGAAGAAGAAGAAGAAGAAGAAGAAGAAGAAGAAGAAGAAGAAGA
>NW_019154125.1:16964332-17029915 GCF_002288905.1 Enhydra lutris kenyoni
GAAGAAGAAGAAGAAGAAGAAGAAGAAGAAGAAGAAGAAGAAGAAGAAGAAGAAGAAGAAGAAGTAGTAGGAGAAGGAGGAGGAGGAGGAAATGAAAAGGAGGAGGAGGAGAAGAAGAAGAGCTAAATTGTAGTGTGTTTAAAATGTGGTCCCTGACTTCTGGTCCTGACAAGAAATCATACTCATTTCTTTCCTCTTCTCCCTACTAAGTTACAAATATGAGCTCTGGAAATGGGCCAAATTCTCTCTCCAACACAGTTTTATGAAGGCAGATGGAAGGGAATACTAAGAAGGACTTAGATGTAAGTGCCCAATTCTAGAAGCCTTTTTGACCCTGTGGACCTGAACATCTCATCCTGTACCCAGAGAAAAGAGGGAAACCAGTGACAATAGCAGAGGGGACCCAACCATAATGAGCACCCACCCAGAAAAGCCCACTGAGACAACCAATCTCAGACTCCCCTACCCTCACAGATAGATACCTGAGGTCAACCCACAGAAACCTCTTCTGTCCCCTCAGGCAACACTAGCAGAGACCTCTAAAAGCACCAACACCATTATACAAATAAAAAAGACTAGAATTACATTGCAAAGACTCTGGAAATAAAACTACCATTATAACCAAAGCCCACAAAAATAGCCCAAGATCCATGTGCTAAACCTAAAGAGGATGATTGTCTACTAAAATAAAATATTTAAATAGTATCCAGAAGTACCTAAAATAATAATCAAGTGTAGAGGTTGCAGTAGAAAATCACCCATCATACTAAAAATCAGGAAAATCACAACTTGAAATGAGAAAAGGCTCAATTGACAAGACCTCAACAAATTAGGTGGTTGGGACAATCTGAAGGATTTAAAATCAACCATCAGAAAAAGTTTCAACAGTCACAAATTCTCCTGAAACAAGTGACAAGATTATGTCTTACCAAAGAAGTAGAAATTATAAAAGGGAATTAAATGGAAGTTATAGAACAAAAAACAAACAAACAAAAAACAATAACAAGTAAAAACAAAAACAAAAATTTCAACATATGGGCTCAACAGAAAAATGGAGGCAACAGAGGAAAGAACTTGTGAACTTGAAGATGAACAATGGAAATAGTCCAATATGAACAATAGATGAAGGAAAAATGCAGAGAGTGCCAGGACCCTGTGAGATAATAATAAAAGATCGAACATTCATATCAATGCAGTCTTGAAGAAAAAGAGAAAGAAAGAGGAATGAAAGTACATTAGAAGTAATAATGGCTGAATGTCCCAAATTTTATGAAAGACACAAAGAATTTGAAGATGAGTGAACCTAAATCAGATAAACCCAAAGGAATCCACATCAAGAGCCTTTAGTACTTTTCCATGATATTTCAAAGATATTCCATGCAAATGAAAACCAAAATAAAGGAGAAGAAGCTGTGAGGTCACTATATAATAAAGGAGAATAGAGAACCCAAGAATAAACCTATGAATATATAGTCAACTAATATAGCCAATCAACTAATACATACAGATAGACATGCAGACAACTAATTTTTGACAAAGGCTCCAAGAACACATATAGTCTCTTCAATAAATGGTGTTTGAGAGTGGGCCTCTGGGTGACTCAGTGGGTTAAGCCTCTGCCTTCGGCTCAGCTCATGACCTCAGGGTCCTGGGATTGAGTCCCGCATCGGGCTCTCTGTTCGGCAGGGAGCCTGCTTCCTCCTCTCTCTCTCTCTCTGCCTGCCTCTCTGCCTCCTTGTGATCTCTCTCCGTCAAATAAATAAATAAATAATCTTTTAAAAATAAATAAATAAATGGCGTTGAGAAAATTGGATATCCACACCGAAAAAAAAAAAAAAGAAAGAAAAGAAAGAAAGAGAGAAACTAAACCTCTATCCTACACCACTCACAAAAATTAGCTCAAAATTTATAAGACTTAAATATAAGACCTAAAATTGTAAAAGCCTAGAATAAAATATTAGGGGGACATCATCTTGACATTGGTCCTGACAATTAATTTTTGTATTCGACTCCAAAAGAACAAGTAACAAAAGAAAAAAAATAAGAAATGGGATTAATTTAAACTAAAAAGGTGTCTGCACCAAAAAAAAAAAGTTACAATGTTTAATGTATACATTAAAAATTATGTATAATTATATATATAATCTTAACAATAATAACATTACGTAGATATATATTTATCAGATGAAAGAAAATATTTGTGAACCATATATCTGACAAGGGGTAATATCCCAAAATACATTAAAAATTCCTACAACTTAGTAACAAAAAATAAACAACCCGATTTTAAAATGGACAACCTGATAGACAACCCTATGTCTTTCCAAAAAAGACATACAAATGACCGACATGTGTATGAAAAAGTGTTTAACATCAGTAATTATCAGAGGAATCTAAATCAAAACCACAATGAGATATCATCTCATACACTTTAGGATGCCAACTATGAAAAAGTCAAAAGATAACAAGTATTGGCAAGGATGTGAAGAAAAAGGAATGCTTATACACTGCTAGTGGTAATATAAGTTGTTTCAGCCATTGTACAAAATAGTACTGAAGTTCACCAAGAAATTAGTAACAAAACTACCATATGATTCAGCAATCCCACTTTTGAGCATATATTCAAAGGAAAGAAATTCCCTGTCTGCAAGAGATATCTGCCCTTCCATGTTCACTGAAGCAATCTACACAGTAACCAAGATATGGAAACTACCTAAGTTCCCATCAATAGAGGAATGGGTAAGGAAATTGTGTGTATATATAGTGGAATATATATTAAATGAATATTATTCAATTTTATAAAATAAAGACATCTACCATTTGTGGTAAAATGGATGCAAAGACATTATTCTAAGTGAAGTTAGTCAGGTACAGAAAAATAAATGCTGCATGATCTCACTTATGGGTAGAATATAAAAAGTCTAACCCATAGTAACAAAGAGTAAAATGATGGTTAATGTACAATGGTGATTATAATTAACAATAGAATGTCCTATACTTGAAATTTGTAAAGACTATATTTCAGGGGCACCTGGGTGGCCTAGTTGGTTAAGCATCTGACTCTTTATTTTGGCTCAGGTTATGATCTCGGGGTCCTGGAATTGAGCCCCACGTAGGGCTCTGTGCTCAGTGGGGAATCTTCTTGAGGATTCTCTCTCTCCATCTTTTTCTGTTCCTCCCCCGCCTCTGCTTGTGTGCTCTCTCTATCACTCTCTAAAATAAAAATTTTTGTTTTTAAAAAAGGTAAGTAAAGCAATATTTTTTGAAAAAAAATGGTGTATGTATATTTAACTCTTTATGTGTTTTTTTTTTACTCTTCATGAAAGTTTGTTTTAAGCAAAATTTCTATTTTTAGATCATTTCTTTTTCAATCCAGTTTTAATAAATAGTACTGAGAAATGCCATATCCTTTATCTAGTTTCATCAAATGGCAACATCTTGCAAAATCATGGTACAATTTCACAACTAGGATGGTGACATTAATATAGGCAAGATACAGAACCATTCTGTTACAAGAATCCCTTATGTTTCACTTTCATAGCCACATCATTTTCCCTTCTGCCACTACTCCTGCCACCCCCATTCCCATCCTTCAGCCTAGAATTTATTAATCTGCTCTCCATTTCTATAATTTTGCTATTTCAGAAATATTATGTAAGTGGAAACATGCATTTTGCAATATTTTGAGACTGATTTATTCACAAAGCATAGTTCTCTGGAGATCTAAGTTGTTGCATATATTAGTAATCTGTTCCTTTTCATAGTTGATTATTACTCCATTACATGAATGTGTCTTAATTGGTCAGCTTTATTGACTTTAAAATTAATTTTATTAATTCTAATGACAGCATATTTTGCATTCACCCAGGGAAAGGTGAAGAAACTGGCACAAAAAAAATTTTTTTAATGCCTAAAAGAAAAATCTCTGCCCAGAATTCTTTATTGGCTATAAGTTTTTTGTTTGTTTGTTTGTTTGTTTGTTTTTTCCCAGACATAAAGAAGAAATGGGGCACCCGGGTGGCTCAGTTGTTAAGCATCTGCCTTCAGCTCATCTCATGATCCCAGGGTTCTTAGATTGAGCCCTGCATTGGGCTCCCTGCTGCACAGGAAGATTGCTTCTCTCTCTCCCACTCCCCCTACTCATGTTCCCTCTCTTGCTGTGTCTCTCTGTCAAATAAATAAATAAAATCTTTAAAAAAAAGAAGAAATGAAGACATTCTCAGATGAAAGAACACTAAAAGAATTTGTCACCAGCAGATACACCATTAAAAAAAATTGTCAAGAATTCTTCAGAGATTAATAAAAAAGAGGATCTTGGAATATCAGGAAGAATGAACATTGTAAAGAGGAATAATATGAATAAATATGGATTTCCTTCTCTTAATGAGTTTCTAAAATTATGCTTAAATTGAAGAAAATTATAACATTATGTGATGTAGCTCTAATTGTATTTACAGGAAACATTTAAAACAATTATATTATAAATGAAAGGATGTAAACGAGTATTAAGGAATGTAACTTTTCTATACTTCACTCGAATTTTTAAAATGATGACACTGGTATACTGCAGTAAGTTATTCAAGTATAATATAATGGCCAGAGAAATCACTAAAAACCCATACAGAGATATACTCAAAAACACTGTATATGAATCAAAATTGATCTATAATAATTTTTTCACTAACCCATAACAAGGTAAGAAAATAAAACCAAAACATGAAAACAGAGAACAATGAGAAAACAAAAAATAAATTAGTAGTCATAAGCTACAAATGTAACCATAATTACATTAAATATAAATGATCAAAATACAACAACTAAATGACAGAGACAGGCACAGCAGTTAAAACACATGAACAAATATATACTGTCTACAAAAAATTCTTCTCAAATATAACAATACAGATTACTTGAAAGTAAAATGAATGAACATTACAGCAAATATTAATCAAATGAAGGCAATAATGAGTATATTAATATCAGATAAGGTAAACTCCAAAGTCAGAACTATCACTCTAATCACGTATTTTGCAGCTCTGCTGTTCGGTTTATATACATTTTGGATTACAGTGTGCTCTTGGTGAACTGACCCTTTTATATTCATGTAATAGCATTTTTTCCTGGTGATAGTTAGTATGATGGTAGTTAATAATAACTAACATTTGTAGTCAGTGTATTTCCTACTAGGCATTGAGCTAATAGCTTTCTATAGATTATCTCAGAGAATATTAATAATGACCTAATCAATAAGTACTCTCATTATCCCCATTCTACAAATGAAAAACAGGTCTAGAAAAGTGGCTCACCCAGCATCACATAGGTAGTATCAGGATTCAAACTCAGCCTAAATCTGAGTCTCTCTAAACCACTGTAATGTACTGGCTAAGAGCTCAGCAAAGTTTCACTGTAGGGAAAGATATTCCAAGAATCAACACTAACCTTAGAGAACAAAAAAGTTTAAAAGCACTGGTCTGGTCAGTGAAAGTAAAAAAGTTTAAAAGCACCGGTCTGGTCAGTGAAAATAAATACTCCAGTTCTGATTATTTCTATGATACCCTTAAAGAGTGAGTGAAAGCATAGTTGTAAATTATGTAAGGAGCCTATAGTAAGGAATACACATGAAAAACTGTATTTATGCTGGCAGGTGATAAGGAACAGAGATAGGATTCTAGTGTCACAGGACTGTAACATAAATTAAAAAAACAAACAAACAAACACCTCATGGGGTACCTGGGTGGTTCAGTCAGTTAAACGCTTGACTTTAGCTCAGATCACGATCTCAGGGTTCTGGGATCCAGCCACGGGTGGGACTCCTCACTCAGTGGGGAGTCTGCTTCCCTCTCCCTCTCCCCCTCCCCCCTTTTGAGCTCTCTCTCTCTCTCTCTCTCAAATAAATAAGCAAAACCTAGAAAAACAAAACAAAACAAAAACCCTCACACATAAGAATGTAATAAAAATCTGGTTTTGTTTCTCACTGCTGCTGACTATTGTTAACAAGATACAGTCCTTCCAATACATGCTTATTGCTACATTAAGGATGAAAAATTAATTCCTGAATGAATCAAGAGCAAAAGGGTAGACAACAGAGCTACAATTCCAGGTATTAGAACATCAAAAAGAGAAATTAAATCAATAATTCAAGATTCCTGGGAGGAATAAAAGCTGTGCTCCATGGAGAAACAGGAGTGAAGGGTGGAGATAGCTGTGTTCCAAGGAAAACAAAAATGAAACTGATCCACAGAGTAAAACTAGGGATGGCAGGTGTGCTCCATGGAGAGTATGTGGGGAGTGAAACCTGCAGCCTATGAAAAGGAACAGCAGGAGTGTATTTGTCTCCTAATCCATGCAATACCTCTGGGAAATGAGAGTGACTAACAAAAATAGTCCCAAAATAACCGAGAAATGAACAGAAGGAGAAAAGCTTGAATCAGTGGATGGTAGGCTTGAACTAATTTAAGGACAAAGGAAAACACTGCCAGATGAATTGGAGTTTAGGGTGCCATAACACAGAAATGCCTCCTGGAGAGGAGGCAGAAGTTTGATTTACCAGAAAGCCCTTGACAGATCAGAACACAGGTGTGAAAAGTAAACTGGAAAACATGAGGATTTATGTCTGTTTATAGAGTAGCGTAAACAGTCCCCACTAACAACCCACTACTACCACCATCAGGATGCAAAGAGTTCCTGGAAACTGCACTGCCGCAAAATAAAGTGGACAACCATTTCTTAAAGCATTAGCTAGGAATGGCTTTATAGCTAAGTGTGGCTCTGGCATTGGAGAATAAAGCTTTCCCCCAACATGGTAGCAATCAGGAGTTCCCATCCAATGGACAGCTTCTCACCTGTCTATCCCAAAGTGCATTCTGCCCTGGCACCAAGCCCAAGACACTAATTCAATAAGCAGTTGTTTGGACACCAGTGCATCTGTACAGTGCTGGAGGATACCTCTGCTCTTAGAACCAGCCAATGAGGAAGATACTGCCACTATCTCAACTTTGCAAATGTGCTTTGTGTGTGTCTTCAGAGTCCACAGCTACTGAATGTGAATGTATTCGCAGCTCAGCAAAGCTTCTCCATGGCATTACTGCCCCAGCATCCATTTAGTTTGGCCAAGTGGCCATGAAGGACCTGAAACTGACATTAGCTCCTTTGTACAAATGCAGCCCATAGAATCACAAACTTGTAAGTTCCTGATATGAATCCCTAAACAGTCCCTGCTTTCCAGTGCCTATATGCCTTGGGTGTCGTTTAGATAAGACCCCAGTGGTTCTTACCTTCTTTTGGTTTGAATTGACCAATCCAGCTCTAGCCCAGAAGCTCCAAAGCACTCCACTCATGGATCCTAATAAAGACATGCATTGCAGGTCTCTTATTTTTTTCTCTGTCTATGCTCTCCCTTGACCTCCCTGTATAGCCCCTTGAAGAATGCAGTGTACTTCCTCCAGGACCTGTGAGTAACAACCTCCTGTATTTTTAATTTGTCTTGTGCTCTGTTGTTGAACCATGGCTCACCATCTGGCACCCTGTTCTCTGCTTAACAAGTGTTAATTTAACAAAGTCATAACAGATGAGAAAGTCAAAGATCTCATTTGCAAACAATTGATAGCCTAAAAATAATTGGTTTAGATAAATAGAAACAGAAATAACTGAGAATACCCAAGAAAGCATTGAAAAAATTGTAACTGCCATCCTCAATAAGATTTAAAGAGTGTTTGCATTTATTAACTAAGAGAATAAGAAAGAAAATTTGTGTATAAATGTAGGATTGCTAAAATAAAAGTGCCAATAAGAAGGGCAGAATATGAAATTAATATTTAAAAAGGCCCCTAAAAAGCAAGGACATTAAAATATAAGAGAAAAGAAATATAAAAGATGCATATGAATGGGTCAAACTCTGACTAATAGGAGTTTTCAGCAGAAAAGATGGAAGAAATAAAGAACCACAAAAAGTTCAGTAGTCAAAAAAAAAAAAAAGATAAACATTTAGGTTGAAGGGTATGAATGACAAATAGGAAAGATGCAAAAAAAAGTGATACAAAACTAAAGACATCTTTATTAAATTTTAGAGAAGCAAAAATCCTTAGATCCTGAGATCCAGAGATATAAAAGAACACAAAACAGCTCTCCTACAAAGGAATTCAAATCACACTGCTCTGAGACTTCTCATTTATCAGAATGGATTCTGAAAGGCAATGAAACAGTGTTTGCAAGGTTATAAAGAAACTGATTTGAACTTAAAGTTCTTTATCCACCAAACTATTAATCATGTATGAGGGCAAAAATAAAGACATTTCACCGATCAAGGACTCAGAAAGTTACCTCCCATCCTTCCTCCCTGCAGAAATAACTTGAATAAGCATTCCAGAAAAATGAGCATGACAACAAAGAAAGGGGAAAGAAGGAGTTTCAGAAGGCAAAGTCTAACCTAGAAGTGCAGTTCAGGGATATCCCAGGAGGACAGATTTGCAATCAATCCCAACTGGGGCAAGAAGAGAGAGTTAGGCTTCTCTGTCTCCAAGAAAGGCTGGATGCTCACAGTTGAAAGACCTGAGATAATTTTTACAATACAGCGAAGGTATATTATCCTTTGTGAATAAGAAAAAGAAGAAAACTCCAGGAAAAACAGCTGATCAAGAAACTGATAGTCCAAATGTAAAGCAAGGTACTGAAAGACATGATTTGAAGCAACTGATGGGCATAAATACAAATATAATCCCAGTGCACTGGTTCTACAGAGAATGAGCAGAATATGCATAACCTGTGATATTGGAAGCACCAACAAATGGTGGCTACCATTGCTATCATCATCATCATTATCATCATCATCATCATTATTGTTATTACTGGTATTATTACCTCTTAGGACCTAGTTAGGTTTTAAAATAAGTTAGCACAGTATTCTTTGGAGGAGACTTCCCTCAGTTATTTTTCACCTTTCTCTATCTTGTATCTCTTTTTACTCTTCTTGGATATCAAATAAACTTTTTGAAAAAAATAAATAAAAATATATGATATTTGGGGTGCCTGAATAGCTCTGTTGGTTAAGCATCTGCCTTCAGCTCATGTTGTAATCCCAGCATCCTGGGATTGAGCTCCCCATGGTGGGGGGGGGGTACCTGCTCAGCAGGAAGTCTGCTTCTCTCTCTGCCCCTCCCCCCATTTATGCTCACTCTTTCTCTCTCCCTCTAGCACACACATGCTCACTCTCTCTCAAATAAATAAATAATAAATATGACATTTAGAATACATTTCGGGAGTGATTTCCAAGGAATTTTAAAAGTGTTTTTTAATATGCAAAAAAATATAAATAACAGAAGTATTGTCTTTGTTCTTTTCATGTTTTGTTATTGTTTTAAATTGTGAAATATTTTAAGCATAGAGAAAATACCTAAAGACACTTATGTCTCATCTCCAAAATATGTCACGTTATTATCTTGACACAAAACAACAATCCAACTCACACCCTTGCCCCTCTGTTCCTCTCAAGTATTCTGATCTATGTCTGTGTATGATTTTCTCTTGAAAGTTTTTATAACTGTACTAAGTATGCATGTGTCCATAAAATTATACATCAGTATATCATTGCTATGGTTTTTAAAATTTACATAAATAATGACTCCAAGTTGTATATATTTTCAAGTGCTTCATTTACTCAAGACTTAGATAATTTGATACATTTATACCATGTTCATTTGTTAAAAGCAGGTTGTTTGGTTAAATGTCCATATCTTCTCATGCCTTTGAAGCACAACCCTTAGTCTGGCCCTAGGTCAAGATCTGGAAATGATGAAGATGCATCTTTATTCCATTTTTTGAAATGCCAGGATTCACTGACCAGGGCAGGCTCTGAAGAAGTCCTCAGAGCCTGTACTCCATAGTCATGATTAATGTATTGCTGATGTCCACACTAGATTCTTGCCCAACCTGGGAGCACTGGTGTCACCCAGAGACGAGGGACTGCCCTCTCACCTTTAGCACTGGGCTCTCCTGTGAGTCAGCAAAGGAATTTGTAGACAACATGATCTGGCAGAAAAGGCATTAGGAAATGAAAAAGCATTAGGAAATCCTTCTTGTCAAGCAAATCTCTCACCACCGGCTTTCTACAGATACCATAAATCTCACCATGCAGGACCCATTCTTAGAAAACTATTCTTTATGGAACTAGCATAAGCATTAAGCTCAATTAACCAATAGTACCTTATTTAAAATAAATTAATATGAACTGCTTTTGGAGTAGCTCCATGCCGAACGAACAGGACATAGGTGAGTTTGGACAGAGGAAATGATAGAGAAATATGGAACAACCTGTCTGAGAAGTTCAGCCAAGTGGGGGTTCCTGATAGCCAAGTGACCCATGGGGTGCCCCCTTTAAAAGATGGTCTTCGTTTATTTGGTGTGGATGGGGATATATTATTTCTATTGATATATTTAATACTTCCATTTTGGGGGGATCTAGATAAGAGATTATTGCATGTATTTTGCATGTGATTTTTCTGAACTAATTCCATTCTTAAGGGGCAATATTTAAAAGTTTGGAAATTATATAATCATAATATATAAATATAATTTATATCATTTTACAAAGATATAATATAACAACAGAACATTATATAATATGATGAATAATTTTTTAAGAAAGCTGTATTATAGTATGGATTATTTAACTCCAAAATTTTGACTGTTACTATTCATATTGGGTAACAAGGAACTACAGAATGTCTGGGTCATACAGCCCAATTTGGAGCATTTCCCAGGCAAATTTCTTGAATGGTTGCCAAAATACTTAAGGTCCAGGCAAGACTAGGATACCTTTATTCGGTTTTAAAATTTCCAATAACATGTTTTTATGAACTATGCCATTTGTGTGTGTGTGTGTGTGTGTGTGTGTGTGTGTGTATGCGCACACACAGATGTGTGTATACAAGGAGCATATCAGAAATTCAGAGGAACAAAATTGCTTAAAAAGAAACCAGTTTTATTCTTATAGTTGATACATAATCTGTGAAATGAAAAAGAAAGATATTCAGATACAGTTGTGTCTCTTTGCCAGGAAGGCTTTACAAACAAGCTGAAGTGTTCAGAAAAATAATTTACTCTGTTTGAAAGAAATAGGGTGATTTCTACTATACAGATGTGATCACTGAAGCCTTGGCCTGGCTTCTTGGTGCTATCAGAACAAAGCCTCCTCCCCAGAATGGAATGTGGTCCTTGTGACTTGCTTGTCCTAGCAGGTTGGTAGCTCATTTCTATCTACACCATCTCATCCCTGACAACTCACAATTCTTCACTGTGGGAGGCGCCCCTTGGCCAAGATGGCTACAATTTCTCCTTCAAGATTCCACTGTGGCAATGCCATTTCTTCCAAGAAGCCTTCCCTGACTGCCTGTCCCCAGAGTTCGGCAGGTTCATCCATGCTCACTACACTCTAATAGCCCTTTACATCAACAGCAAATGCCAGGCTTTTGTGGACAGGAATCTTCTTGCTTATCAATATGTCCTTGAGACTTTACCCATGTCTAGCCACAGTAGGCATGCCGTTCTTCTGTTTTCACTGAGTGAATAAGTGAATGAGTATCGGGAAAACATGAGCATGAAAGCCTGAGGAAACAGAGGCAACCTCATGGAGGCTGGAGGAGAGGTGGAAGGGATGTTTGATCGTTGCTGCAGAGATGATGCTCCCCAGAAAATGTACCAGCTGAGACAAGGCAAGATTTTAGGAAAGAGAATCACAAGGCAGAGGACAGTCGACTTCCCTGGATCATAAAGGCACAGGCTGAGGAAGTTTCCAGAGCAGCAAGTCCATTCCAGAAATGTTTTAAGGTAATTCTCCCATTGAAGTAAATTAAGAATAAAGAAAAAATTGTAGACTTAAGGAAGTACAGGTCAGATTAATCGTAGACTTCAGGAAGTGCTGCACAGGTGGCAGCAGGTTGGGCATCAAATGTAGATGACAACACTGTCATCCTAAAGCCTGAGAAAGGATCTTGCTTGTTCTAAAGAAAGAGAGAACACATTAGGAGATTAAGTTTGCAGGAAGTGCCATACCATGAACTTTGTACAGTTGTGTTTCATAAGCACAAGTTATCCTATCCTCAAAAAGTATAAACTGTGTCCCACCCAAAATACAGCCTAGGTCCAGTATTCCAACATGGGGACCTGGTGACAGAAACAAATGGGAGGTGAATTGAAAGACATCAAATTCAGTATATACTCTACAGGGAAGAAAGGATCCTCAGGGAAGACCTGATGTCATAAATTTGTCATTTTAGATAGCCAACAGGAGCTTTCTGGATGCCACTCTCTGAGTAGAAAAAGTATGCATTAATGTAAAACTTGTTTAGATTTACTAATTTAGGGAATTTGTGTTTTCAAAATGACTCAATTTCATAGAACAACTGGTGTAGGTTGGTTGGTAACCTAGAAAAGGAAAGTGATCTATTTCCTCTGTTTAAACTTTTTCCCAAACATGTAATCTATGGCTGCAACAGAGATGATATTGTTAATTGTCGTAGTTTATATGCATTGAACAACTGCAATATATCAATCAAATGCAAAAAGTCCACAATGTTTCAGGTAAATGTAATCCTCACAACAATCCTACAATGCAGATATTTTGTTATCCTCTTAGTATGCAAGACTGAAATCAGAACAGACTGATGAAGGAACTTTCTGAAGTCATGCAACTGGCAAGAGACAAAGCCAGGAATCAGAGCCATCTCACCTTACTCCAGAACTCATGTGCTAATGATTGCACTATTCTGCCTCCCAAATTCAAATTTATGTATAAACCTGTGAGAAGAATGTATTTTGATTTTTTTGTTTGCTTTTCTGGGAACTACTATAATGGAAGAATATTTAAGTTGTAAGCAGCTGGAATGATTACTGTTTTGGTTTGGGGAAAACCAAACCAAATAGTTTGCCAAATGTGGGGTCAGGGGTAGTTTCCTTATGAGCTGGATTAGCCTTGCATCTTTGGAAAAGTGATACTCAGAGAGACTTGAGGATGGAGTAATCCAATGTTGCAATGTCTGTTTTTATTTATTGTTGAATTCCACTTCCTGGCACTCTGCCTGTCACCCATCTGGAGTTCAATACATGTTTACTGAATGATTGGACTGAATGAGTGAACTGCAGGCATTTCATGTATGCTGATGAAAGGTGTCCCAGATTGTACTTGCTCAAGTAGAACCTCCAGCCCCAGCCAGGTAATGATCTTTCCTCAGATCACCAATCTGAAAAGGAACTGGTCCAGCTGAGATAGTCCTGAGCATATTTTAGAACCAAATTGTTCTTATCTCACCTGTGGGGATTCAGATGCAAGAAATTTCCTACTTTTTAAGCCTTAATCTCTGTAAATAAAGATGTGCCCTTTCTAGTCTTTTACAGGATGTGCAATTTTGAAGAGCATACTTATGACAATAAAATGTTTGGTTATATTGTTGCATATGGTCTGGTAATAGAACTGTCTTCACTAAACTTGTTTAAGAAACTTGGTTAGATAAGCTTATGAGGATCCTATCTGACAAGGAAAGTGGACGGATAGGGATGACTTCTTGCAGAAGCTCAACTGAATTAAAAGCACGATTGATTTGATTCACTTCTGAACTGGAGGGTGTGTGCAGAAGTATTCAACTCATTGTTTCCAGATGGAGACACGGAGGCAATGATTGGAAAAGCCGCCTCTCCTGGAGCAAAATCCTTACTTACACCTGCTTCTTACTTCTAGTATGTCTTCAAGGTTGGGAATTAAATTCGCTTTCGTTATTCCTAGTGACTTTCTCTTTGGAGTATATTCTGCCACTGATGCTGGTGGCCAGTAAGATTGAGGATCTTTCCTAAGACAAATAGAATGATGTTAAGTCTAGTTCATTGGGTTAAAAGACTAGGTATGTGGTTTAAGCCCAAGGCCTTAGCTTGTAGTAAAACTGATTTCCTCTGCCTAAATTTATTTTATCCTAATTGCAACCACTGCAGTTAACTGATTAAGGATTTGGAGATTTAGGATTTAGTCCTAAACAGTAACTGTTCCCTTGGGAACTCACATCATGCACAAGCCATATGACCTCAAGCTTATTATTTAATCTAAGCTTGTTTATTCATCTGTAAAATGTGTGAGCACTTAATGAGAGAATGTTTGCAAAAGTATAAACTGTAATGTGCTCTTGCTATTAGTAACTTTCACAAAGTGTTTGCCATTTGGTTTCATGTGAGAAGTTCCAAAATTTGATGATAGTAGTTTTACCAGCATCTAACTATAAAGAAGCTGCCTAGATATAGTTGATTTGTCTAGAACTTGTTACAGATAAATACCTACTCCCTAACCCACCCTTCACCAACACTCAACTTGCTAGTAATTAACAGCCTTAAAAAGCAAGCTATTTTATTCACTTGCCTCAGCAAAGATAAGAATTTGATGTTAGAATTATTGCCTGTGAATATTTGCTGTTTTCTTCCTTCTTTTCTTCATTCTTCAAAAATAAAATGACTTTCTGAGTTTTTTTCTACGATTCTTTACACACTTGCTTATTTTAAAATCACAAATGTAGAAATTACTGCCACTCTGTTTTGTTCATAGAAGTATATGTTATTAGAAATGCATTCATGAATGAGTGTAGCAATTCTAAAACTCTGAAAGCCAGATAAGATTGAATTTTGGCTTGCAGAAATCAAAGACAGTGGTTGGTTCAAAAACAGATTATCCATGTTTATAAAAAATATATAACTGCTATACACTGTTGGGTGTATAATAGTTGTGTAATCAAATATCATGTGTTCCAATAGTTATTATACAAATATTTTTAAAGATTTTTATCTACCTCAGCATAGATTTTTGGATTAAGAAAGTAAGAACAGTCTCTTTATAGATTTGGAATGATTATGAATCCATACTGCCCTCTGGTGGAAACTTTTTTCCAAAAATTAATGTCAATCTTTTAGAATAGTTTCTTCCAATAAACAAACTTCGGAATTTTAGCATCTCTTTAGCTCTTTAATTTTTAAGTAGGGCTACTTACTTAAAGGTGAACTTTGGTATGTGTCTTAGTATATTTTTCTTAAAATATCACTGATATATAGTTGAGGTAATAAAATATGTGAAATGGAAGAACTGTTCTTAAATTATATATATGTAATATAATTTATATATTATCTATAATTTAACATATATGTATTATACATATATGTTTTAAAATAAATATGCTTTAAGACTTTCCTTTCCATATTGTTGAGGAGGAAACATTTTTCTTCTACTCTTCTAGTTTCTTTGACAGATTAACAGATGAAAGAAAAAATCTATATATGTGCAGGAGCTCTGTAAGAATATGAGATCCTCAGGCACTCAGACAATAGAGGCTTATATATCATCCTGAGATAAGGAGAAGGGATAGAGACCTGGGACTTCAAATGGGAGGAAAACAATCCATAAGGAGATGGGAAGAGCAAATGTTTGATAACCAGATGTTTGCCATGTCACAGAGAGAGAGAGAGAGAGAAATTGATCCCCAAGACCTGCCCAGTTCCCTCCAGCTTACCACACTTAGCTCAGACTCTGTAGTCATCTCTGATGATAGCTCTCTTCCTGGACCAGCCTTCTATTTAGGTTCGTTAGGCAGATAAGAGGGAGGTAAAAGTTCTTCCTGAGTCTTTTGGGCCTTGATTGACATCAGCTCAATGTAAGCCACATGCTGAAGTCGTACATTGTGGAGACGCTCATTCTGAACACCTTCGTTATACTTCTATTTTCCAGTTAATATTTTTTCATATATGAAATGTTTTATACATTTTACAGAATTACAAAATAAGGCATATCACCAAGATGTACAATATTGTCCACCAATCCTCCTGAGGCCTTTCCTGAACCAAAATGATGGCAATTTAACCAATCTATTTAGAATTTGATGAAGACATTACAGAACAATTTAAAGAGAAAGTACTTTAAAGAATGGGCTGCCTAGATTTGAAAATCATGGGTTAGCTTGCTTTCTAAAAACACGATCTTGGGCAAATATTTACTATAAATCACTTTCAATTTCCTCATCTTGAAAGTATGCATAACATTTATAGAACCACTACAAAATGTGTATAATAATATATATTTTACAGAATGAGATGATGTACACACAGATCACCCAGACTTCTCTGGAATAAAGTAAGTGCTCACCAGCTGTCAGTTCCTTTATCTTCCTTCTCCTTGAGCAACAGTTCTCACAGAATATAGCTTCAAAAATTGGCATATATTAGGCACTCAATAATATTGTTAAATGAATGAATAATTTTACAAAGGATGGTTGCAAGTGGGAAAATTTCAGCATATTTCAGGGTCTGTTTCCAGCCCAAATGCTTTCACATTCAACATATTAAAGGAGTTCTAACTGAAACAAAATTTTTAAACTATGGATTTGTGTCATTGTTCCTGAAAGCAGTTGAATATATAATACATCTTTTCTTATTCTTTGTTTGGTTTCCATGGAAACTGGTTTGGAAGGTGAGATTTTTATGTGTTTATCCCAGTTACTTCTATTTCCTTGACTCAGAAATATGAAGACTACTCCAAAAAAAAAGAGGGGGGACAAGGAGGGGCTCCTGGGTAGCTCAGTTGGTTAACCTTCCAACTCTTTTTTAATTTAGATATTTTATTTATTTATTTGAGAGAGAGAGAAAGAGTGTGTGTGTAAGTAGGTTGGAGAGGGAGAGGAAGAGAGAATCTGAAGTAGACTCTGTTGAGCTCAGAGCCCAATGTGGGGCTCAATCTCACAACTGGAGATCATGACCTGAGTCAAAATCAAGAGTTGGATGCTTAATGGACTAAGCCCTTAAGCTTCCTACACTTAATTTTCACTCAGGTCATAATCTTGGGGTTGTGAGATAGAGCCTCGAGTCAGTCTCTGTGTTAAATGGGGTATCTGCTTAGTTTCTCTCTCTTTCTGTTTCTCCCTCTGCTCCTCTCCCCCTCCTCCTGCTTGTGCGTTCGCTCTCTCTCTCTCTCTCTCAAAATAAATAAATAAATATTTTTTTAAAAAAGAATAAGAGACATGGAGAATATAGAACTATATCTAATATCCACACTTTAGCAAGATTGGTATATATCAGCAAATTATCTTCAGGTCTGTCCTATAGAATTTCTTATTTCCATTTTCAATTTTCCTTAAATGGTGACTGCCTCTGAGGGCAGGGAAACTGTTTTAGTTGTCTCTGTCCTCATAGAGTCTAAGACAAGACCTTGTATACAGATGAGACTTCAGATGTTCCATGTGAAGAATGTGTTCTATTGGGCACCATACATAATCACTGCCCTTGCACCTACAGTAAAAGAGATATGCAGCTTCTATTTTTCATATGAACTGCTACTATTAGCTTCTATCATTTATTTTATTGATTAAATCAGTCTATAATGATACACTTGAAATGTAGGAAGAAGCAACTCTCAAAGAAATCAGGAAGACTCATTATTAAGACCCTTGAGGTGTATCCCAGTGGAAAGTTTTATTGCACTTTGGCAATGAAATCATTCTTCCTACCTGGGGCACTTACTCAGACCAACCAAGCTTTGAGTAGGTGCTGGAGATACAAGGATGAACACAACATCATGGCTGACACCAAGAGTTCTCTGATCTAAGTATGGGAGGAATTATAAAGCAGAGACAAGTACAACTATGGAAATGACGGCTCACAGAAGGGATATGTGATTTGAAACTTAGTCAGGTATATACTTTAGTCAGGTGAAAATGGGGTGGAGGGAATGGACAGGTGGAAAGAATGTTTCAGATGGAAAACCAGGGCTGATGTTCTCCAAGGGATCAGAGCACTAAAGGGTAGGCAAGTTTAGGGTAGACAACAACATGGTGAGTTCAGTTTAGGATATGTTGTGTTTTGAGGATCATTAGCAAGTTGGAAGCATGGATTTAAAACTCAGTGGAGAGAACCATAATGAACATGCTTGTTTATAGTCAATACCAGGTGGGTAATCCATGAAGGCCTAGAGGTGAGAATAGCACTTGGAAGGAATGTGTAGGAGAGAAAAATAGATGGGCACTGACAATAGGGTTAGAAAAGGGGCATCCTCAAAACAGTGAGGGTCTCCAGGGAAGCATCACAATGTAGAAATTCAATAAATGTTTTCTAATTACATATGAAATAGACATAGAGAAGATAGATATGGATATATATTCATAAGTGAGATAAAGTCATTGAGGAGTTACTATACACTACACATTTCCTAAAATTCTATAAATATTACCTCATCATTTTATAATGTAGCTATGTCTTGTTATTTCAATTTCTTCCAAGATAGTATGTATAATCATAGAAGCAATTTGCTATGGTTTTTAGTAGCATAAGCCTAAGAAATACCTGATTTCTATTCTTGACTATACCACTAGCTGCTGGCCATGGACAACTTAAATTCTTTGAGCTTCTCATCTCATAATTCATACACATAGTAAAATCACATATTTTTGCTGTATTATTTTTATCATTGGGTAATTTTCTTTAAAGTCACAAAGCTTATCATAAATTTGACTAAGATTTGAATCTAAACATAAGAAGGTCCAAACATATATCTTTAATAATTAAATACCCCTTTACTCATCTTCCATATCTCAGAAAATATTTTATATACATATGGGAAAACTTTTATAGGAAAGGTTACAAAAAATTATTAATATTTGCATATGGAGTTCATATAAGTTAATAAGAATTGATCTTAATAACGATATGGTCAAAGGACATAAACAGTCATTTCACTAATGAGAAATAATGCCTAGTAATTTAACATATGAGAAAAAAGACTTCAGTCCTTCTGGGAATCCAATAAATAAAAAAATTAAGGTATGAACTCTAAGTTTTTCATGTATCTAAAGGATCCTCAGTGAACCCATAAGCTTTAGGGAAAAACATAATTGATGTATTTAAAAACTTTTTTTAGCCTTTAAGAAAGCTTCCAATATGTGAACAACAACAAAAAAATGGACGCAGAAAACATATGACTAGGTTGCTTAATATGGCAATTAACTAATTTATAATTTCTTAATTGTTCAAAAGACTAAAAATGAAAGAATGAACTAAAATGTAAGAGCAAAAATTGTTGTTTTACAAATTTTACTGTTTTCCAGCTCTTTTTGAAGAACAAATTATTTCATATTAAACACATGGGACAAAAAGCCCGTAGTCACAGACAAAGTGACTTCCGGCTGAAACCCACTTGGTTGTTTACTTATTTGTTTAAAAGGCAAGTAGGGAAACTCAGTGATAGTAATTTGTTAAACCCTACCTACCATGCATTTAACTGATAAGCTGAAAATAAATTGGAAAAGAGTTTGGGGAGCCCATTCTTTCTACATAAAACCTATATCCCTTCCAATGGGATATATACAAAGAATTAATCATTCTTCCAGTTCTCCTTGAACAACCATCAAAGCCAAGGATGTATTAGGCCTAAAAATAGGAAGGGCAATGTTTACTCAATTTAAATTTAAACAGTTTTAACTCTCTTGACACCTATTCTGAAACACATATCTGGATATAATATTTGTGTTTGTAACATGGCCTGAGTCCTGTAGAAAGACTTTTTTAAGTTCAAAATAAGCTCAAAACAAACCTTATTTTAACCGGGATAGAATATGATTAGAATTAATTCTTTTTGGTAAAGACCAGTAGTTTAAATATGTGTCAAGTCAGCCTTTCTGCAGAGGAAAGTTAGATAGCATGAATAAGGGCTTCAAGTTCAAGTTGCAAGGGACCCATTTAATGTACTACAAAATATATGTATTAATGTCTTCATCTGAATATATCTGCCTTTCTCTTAGAAAAATCATTTAAATCCTGATGGGATTTAGTAGAAATGTGAATAAATTACAATCAGAATCAATAAGTAACTCATTAATGACATTCCCACTAACTAGCAACTGCTGTATATTGGGGAAGTCATATGGGAAAAAGGTAAAAATGAAACCAGATTTGAGTGTCCAAATTTGGTTTTATGACCTTGGGGAAGTTACTTAACATCTTATATGATAAGCTTTCTCATCTGAGAACTATTAATAATAATACTATTTTGAATAATTTCCTAAAAATTAAATGATATATGAAATTTTTTTTCATGTATGAAAATGAAAATTCTTTTTAGGAAAAATAATTTCCTAAAATTAAATGATATATGAAAAGTGATTTGTGCACATGTCTTCTTTTACCAGATTTAATCCTCTGCCTCAAACCAATGCATAAATTGAAATAGTTCTTCCCAGAGACTCATTTCTATCAAGTAACAATATATGAAGAAAGAGCAATTAGATTTGGCTATGGCTTAGTGGTATATGATTTATAAAAATAGCAAGGCTAACAAGAACTTTCCTCTCAACAGAAAGTACAGTTTGGCTTTTTGTGACAACAAAACACATATATATGTATTGATGTAAATGGATATCTCCACCTCTCTGTAATTTTTCCCTAAGTATATTTAAACTTTACATTTTTACCTAGAAAAGCCCATCTGTAACATTCCATTTATTTTTCTACTTTTTCAAAATTCATTTAATAATCTGATTCTATATCCATAATATTCAGTCCAACACCTGCCTCTCTCTATCTACAAATGTAGTAAGCATATACTGTCATCTCTCCTATGATACAGCAATTCCATGCCTAGCTACTTATGCAAAATAAGTAAATACAAGATATCCACAAATATATTTGTATACAAATATTCAGAGCAGCTTTATTTTTAGTAGCCCCAACCTATAAAAAATCTAAATATCTATTAACAGGTGAACATTTGAGGGCATATTCAACAATAAAATACTACTCATTGGTACATACACATGAATATACAACATGGATAAATCTCAAAAACTATACTGAGCAAAAGAAGCCACACATGTAAAAGAGTGGATACTGTAGGATTTCAGGTAAATGAAAAGTGGGAAGAAGCAAAACAATTTTATAATTATGGAACTCAAAACAGTGATTGCCCATTGAGGGCCTGACACAGTGGACCAAAATAAAGGAACATTCTGGGGTTCTGGAACTGGAACTATTCTTTATGTAGATTGTACACACACACACACACACACATGCAAACAGTCAAATTTATAGAATTATAGGGTCATGCACTTAAAAGGGAGCAATTATTATTTAAATACTATATCTCATTAAGTTAATTTAAAAATATTCATCAGTAGGTGAATGGATAAATTATCATATATTCATAAAACGCAAGACTATAGAGCAATAAAGAGGAATAGATTGTTACTATATGTAACCGTAAGAGAGATGATTTTCCACCAATTTGCTGAATAAAATAAGCCAAGAGAATATCATATGTGCTTGCACACGTAGAAAGCTTAAAAACAGGAAAAACTGATTTGTGTGATAGTGGTTTCTCTGTCAGGTGAATATATTTCTCCAAATGTACACAAATCAGTGCTTTACATCTCAATAAAAATTATATTAAGCCAAGAAAAAGTTAAAATTTCAGGCTCTGAGAGAAAACTGAAAGGAATGACAGAATTTATACATACTATGCTACCTTTGGTATACAAAGACACAAATTTGAAGTTTTACTTATGTGGAGAAAAACAAAACAGACAAAAAACAAAATAAAGTGCTTTGGAAGTATAAATTATTTCTACTAGGAAATGTGAGAAAATCAGAAAAGGTGCTAAGTCTGGGGATTAACCTGAGAGGCCCAGAGAATGGGATGGGAGAGAGCCCAGTCACTGCACTTTTTAAATAATGTATGTTATGTATATTGTGCTTTCAAAAATATAAATAAATATAGTAATTAAAAAATTGTGTTCAATGTTCTAAAAAGACTCCGTGAAGGCAAATCACTAATATTAAATTGCAGTTTGGACAAACATAAAGGATTGAAGAAGAATCGTAAAAACCAAGACACATTCTTATTTTCATTGCTCCATAAGTCATTTAAAATTTGATCCACTTTAAAATAAGTAAAAGTATGAGTCATTATGGCTTTGTTTAATGCAATAACCACAGGTAAATGCTGTTAGCCTTATAATACAAAAGGATAATATTTATTAATAATTCAAATAGTGCCACAAATTTTTCCTTAGCTTCATAGGCAATAATTATTTATTCCTTATAATACAACTGAGTTACTAGAATTATCCTAATGTTAATATAAGGAAACTAAAGTGAAGGGAAGTTAAAGTAGTTGCAAAGGACCCCCAAAAGAAACCACATTTAAGCCAAGCTGTACGGTACTTATCCAATATTGAAAGATTGAGGAATGATTAAATGTTGGTATGACTTAAGATAAAATATTATGTTATTAAACAGTGTCAATATTTGTAAATGTCATTAGGGCTCCAATTCACATTTCTCTGCCCACTTCTTATCTCAGGCACAGGGGCAAAGGACAGACCCATGTAAGCCCTGGGTGAATAGGGTCCTTAACTCACATAGCAAGGTATTCATTTTACTCTTTCTGTGTAGGTGCTTTGGTCTTTCTGTTCCTGCACTTCTGCTTCTTAGAAGCACCTCAGGTCCCTTAATAAACTACTTGCATCAAAAGTCTTGTTACTTTTGGTGTATCCTGAACTAAGTGCCATTTATGGAAAGGTTAAGGTTTGTGTACACCATTTCGTGATGTCATCTGTAGCCAATGCTAATTCCTAGTTCAAATTTATCAGATAAGAAATCCTACTTTTTCTCATCTTACAGAGATTGCCAAATGCAGATCTATAGACCAGTCACATCGGAATCATTTTGGATGCTTTCTAACAATGCAGATTTTTCAGGAGGAAAAGGTTTCATTCACTCACCTTAAGTATGCTAGCTTGTGGGCTTTCCATAGATGTTCTTTATGAGGTTAGGAGGCTTTCTTCCACCCTAGTTTGTCCTGGGTTTCTATCATAGTAAGGTGTTGAATTTTGTCAAAAGCACCTTTTGGCACGAATTGAGATGATCATGTGGTTTTTGTTCTTTATTCTTTGATACAATATATTGTTTGGGTCCCCAGTGTTGGGTCCCCCAATAATGATTAAAGGAGCGAGACTGATACAAAGCGAAGGTCAAGCAAAGCTTTATTTCGCTCCAAGCATCGAAAATCAAACCAACCGGCCAGTGCCACGCCTCCTACAGAGTGTGCACAACCCCTCCCTGCCTCACAGACTAACTTTTATAGAGCAAAGGCCATGTGGTTGAGCCTGGCCAAACACAGGTGGCCAATGAGATTTCAATACACAGAGAAAGCTGCACAGTCATGCTAGGTCACACACTGGTGGCCAATTGAACTACAATTCACCCCATAGTAGCTATTCGAACTAGCCTATCACCTTAGTCAGAATGGGCACCCAAAAGGCACCCCAAGGGTGGGGCCCATACTCCTTGGTAGCTAGGAGACAGTATGCACCCCCACTGATTGAATGTCTCCACTTGACCTGACCCACCCTTGTATTTGGGCTTTGTCACCTGGGACTGGTTTCCCGGACTTG
Source organism: Enhydra lutris kenyoni (assembly GCF_002288905.1). Taxonomy (NCBI): domain Eukaryota; kingdom Metazoa; phylum Chordata; class Mammalia; order Carnivora; family Mustelidae; genus Enhydra; species Enhydra lutris. The sequence goes on from NW_019154125.1 coordinate 16,987,783, forward strand.
CTTTTAAGTAAGTTCCCCTGGGGTGGGGGGCGGGCAGGGTCAATTTAAGCTTTACTGCATAAACAACAAAATGGCAGTTCAACCGGGGTGGGCCACTCTGGCTGAATAGGCCCTTACAATATTACTTAAATTAATTCTTTGATTTTTTAAACCACCTTGCATTTCTGGGATAAATCCCACTTAGTCAGAATGTATCATACTTTATATGTTGTTCTAATATATTGTTGAAGATTTTCCATCTATTTGGTTTATCTGCTTTTTATTTGGTTTGTTATTTGGTTAGTGCCTTAGCTGGACTGACTGTTCAGTGGTTTCTCTTTCTACATAGCTTCTGATACCACTCTCCAGAAGTCCCAGCCCTGCACATGGCTGTGGTCACCTTGGTATGAAACTGTTTTTGCTTTCTCTTTGACTCTCTCTTTTCCCTAATCTCTCTGTTAAATTGGCTGCCTCTGATGCAATCACACCAGTTGTTAGCTTCCACTAACCACTGGCTAGTTGCCCTAATTGTTTTCAGCAATGCCCTGGTACATAAATCTCTCCACGGTCTGATCCAGTTTAATTCAAGTTTATTTACAGTGGTAGATTTTAGGCCAGTTTTTGAAGCTCCTTCCTACCCCAGGATGGCTTTTCTTGCTTTTGTCCTTCCATGGATTTCTCTGGTAACTATTAACTGACTATATTTTGGCTTGTTGTTTTTGCAGAGCTACCAGAGTCCTCTTAATTGCTTTTCTCTCTACTGTTTTCAACACCACCCTTAGGTGTCAGCTTCCCCATCTACTTTTCCAAATTAAGTTGGTTCCCTTGAGGAGAGCTTCAGAGCTCTCTCTTCTCACAGCCTGTTTCCCACCCTGGGCAAAGTCTCTGAGTCATGGCCCTAGGGTATGAGGTCAAGTCCACTTCTGAGTGATGCCAGTCTTTATGAGCAGAGCTATCTGCCTCTGTTTGTCTTGGTTTGTCTGTACTGGTGTGGAATTCTACCCCATGAGCAGAATGTGGAGGCAGATGGGGCCACTCTTCTCACCCTACTCTTCCTGGAAGAGAGTTTCTCTATTCTGTGGAGGCTGTGTGAAGGAAGGATCTCTCAGCCAATCTTAGCAGAGGGAGCCCTGTGTCCTGAGTGGACTGGCCAGTAGAGCTTCTGTCATGCTGAGCTTCTGTCATGCTGAGGTGGGTAGCTCAGGGCTCACATGCCACGTTCTCTCACTGCTTTTACTGAGATTTAATAGATTTGAACAAATGTTTCTCCATTTGCTGAATGCCCTTAAGACTATGTACAGAGATTTTAGTTTTTTTGTTTTTTGTTTTTCCTATCGTTTTCACTAATTATGGTTGTTTCACCAGAAAGATGGTCTGTGGGAGTCCTCATGTCATCTTTTGGAAAATGAAAGACTCATTTTCTTTTCATTTTATGTGAAGTTTTGTTTGTTTCTGGCTTTCCTCTTGGGTTATTTTTTGCATACTGTCCCCCAAGAGCTCTGTTTTGCCTATAAAGTAGAGCATGGGAAATTTTATCAGAACCCACTATATTTTTACCAAAAACAAAGATAAATATGTATTTGTGTTAAAAGTTTTCAATAGAACACTGGTTCTCACAGATCAACCATTTGTTGAGAAACACAAAGACTGAAGATGCAGTCATTTGTAATTTTGCTGAACTTCAAATTTGAATCGTAAAGACTTGGAGGTTAATGCTCAGGAATGGATAAGTTCCTGAGAAAGCAGTCACCTAACATTTTCATCCAAGGGAGTTTTATTGTACTCTAGTTATCCACTTTTCTAAGGTGACAAATGAAATAAACAAAAGCTTTGTTTCTTTGTAAAATGTGGCCCTCATTTGAGAAATAAAACTTGGTTATTTAAAATATTGCAATGTTGGGACGCCTGGGTGGCTCAGTTGGTTAAGCAGCTGCCTTCGGCTCAGGTCATGATCCCAGTGTCCTGGTATCGAGTCCCACATCGGGCTCCTTGCTCATCAGGGAGCCTGCTTCTCCCTCTGCCTCTGCCTGCCATTCTGTCTGCCTGTGCTTGCTCTCTCTCCATCTCTCTCTCTCTGACAAATAAATAAATAAAATCTTTAAAAAAAATTGCAATGTTATAGGCAACACATCACTATCATAAATATTAAGAGAAAGTCTGTATCTTATAAAACATTTTCACATTCTAGAATTTGGCCTATCAAAGATATGGGACAAGTTAATTTTTACATAGCTGGCTGTTTATTTACCCAGTGCTTTTTCTAGAAATAGGATCCATTGTGAATCTCCCTGAATCTCATATGCCAAACAGAGGTCTGACCTATTGCAAATTTTTATTAAGCATATGGGAGAGTGCCTGGGATCCAGCCCAGCATTTGGCTCTCTGCTCAGCAAGGAGCCTGCTTCCCCCTCTCTCTCTGCCTGACTCTCTGCCTACTTGTGATCTCTGTCTGTCAAATAAATAAAATCTTAAAAAAAAGATGCAATACCTATTATGTAAGGCAAACATAGCATATAATTTCAAAACAGATTTTTTTTTCAAAGTTCAAACGCATGAATTTCACAGATGACTAATAAGGAGTTCATAGTTGGTTCTTCCTAGAAGACCTATCTTCTAAGAGCAAAAATATGTAACTTAGTTTCCTTTCCCATTCTAAAAACTATTTCACAGAAACACATACCTTATTGTGGCCCAAAGATAGTGAATGGTAATTGTTTGTTTAATCAGTAATCTTTCTTATTTTTTTTTTAAGATTTATTTATTTATTCCAGAGATAGAGCCTTGTGAGGGCTGGGGGCAGAGGTAGAAGGAAAGAGAAAGAAGCAGATTCCCCACTGAGCCCTAGGTGGGGTTCAATCTCACCACTCATGAGCCCACAACCTGAACAGAAACTAAGAGTCCCACACTTAACCAACAGAGACACCCACACACCTCATCTTTCTCACTTTCTTATATCTGGAAAAACAAATGCTTTTGATTAGAACTTTATTCAACTTTAATTTTTCACAAATAAGATGCTATTCTGAGTTTGAGCTTCATCTGCAAAGTCTTTTTTTTTTTTTTTTTAATGGAGCTATATATATTTTACATCCTGGATAATTTAATAAAATTTATATTTTAAATATATGAATTTAGGAGTGAAAGTAGATAGAATATGAATATAGATAAATATAGATAGATATAGAGATAGATAATCTGATATCTTGAGTTTCTAGTTCTATAAATAACCCCCAAATGGAGTTAAAACATCTGGCAAAATTACCCATATTTTTTATTAAATGACTTTTGGTCATTAATTCATCCTCATTTATTTATGGCACAATGGGACTTTATCCAGCAGTTAACATTTGCACCATCTCTAAGCTCCTATTTCCTAGTATACATAAAGGGTATCATAAAAACCAACTTGTGTTAAAGTAAGAATTAAGTTAGGCAAGTGCGCAGGCATGGCTGGGACTGGACAGATGCTCGAGGAATCCACTGTTTGCCCCGAGCCGCTGCCGTGGCCACCTACGAACTGGTAGGAGAGGACAGGGTGAGAGCACTTGGGACTGGGAGCACTGCTTCAGAGGCTGGTACAACATGACCTAAGCCCCTCTAGCAGGAGGAGGCAAAGCACAATGGCCAGGCACTGTGAGATGCTCGCTAGGAGTTGGACCCCTGCTTTACCCAAGAACAGAAGAGAGCAATTCAGACAGTGCTGGATGCCATTGACCAAATGTGGCCGCTGGTACTGAGGACTTGATGCCCCAGTAAGTGGCACTATGGGGCTCTAACCGGCCTCAGAAACTGCTGCCAACCATGGCAAAGCCCAGGTAAAGATCTGGACATGCCCTTATGATGTCCCACCACCTGAGATGGAGCCTGACATTCCACAGCAACATCAGTAAGGCTCACAAGTGTGCAGAGCTCACTGAATATCAGCTATCCTCCTGTGATTGTCTGATGTACACCATTGCCAGAATTCTGCCCTTTTGAAATGAAGAAATACCCCATATCAAGGAGGGAAAACAGGTACAGATTGCAGCCTATGGCAACAGCCTTCTGTGCATTGTCAGGTGTCTGGAGGATCTTTCCAAAGAGGCTACCTCGGAGCTGCATCTACCAATTGGTATTCCCATGGTATAAGAATTGGACAGGAACGTGAAGCCCATCAAGCCCATGCAGTTCCTAGGGAATGAAGAAGCAGTGGGTAAAGCCATGGAAGCTTCAACTGCCTAGCACAAGGCTAAAGAGTGAAGGAGAACAGGCAGACTACTTGCCCAAGGACATCCTCCCTACCCATCCCATTCTTCTACACGTCTTCCTTGAACAAGTCACACTGACCACATCTGTAGGCATCTTAAGTTTTACCTGCAGACTGAGACCAGTGGCTCCTAATTTTGTTTAGCCATTTTGTCTCTTGCTTCTGCTCCCTTCATATAATTGAGTCAAAATGGCACTTCTGAAGCCTGGGCTTCAGTCCAAGCTGAGGAAAGACCTGATCCAAGAGTAGAGCATTAGTAACTCTGGGATTTTTGCTATTGCTTTCTTACTAAGGACCTGCTTGAGTTGGGGATAGGGAGAAGCCAGCTTAGGTGTGACAAATGAGAAACAAGAAAGCCTATTTGTGTTCCCAGGAGCCCGTTCTCTACTATTCTGTAGCTTCTGTAGTCAAGAGACTATCTGGGAGGCCGGTGGGGCAGAGGAGGTGGGGACATTTAATTAATTAATTTATTTATTTTTGTAGACCATGCCCTGCCTTTTCTTTTTGTTGGCAGAATTCTCTCACCAGTAAGAATACAGCCCAGGGAAGGGACCCAAAGGATAAGGAAATCTCACTTTGTTTACAACTGGAGAATCAGGGTTCCTGCGTTCATTCTTGCTCTGTGCAGGGCATCGTGCTTGGAGCAACTGCTCTGCTACGTCTCTTCGTTCTCCCTGGGGCTGGGCTGGGTAAAAGTTCTGGTTCCAATGCTTCAGGCTGGAAGACTGAGCTTGGCACCTCTACCCATTCAAGTACAGCAACAAAGAAGCCACCAGTGGTCTTGGGGAGGCCAGAGACAGTGTTCAGCCCCTCAAAAAGGGCTGAGGATTCCGTGGGACCAAGATAGTAGGACAGAAGCTAGCCTGAAGATGAATGTAACTTGCATGGTGACTAAAATGATCATTTCACCTCTGACCCTAGAAGAACAGGCTCCAGGAGAGTGGGATCAATCTGAATGTTTTATGTATTGCATTTACTGTATACACACACACACACACACACAACTAAAACCTTTCTGAGATTTCTAGTGGCTGTTGAAATAGTCCCACATGTGATCATCCCAAAATAAGTTATTCCTCATACCAGCGTGCGATGAGCAACTTGACTTCTGAGGCCTAGGAATTCATCCTAATGTGTTTTAGAATCCCTCTCCCCTGTTTTAATGTTTTATGGCAGTGAAATGCCTCTTGATCATGTCTAAGTGTGTCTTTCACTGTATCTGTTTCTGATCATGTTCCAGTTGCTTGGCCCTGCCACTTGGGTCCAGTACTCATTTTGAGTGTAACTGTACTAAATCTTTTTTTCCAGATCAATATAATAAAGGAGTGATGTGCAATAAAAAATATAAATGTGTACACACACACACACACACACCCCACACAGAAGAATTATTGGACAATATATGTGGTGCTTTTATCAGAGTACCTACTATATAATACATTATCAATAAATATTACCTGATATTACTTATTATTGTCATAATTGTAGGTATCCTTTGAAGGATCTGTTGAAATGTCACTTTCCAATTATTTTCATCAATTCCTGTAATGCCAGCATAGCTGTAATTTGGGTTATTATCTCACTTTCAAATATCTCTTTCCGTTTGTTTTTAAATTCATTTGTTAAGAAAAAATAATTCAGGGATGCTGGGGTGACTCAGCCAGTTAAGCATCAGCCTTTTTGGCTCAGGTCATGATGCTGGAGTCCTGGGACTGAATCCCACATCGGGCTTCTTATTCCATGGGGAGTCTGCTTCTCCTTCTCCCTGCCATTCTCCACTGCTTGTGCTCTTTCTCTCTCTTTCTCAATCTCTGACAAATAAATAAATAAAATCCTTAAAAAAAAAAAGAAAAAGAATTCAAACATTGACTTCCTGGGACAGAATAACATCCTTACTCTTGGAACGTAGTTTATTCTGAGAAGTGCAGGGAATAAGAGAGAAATAAGAAGTAATGTTTATCATCTTTATTTTTAATTTCCTGCATGTTCCAAATTTTCAACAGTTTAAAATAAAATAAATATTTTCCCATCATGAGTTTTTACCCTGATATGAATATTCAATGGTGCTTTTATCTATATATAAAATTCCCTTATTAAAATTTTTAGTGATCAATTTTTATAATATAGAAGAGATATATAGTAACTTAACATATATAATTTACATATCATATAATTCATACATTAAAATTATGCCATGTAATAGTTTTTAGTACATTGGCAGAGTTGTGCAACCATCACCATAGTCAATTTTAGATCATCCAAAAAACAAACTATTCTCATTAGCACTTACTCCCCATTTCCTTCTAACCACTCCCAGCCCTAAGCAATCACCACATTACTTTCTGTTTCTAGATATTTGCCTGGGCAAAACATACTAATAGATATTTCTTTCAATTGTTGTACATGAAATGCCTGTCCATTTATTAAGGGCTTTTATTTTTTAACAATGTTTTATAGTTCTCAGAGTAAAGTTTTATACACTTTTTGTTAAGTTTATCCCCAGGTATTTTACTCATTTTGATGCTAATGTGAATTAAGTTGTTTTCTTAATTTTTGAATGGCTCATTGATTGAATATAGAAATACTGTTGTTATTTTATATTGATCTGTACCCTACAAAAATTTGCTAACATGTTATTTAGTTCTAATCATTTCTAGTGTAATTATTATATTTTTAAATGAACAGGGTCATGTCATCTCAAAATAGAGATAGTTTTAATTCTTTCTTTCCAATCTCGATGACTTCTATTTCATTTTCTTTCCTAATTTCCTTGAGTAGACTCTCCCGTACAATGTTGAATACCAATGGCAGGAGTGGCTATCTCTGTATTGCTCTTGATCTTAGGGGGAAACTATGTAGTCTTTCATCATTACCTAATATCAAACTTATGATATTAGCTGTGAGTTTTTCCATGGATTTTCTTCACCATGCTCAGGAAGAGTTCTCTCATGCTTGGTCTGTGGTATGTTTTCATGATAATAAGGTGTTGGATTTTGTCAAATGCTTTTTTCTGAACCTATAGAAGCTCTATTGGTATATATATTTATTATATAATAATAAAATATAATATAAATTATAAATATAATTTATAATTATCACAATTTTGTAATAGATGAACCACTTCTATCATAATCAAGTTTCCCTCTTTATCTCTAGTCACATTTCAGTTAGTTTGTTTTAAAATATATTTTGTCTGATATCTGTGTGGCCACTCCAGCTTTTCTATGGTTGCTGTTTGGATCATATGTGTTTTCTGTCTTTATTATATTTCAACTTAAATATGCATGTTTGACTCTAAAGTGCATCTCATGTAAAGAGCATACAGACTATGGATTGCTTCATGTCAGTTTTGATATAGTTAGCTATGTTTGTTATTCTATTTTTTGTGTTATGAGACCACAGCAAAGCAGACTTAAGCAGAGCCTGTGAGAAAACTAACCTGGTGTAGTTTCTATCTCTGATTCACCAAGGAGCAAACTCATGTTGCTTCAGTTATAAAACCTTACTAAAAATTTCTGGTTTACCACCTACTTCCTGATCATCTTCCCATAACTTACTTCCTCTTCTCCTAACAGAAGTCCAAAATTCCTTTTCCTTCATCTGGCCTAAGATGGTTTGTAAGCCCCCCTACATCTGAATACCTCATGAAGCTTCATTTTTCTTTGACAATCCCTGCTTGTGAAAACTAGAGCAGGCCTTATCCCATTAGGCCAAAAAGCCCTGATGCTTGCTCGCAGGTACACTAGAGCAAATGCTTTTTGCTGTCAGTCAGCATCCAGGCACCCTAAGTTATGTCCAGGCACCCTAAGTTCTGTCCACAGGTCTAGGTCTTGTGGGAGATTAACTTTCAGCAGGGACTTCCATGGGACTCACAGCAATGCCAGCTTCCACCCCACACCATAACACACTGCCATCTTCCCTACAGCCAGACCTCATCAAATAACAGCCTTGCCAATCAGCACAGGGCTGAGAAGGCCATTAAAAGAGACACCGGGAAGACATGACTCCCACAGAAGTGCTAAGTATCACACAGGCACAGGGGTTTGACTCAGATGGTTTTCCCTCTCTGCAACAGGACCACTGAGGGGTACCCTTAGCTCTAGGAAGATGGCCTGTTGGGATCTGACAACACCTGTTCACACAGGCTGAGAGGTCTTGGAAAACTGGGGGCAGGAGGTACCCAGAAGCAAAGTGGGCGTGCTATGGCCACTCTAACCCAACACCAGTCACCCTGGATGTGTACCTGGGTCTGCCACGAGTACTTGTGGGGCACGGGTGAGGACCACAGGGCCTATCCTGCTCCAACACAAGGAGCTAATCCCCCTGTCACCAGGTGATCTTGGAAGCCATTCTGAGTCTGAGCAGGGCTAGGTAGGACAGAGAAGACCAGGGAATCACAGTCACCAGACAGGCTTCTTGTCGTATAAGGAAAGCAAGGCCATCTGGGTCTGACAGTACCAAATATTCACATCTCATCATCAAAGCAGCAGTATAAGAAATAGTGCTCCAGGAAGACAATAGGGTAGGCCAATGTAGGCCCTATGCAAATGCCAAGAGAGATTGGCTAGCAGGAGCTAACTGCATTTATGATAGCTATGTGACTCAGGTTCCCCGTCCAAGAATTGTAGATTGAGGGATCCCAGTGGGGAATTCTGGGGGACTTCTAGCAATACACAATTTCATCCCATTATGAAACCTAGCTATCTGTTTTCCTGAATCTGAACAGAAACTCCTTAGCCTGGCCATCTTGGGCATAACAAAAGTTCGCTGATGAGGAGCACTTTGCAGAAATGATTCTCAGGAGGCCTTGAGACTCATCCATGTGGGGTCTCAAAAGTCTGCCCCAAATGACCTTTACTTCTCCACATCACAGGTATAGCACAAGGAGCCCAACAGCTCCAGCAAAGTAGACTGTCAGGCTGGACCACCCCAGTATAGACAGGCCTAGAAGTTCCCAGGGGGCCTGATGGCAAGGGATAGCAGGAGCAAAGTGTGCAGGCCTGGGTGCTCCAAAGCCACAGTGGGATCCCTGGGCTTGGCTCCTACCTCAGGGCATGTACTGATTGACTGGGATGTAGGTGAGAACTTGTGGGGAACACACGGGTCCAAAAGGGCCTTCTCTACTCCCAAACATATTGGCTCACTCTTCTGACACCAGATTTCCTGGGACTTGGAATCCATTCTGGGCCTAACCAGAGCTATCTCAGGTGTGAGATCCTGGGAATCATGATTGCCTGTTAGGCCTCTAGTCCAGCCAGGATAGGAAGTCCATATGGGGTCTGACCATTTCCACCATTCTAAGCTTTTTTTCTAGTGGATTAGTGTGGGGAAAGGCTGCCTCAGAAAAGATGTGTGGTGAGCAAGGGTGGGCTTTAATCTAACACCTGGAGTGGGCCTGATGCCTGGGGCAGGTACATAAAGCAAGGTGCAATGTAAGAGCCACTGTAACTCAACACCCAAGCATCCAGGCACTAGTTCCTAGGTCCAGGGATTGTAAAGTTAGACTGATTCCCCACTGGGGACTTGCATGGGACTCACAGGAATGCCCAGGTACCTCTCTCCAAAAATGAGTTACCAGTTCTCTGAAGCCAGGTCTCATGACGACTGCTAAGCCTTGCCAACTCTGGCTGGCAGAGTTCAAGGGACCCCCAAGGGACCCGATTCCCACAGGTGTGCTTTGCATTCTCACCTAAATGCCCTGCCCTTCGTGTCTTTGGAAGTACAGTGTGGGGCACCCCTGGCTATAAGAGGATGGACTGATGGGCTGAAGTGACCTCTATTTACATAGGTCTAGAGGTCTGGGGAATCTGAGGACAGGAGACTGGTGAAAAGCAAGCATGTACAATCTAACCTCTCTAAACCCAAAGGCAGGCTCCCCAGGATGGATTGGTCCCAAGTTCATAGCTGTGTCAGGATAGTTAGGACAGTGACAAGTAGGAACCTATAGGGGAAACAAGGGGTTGCCAGGTCTCTCTGGCTCCAAAACAGAGTAGTTAATTTCCCTGGCAGCTCATCTCTCAGGATATCTGAACAGGATCATGAAAGCCATTGCAAGCCCAACCACTGTTAGGTGGGATGGGAGACACCTGGCTATTATGACTGCTGGACAGGCCCTTATGCGGTGTGGCAGTAACCACCATTGAAACCTCATCAGCGCTGCTGTGCAGAGAACCACTGCTCCAGAGGAAGGCCAGGTGGGTGAGTGCAGGCCTTTATCCATCAAGTCAAGAAGGCTATACCTGTCAACTGGTGTGCAAAATCCACAATCACACATCCTGAGACCAGTTGCCCAATTTGGATTGTGGGTATAGCCCAAGATTCTAGTAGGGACTTCTGGGGGACACACAGTGATTTCAAACTGCCCCTTGATCCCAAATAGCATTTCCTGTTCCCCTGAAGCCAGATTTTACAAGATATCCTGAGCTGTGCCATCCTGGGCCTGGCAGGGAAGTTTACTTGTGAGAGAAACATGGGAGACCTGCGTTCCAGAGAGGTGCTGATTAACTCCCTGTGCAGGAACACAGGGACACAAGGGGTCTGATTCAAAGAACCTTCCCCTCTCCACATCAGGAGTATAGTGTGGGGTATCCTTAGCCCAAAAACATGGCCTTGCTGGGCTTAGGGGGTGCCAATTCACACATGCCAAGAGGTCTAGAAAACCTGAGAACATGGGATAGTTGCAGAGCAAATTGCACATGTGGCAGGCCCTCTGCTCTGTCAGCCAAGCTCCCTGGAATTCATTATAGAGGCCCAGAGGTCCTAGAAACCTGAGGGCAGGTAGTACCTGTGGAGTGAAGTGTGCATGGGCCAGCTGCCCAATCCTGTCAGCAAGGAAACTTGGGATCAGTGCCTATGTTAGGCCATTAACATGAGAAGTCCTGGAGGTCAAATGGGGCTGCTGCAAATAGTCCATCCTGTTCCAATCAGTAGCTAACGCTTCTTGCCAGATCTTGTAAGTTTTAAGACCAGATATTGTGAGATAGAAGCCATTCCAGGCCTAACTGTAGTCCCTAACTAATGTGGGATAGAAGATACCTAGGAATTATGGTTCCCAGACAAGCTCTCAGTCCCATAAGGACAGCTGGGTCAAGTTAGTAAATAACTCATTTTGGGCAGCAAATTCATGCTCAGAGACTGAATTTGTCTTTAAAATTTATTTAACACAGGTTTGCTGTGGGAATTTCAGAAGTCAATGTCAGTTAATAAGCCAGTAAATAAGGGCACCTGGGTGGTTTCATTGCTTAAGTGTCTGCCTTCAGCTCAGGTCATGATCCCAGGGCCCTGCGATAGGGGCCGACATTAGGGTCCCTGCTCAGAAGGGAGCCTGCTTCTCCCTCTACCTCTGCCTCTTTCCACTGCTCATGCTCTCTTTCTTTCTCTGTCTCTAATGAATAAATAGAAAAATCTTAAAAAAAAAAAAAACAAAAAACAAGCCAGTAAATAAGTAACATTCCAGGTCAATGATAGATTAATCACACTGTTGTTCCAGGCAAGGGTTGATGAAAAGAATAAAGTCCAAATTTAGCTGAGGTTCACCTTTATATGAGTTGGTCCTTGGGAGAGGACATTGCTAGGGAACAAGGGTGATGGTTCTGACCAGAAGGATGGTCTTCCTTAAGGGGCCACACTGCACAGCTTCCACCCCTGCCAATAAGGGAGTGACCCTTAGTGCAGGAGTGCTGAACCCCATTCCTGCAATCAGCAAAGAGTTGCCCAGGGCAGACCAAACACTTTAGAGGGTCCTCACAAACTCTCTGTATTTATAGTCTAAATGGCCCCTTGCCACAGTTGCCTCTTCATGTTTTTATTGGTAAATGCCGGCAGGCCCCTCAGCAGCTGAGCTACTGAGTTCTAAACCGAACAGATGAGATGATAACATCCTGACACAAAACACGTCACTATTTTATCAAACCCTTTTTCTTTGTCTTTGTTATAACCCAGTGGATTAAAATAACTTCACCTAAGTTATAAACAAGTAGATTTGAAATCCTATCAGACCAATACACAATAGTATCCGCATACTTTATGCCCACTACCAGTATGGCAGTGTGGAGAGAGGCCACTCCAGAAAGACTGCTGGGGAGGCTAGAGCAGTTCCGACGCTTGCAGATAGCTGCGGGGTGGCAAACCGGGAGTCCTCCAGCCACTGGACACAGCATTCGAGCACCCTGGATCCGACCCAGGATTTGGGATCAGTGGGGATGGACAAGGCTTCTGGTCGGGGCTCCTGGCTGTCTCACAGCAATGCCAAATTCTGTCCTGCTCCAAAATAATGTTTGCTGTTTTCTTGAAGCTAGCGCTCATGAAAATCCTGGAGGCTGGCCACCCTGGGCAGTCAGAAAGTGCATAGATGAGAGACACTTAGGGGATGTGATGCCCAGAAAAGCCCCCAGGCACAGGGCCATGAGGGGTCTCAGATAATCTTCCCCTCTCCACATCAGGAGTGTAGTGTGGACACCCCTAGCTCCAGGAAAATGGCCTGCTGGCCTGAAGTGGCTTCCGTTCACATAGCTTAGAAGGGCTAGAAACCTGAGGGTAGGAGGTATCCAGGAGCAAAGTGCACATGTACTGGCTGCTTTGAGCCTGCAGGCAGGCCTCCCTGGGAACAGTCCACAGGTCAGGGCCCTGACAAAATGAGTCAGGGCAACAGCTTGGGACTTGTTGGAAATGAGCCTGCCTGTTTCTTATAGTTCCAAAACAGAATAGCCAATTTGCCTGACACCAGATCTTGTGGAAACTTGGAACGTACCTCGCTCCATCTTGGAAGTCGTTTAGGGCCTGATCACTGGTATGTGAGATGGGAGATAACTGGCAATCATGATTTTCAGACAAGCTTCTCATTCTGTAAGGATAGTAGCCACTGTTTAAACCTTCTCATTAAAGCAACAGTGTGGAGAAATGCGGCTCTAGGGAGATAGCTGGGGAAAAAAGGCTGGGTCCTATTTGAGAGGCCATGGGGGCTAATGCCTACTGGCAGGCTTAGAGGGGATACACAAAGGCCTGAGCCTCTGTGACTCAGCAGCTAGGTACCTATGGATAGGTCCCTGGGTCTGGGAATTGCAATGATATGTGAAGGTTCCAGGGGTGATTTGGAGGACTCAATCTGATGCCAAATTATACCCCATTCTAAAAATAGTTTCCTGCTATCCTGAGGCCACATGTCACAGGAACCTCTAATCTTTGTCATCCAGGGTAGAACCAGGAAATTCACTAATGAGAGCACCTGGGAGACATACTCCCACAGAGGCACTGAGTATCCCCTAGCCAGTTACAGGGCCACACGGGGTCTCACTCAAAAGACCTTCCCACCTTCATATCAGGAACACAGTTCCGGGACCCCCATCCAGGAAGATGTCCTGCTGGGTTGAGGTGGCACCTGTTCACACAGGCCTAGAGGTCCTGGAAACCTGAGGACAGGTGGTGCCAGGAGCAAAGTGTGCATGTGCCAGCAACACTGACCTGGCTGTTAGGCCTCCTGTAACTAGTTCCTGGGTCAGGGCCATGTAAGAATAGTTAGGGCAGCAGGTGAGGTCATGTGAGGGACACACAAAACACCTCTACAGAAACCGGCAGAGTGAAAATATGTTTTTAAAATGATGAAATGATTGTAAAGTGATTAAGTTTATTCTTATTCACTGAAATGGATTGATATGCTGTATCTCCTGATTTGATGCAGTTGGAAGACTACAAATCAATTCTTACCAAAGTGTTCCTACCAAAGTGTTAATCTGAATCATTGATAAATCCAGATTTTGGAATTATTTAAAAACCTTAAAGATATGCCAATGCGTAGATGCCACATACACTGATACACTCTCAGGATGAAATGAGGTGTTTTGGAGCAATGACCAGTTAAAATGTTGGCAATAAATAAATCTTTCAAGTGGAAAAAAATGTCTCAGAGAAATAAGATTAGTTGTGTGTTCAGCTTCCAAAACCAGAATTAAAATTAAGAGAGGGGTGCCTGGGTGGCTTAGTGGGTTAAAGCCTCTGCCTTCGGCTCAGGTCATGATCCCGGGACCCTGGGATCGAGCCCCACATCTGGCTGTCTGCTCCGCGGGGAGCCTGCTTCCACCTCTCTCTCTCTCTACTTGCCTCTCTGCTTACTTGTGATCTCTGTCAAATAAATAAATAAAATCTTTTAAAAAAATTAAGAGAAATAGAGCAAATTTAAGAAACCCATTTAGAAAATAACTGTGGGTATGGTTACTGATACACAGAGTTGATTGGAATCTAATATATGATGAATTACCTAAGTCTCTGAGAGTTTTCTTGCCTAAAGAATCCATCAGCTGGGACTAAAAGAGAATGTGACTATGTAAGAATTAAAAGAACCATTGGTTCCTAACCTTCTATGGGCAAAAGTAGCAGTCTGGAAAACTACTTAGTCCCCAAGGAGAAATATGTCCCAATGTCTACTTCACAGGCAGCCAAAGAGGATAAAGTAAAAGGAAAAATTTCTCATGGTGGGACTTTAGAATCATGGAAATCAAGGCTCTCTGGGAAGAAAAATTAAAACCTAAACAAGGCACAACCCCACCTTCTGGGTGGGGGCCTCCAAAATGTCTGCACTAAGGAACATTATCCTTGAGCTGTCCTAGAGAAGAGGTGAGAATATGTTGTCTTTGGGAAGAACAATGAGCTAGATATGTAGTAACTGTACAGTTTTAGCTGCAATTAGTGCTACTTGTCAAATAGTTCTGGCTTTTAGCCCTTTGAGAAAATGATAGGATTTGATTTCCTTTTGATTGGGTGGGGTCATGTGACTTGTTTAATGGCCAAATGGTTTGGAAGAGTATTAATGCGTGTCTCTGCCTGACCAGGACACTTAATTACTCTTGCAAACTCTCTGGAACTTTTGTTTTTCTTTTCCCCATGATGGTCAGCTGGACCCTGGATATCCATAAGGAATAAAAACTCCCCTTCACCCCACCCGTGGCCTCCAGATATCTCTTCAAAATGGGCATTTTACTTAAGTAAGAAATAAACCTCTGTGTTTAAGCTACCAATATTTAGTATTTTTAAATTATTTTTTCTTACTGCAGTCCAGTCCTACTCTATGCTGAATAATACATGGGTTCTCTGTTTCCAAGGACCTTTTATCTGGGTAGCAAGATACATATGCCAATGAATAGATGTTGTATGAGTCAGGACCCCAGAAGAAAATAGATTTCACCCCCAATGTTCAAGTGAAGATATTTAAAAGTAGGGAGTACTCACAGAGATATGTACAGAGTAAATGATCAAACAAGAGATGATAAAGTACACCAAGACTAGTGAGAGCAGGAAGCCATCACTACACTTGGGGTTGAAGGGACAAGGGGAGGAAATAGAGATATTGAAACCAGGTAGGAGCTGGTGCTTTGAAGGAAGACTGCCTGGGAACTCTCTCTTACAGAAGGAGGCATGATTGAAGCAAGGGAGGAGACAAGAAACACCAGATTTCTTTCTGGGGAAGACATTCCACATGGGTTAGCCTTCCTGAGTGTGGAGAAGAGTAGAGAAGAAGTCATGAGTAGGGAATGGGGAGGAATTGGTCAGAATGACCTTGTGGGTGCTCTGATCAAGGATTTAGAATATCAGGTGGGATACTTTCATAAAAGCCATAAATTCTGTTGAAACAAACCTTAATTTTTTTTTTGAATTTTTATGCTCAAGAAACACTTGTGTAGGGGCACCTGGGTGGCTCAGTGGTTAAAGCCTCTGCCTTCGGCTCAGGTCATGATCCCAGGGTCCTGGGATCGAGCCCCGCATTGGGCTCTCTGCTCAGCAGGGAGCCTGCTTCATCCTCTCTCTCTGCCTGCTTCTCTGCCTACTTGTGATCTCTGTCTGTCCAATGAATAAATAAAATATTAAAAAAAAAAAGAAACACTTGTGTAGAGCAGTAGCATTATCTTTGTGAAATGATTTCTAACCAACTCATAAATATAATTGCTTGATTAATGATTGTTGTGCTACATGTTTAAGCTAATTGGAAAAAAAAAAAAGATTTAAGCATGTTCTCAAAATACTCATTCCTGAATATATTTTGTAAAAAGAAGCTCAAGAAGCTGTACAGAAAAAGAAAAAAAAAAAAGAGTAAAAAACCTAAGCATTTGCAATCAATGCACTTAGAGATAAAAACCTTCCCTTAGCTTATTTCACATGCTCACTTTGCCAACTAACTTCACAACAGCCCTATGAGACCCTATTGGGCAATAGTGTTGTTGGTACATACACCAAAGAATTGCCATTTTAATAACTAGTAAGAAAATTTCTGTCTTTCTACTTTGGAAAGCTGTCTAAACTCTTGACCACATGTGAAAATGACCTGCCAGGAGTCCAAATATTAAAATGAATACTGTCACACACATTAATTCAGACAAATCACCACCACAAAACAGTCAAACTGAAGTTCCCTAGTTATTGTAGAATTATAATATAGTTTCTAAGGATTGGTGTTCAGGTGAGAAACAAAACAAGTTGTTATAATAAATTGTTGTAAATATGTTGTTAATAATAAATTATTTGTAAATTGTCCCTGGAGTTACAAAATATATTAGCCAGAATATGACACAGTATTTGGAAGTTCATCTAAAGCTATGTCCTTCGGAAATTACACAGTTGTGAATAAGGCATCGCTCCCTTTTCCAAGTGAGGAATAAATGAGCCAGAATGAATGATTCCCTGTGTGTTCTTTGTTCTTCATATTGGCTCTTTCATATTCCCACCGATAGGTATAAAAAGCACATTTCAGCAGCAGTATTCTAATCAGCAGTGGCATTCCTGTGACTGTGGTCCATGGTCCCAGTTGCATGTGAAATAAGGTGCACTGCTCCTGCTATGGGGAGAGGCCATGCCGCTGCTCAGGATGTTTGTTTTTCTGACTTCCCCAAGTGCAGTTAGAGTTACTTCTGAAATATCATTTCAGCCTGATGAGACACAGACATCTTGTGTAAGCTCTTCCTTGCTCTGGTTCCCAAAAGACTTCCATGCTCATCCATGAGCCTGTCAGGGCTGGGTTCAGAGCTTATTCCAGTGGAGCAGGCCCGTAAGTGCACACTCCATCAGTCATATGGCAGGGTGGAGGCCTGGGTCAAGTGTCCACTGAGGAGACAATGAGGATAAAAAGAGAAGGGCAAGAGTGTGCAACTCTGGGGTCCATAGTCCTCCGGAGGTGGATGGTACTACCACTCCTGAACTTATTCTCCTTGCCATCCACATTTGTGGGATATGTCTGGTAATATAGAGAAGAGGTACCTAAAGTCCTGCCTCTCAATTTCAGGCTATGTTTAGCAGTGTTTAAAGTATCTGATCTCACAGACTTTCAAAATAACTGCATTGCTTGCAGATTTTAAATTCTTTTAAAAATCTTTTTAGGATTTCAAATGTTGGGTGACCAATTGTTTGCCCTCCTGGTCTCAGATGAAAGATTATGAAGAGAAATGGGAAAAGGCAGAGTTAGGACGTGATTGAAATGAGTCATGTAACAGAAGAAGATGAGTTAGTCTGATCCCTGAATTAATACTTCAGGGCTATGCAGAAGTATTTTCTTTCCTTACTTCTCTTGCTTAAATTCAGAATTTTTACCTCCCTAAAAAGGTACTTAAAATCCTTTTATTTCCATATTCATCTTATATTTCATGATCATTATTCTTTTCCATTTGAAATAATTTTACTTCAATTTTCAACTTGCTTCCCATCCATTGTTTCACTGAATGTATTTTGAGAACTATCATATATTATTTTAAGAGAGTTCTTTTTTTATTTTCCATCAACTAATTTTTAATGATTTATTTTTCTGACAGTCAGCCAATTTGCATTTGCATTGTTTGCCTTATAATTGCTCCTTTTTTTTTTCACTTCATGTTCATCTTATTTTCATTCTTCTTAGTCTTCCCTAAAGATGTTTCAAGCTATATTTGTCCAATATTAAAAGATGGTATCTCCTCAGGTTAAGATTAGTCATATTTTCAGTATCTTTGGATTTAAAGCTGTTACCTTTATTTTTAAACATAAGTGAATCCTAAATGTAATAGAAATTCTTAGCAGAAGCTTACAAATATTAAATACACTGGCAAGAGAATAAGTTGATATTGTATTTAAAAACTACATGTGGGCAGGACTTCTGGCATGGAGGAATCACAAGTCAACGCATATGCTTTCACATAAAAAGCAACAAAATACTAAGTAAATTAACAAATCATTTTTTACAGAACTCTGGAAATGAACCAAAGGCCTACAACAATCTTAAGAGCATTTATTGAGGAAAAACTATCAAACCTCAGTAGGAACAGGGAGGTTTATAGCATTTTAATTGTTCACTTTCCATTCCTCCTCTCCCTGCTCCTTAGCTGTCTTGAGAACTAGGAGCCTGGTAGCACAGGATGGGGCAGGCCAGGCCTGGAACACTTGAAAACCCCTATCCCCAGAGTATTGCTACTATTTGACCTGTTGAAGCTCCTTAGAAAAGCTACATTCACATAGTGTTTTCATTATTTGATCTGACTCATAGTTTGGCCTTTTGAAAAGCTTTGTCCCTGGGGCAATTTTTGAAAATATTCAGCTGCGATGGTTTAACACTGGCAGCTGCCTAAGGCCAATACCAGTTTGTGCAAACAAGTGCACAGCCAAAAATTTTAAAGAATGATCTGGGGAAAGAGATGTTCAAACAGGGCTTTTTAAAATGCAAATACATTCCTGGGGTATAGAAGGCCATGTGCATATACAAGAAAGTCCTGAGCAGCCCTCGTCACCTCTAGCTGACCTTGAGGCTTGGTTTAACAAACTTGAAAGTTAAGGAGTAATTGTCAAAAGTACTTGAACGTCAGAACTCTAGCTCTGTCTCAAACACGTACATGCACACTCACACCACCTTGGAAAGGAGTAGAAGACTCACTGGCCCTAGGCATCTAAGGGAATCACTGAGCAATCATTAACTAAAAAGGAGGCTAACTGAGCAGACGTGAGTGATCTCATAAGACAGGGAATGCAGACATCATAGACTTAACCCAAGAAAGTCAATAAAGAAAAATAATAAAACAGCAATAACCACAAATCCTGCAGGGGTATGTGTGTGTGTTTGTGGGGAATTTAATTTCCAGAGTTAAAACATTATGTTATCTAAATGTCCAATTTTCAACAAAATATTTTAAGACACACAAAGAAAGAGACATTATGGCTTCCAGACAGCAAAAGTGGCAGTTGGCAAAGATGTAAAAGGAGAATATTATAAACCAGCATGAACTAATAAACACCTTAGGGCCCTCAGCCAGTAGCAGGGTATATAATATTTTCTAGTACACATGGAATAGTCCCAGTATAGACCATTCAACTAGGCCATAAACCAAGTTCTAATACAGGGAAAAGGATTGAAATTATACAAAATATATAAATATATTCTAATAGAATTAAATTAGAAATCAATAACAGAGGGCAATTTGGGGATAGCATAAATGTTTGGAAATTAAACAGTAGTTTTCTGAGCAACACAAACCACACATGAGTGAAAGAAGAAATTGCCAGCTAGATAAGAAACTTTTATTTAAATGGGAGCAAAATACAACATATCAACATTTAGGGTATATGGCTGAAGCAGGATTAGTTTTTCTAAAATGCTTTAAATGTCTATATTAGAAATGGAGAAAGATCTCAAATCAATAATCTGTCCCCTTTAGAATATTGATGAATGGCTAAATAAATTGTGTTATATCATTATAATGAAATATTATATGGCTATAAAAAGAAATAAAGTACTGTTGCATGCTATAAGATTGATGAACTTCAAAATCATTTAGGTAAAGTGACTGAAACCAGATACAGGAGACAACATATGGTATGTATGGGTCCACTTAAATGAAATGTCCATAAGTGAAGATTTACAGAGACCAAAAGTAGATTAGTGATTGCTTCGGGAGAGGAATACAAACAGATAGTACCTGTACATTAACATGAGAGATCTTGTTACAGGGAATGGAAATGTTCTAACACTGATTTACAGTGATCATTGTAGCACTCAGTAAAGTTTCTAAAAATCATTGAATCATACATTTTAAGGTAATTAATTTTATAAAATATGAAATATACCTCAATAAAGCTGTTTTTAAAAAGCTACTTACATCTATGAAAAGATAGAACCTGTATTGTCACTTCTAGGTGTCTCCCTCTAAAAATATATATATATTTTTAAATGGAAATGTAACTCTGTCAGCAATAATTAGTTTACAGCCATTCCCTTGAGTACATTATGATGTGTAAGGGTAGATTTTTTAAAAAATAGTTAATCAGTGAAGCAACCAACTTAACAAAAGAAAAAAAATAAGTAACGACATAAAATCAAATCTATTGAAATGTCTGCCTGATAGAGTATATAGAGTATACTATAATTCTTATACAAAATAATAAACAGCAAGAGAATCAAAATTTTGAAATCTTCAAATTGTTTTTCATTCTCGTATTCATTATTTATTGCTGCATATGAAACCTACCTACACACCAACCTCTCATTTCTTTAAGGAACGTTCATGCACTGCTTTCATGGAATGGCCACTTTACTCAAAATTGCGCCACTTCCAAAATCACCAATTCCAGAATTCCACTCTCTGATTACAAACCTTCATCCTTTCAACTCTTTTGTTTATCTGATTCCTTAGATCTGTTCTTAAATCTTAAAAGATTTTGATTTATTGAGTCTTCTGAGTTCTCCCTTCTACCAGCCTTCTTATTTCTTTTCTCTTGAATTGTCATTGGTCATTATTTCAATAATATATCTGTTGTACTAGTAAAGATTAGGTTTAGATTGATATATTAAAAATGAAAATAACAACATGATAGTTGTTTATTTTTCTCTAACTGTTTAAAAAAAAGACAATTTAAAAAAATTTTTTTCCAGTGTTTCAAAATTCATTGTTTATACATTGTTATACACCCAGTGCTCCATGCAATACATGCCCTCCATAATACCCACCACCAGGCTCACCCAACCCCTCCACCCACAAAACTCTCAGTTGGTAACTGAGAAATAAAATCACTGCCAACATAAAATTCTATGCAAAGCACAGGTGCCATTCAAAAAAAAAAAAAAAAAAGTTAAGTGAATTGCATCAAAAAGAATAAAACATCTAGGAATAAATTTAATCAAGAAGGTAAAAGACCTGTACACTGAAAGTTATAAGACACTGATGAAAGAAATCGAAGAAGACACAAATAAATGGAAAGATACCCCATGCTTATGAATTAGAAGACATAGTAGTGTAAAGATGTCCATACTACCTAAGGCAATCTACAGAGTCAGTGCAATTCCTATCAAAATTCCAATAGCAATTTCCATAGAAATAGAACAAAAATCATAGTATTTATATGAAACCACAAAAGATGACAAATAGCCAAAGCAATCCTGAGAAAGAACAAGGCAGAGGTATCACGCTCTCTGATTTCAAACTATAAAATCTTAGTAATCAAAACAGTACATTATTAGCATAAAAACAGACAGATCGGTGGAACAGAATAGAAATAAACCCAAGTATATATGGTAAATTAATTTATGACATAGGACCCAAAAATAGACAATAGGAAAGGACAGTCTCATCAATAAGTGGTTTTGGGAAAACTGGTCAGCTACATGCAAAAGAATGAAACTAAACCTCTATTTTGCACCACACACAATAATCAACTCAAGATGGATTGAAGACGTTAATGTAAAGCCTGAAACCAAAAAATTCCTTGAAGAAAACATAGGCAGTAACCTCCTTGACATAAGTCTTGGAGATAATTTTTTGGATCTGAATTCCAAAAGCAAAAGCAACAAAAACCAAAGTAAACAAGTGAAAGAAAACCATTAACAAAATGAAAAGTCAACACATGAAGATACTTGATGAGAGAATCAAATGGTAGAAAATATTTGCAAATCATATATTTGATAAGAGGTTAACATCCAAAATATATAAAGAACTCATATAACTCAACAACAAAAAACAATCTGATTAAAAAATAGGCAGAGGATCTGACTAGACTTTATTCCAAAGAAGACATACAAATGGCCAACAGGTACATGAAAAGATATTCAACATCACTATTCATCAGGGAAATACAAATAATAAAAAAAAGAAATATGACCTCACATTTGTTAGAACAGCTATTGTCAAAAAGGTAAGAAATAGCCCCTGCTGGTGAAGATATGGAGAAATGGGAGTCCCTGTGCCCTGTTGGTGGGAATATAAATTGGTACAGCCATTATGGAAAACACTATAGTGGTTCCTCAAAATATTTAAAATAGAACTATCATATATTCAGCAATTCCACTTCTGGGTATTTATCCAAAGAAAATAAAAATACTAATTTCAAAAGATATTTTGAGTCTTTTGATCTGTGTCTTCATGTTCATTGCAATACAATTTACAATAGCCAAGAATGGAAGCAACCTAAGTATACACTGAATTGACAAATTTTATATGCCATAAAAAAGAATGAAATCATGCCATTTGTGACAACATGAATGGATGCTGAAGGCATTATGTTAAGTGAAATAAGTCAGAAAAAAACAAATATTGTATGATCTTACTTATATGTGGAATTTATGATCTCAACATGTGGAAACAAACAAAAAATAACCAAGCATATATAGTACAGAGAACAGACTGTTCCAGAGGTAGGGCATGCAGGGGTTGGGGGGGGCAAATGGGTGGAAGAAATCAAAAGGTATAAAGTTTCAGTTACAAAATAAATTAGTTGTGGGGATGTAATATCCAGTGTAGTGACTATAGTTAATAATACTGTATTGCACATTTGAAATGTGCTGAGAGAGTAGATCTTAAAAGTACTCATCATGGGAAAAAAATAATGTAGCTATGTATGGTGATCAGTGCTTACTAGACATTGTGGTGACCATTTTGTAATATATACAAATGTCAAATCATTTAGTTGTACACCCAAAACTATTACAGTGTTACATGTCAATTATATGTAAGTACAAAAAAAACTGATTGACATAGCATGGAAAACCCCTAGCAAAGGGTCTGCTACGTAGTAAGCACTTGATAAAGAATGGTGGAACCTAACAAAAGGTAAAATAACATATCGTGAGGTTTTTAGCATACCTAGAAATAAAATTACAATAATTCAACAAATAACAAGAGAATAAAACAAATACCAATATTGCACATTAAAACTCAAGTTATAAACACAAGTTGTGATAAACGTGTAAGGCCTAAAAACCTAACTTAACAGGTAGATATTGTCAGATTGAATTCAAAAGAAGCAAGACTTCAATTGATACTATAAATATTAAGATACATATAAGTTAAAAGAAAAGGATGCAAGAAGGTAGACTAGACAAATGCCATTCAAAAGAAAGGAATAAAAAGGGACTTTTTAATATGATAAATGCATCAGTTCAGAACAAGCACCTAACAGCCCTAAATGTTGTACATTATAATAGAGTTTCAAAATACATGAAGTAAAAAGTATAGAAGTAAAAGGAAACAGACATACCTACAATCATCACTGAAAATGTCAACACTCTTTCTTTCAGTAATTGATAGAAAAAATAGAGATTCAGTAAGGATGTATAGGCTTGAACAATACAATCAGTTCACTTGACTTTATAGATGTTTATAGATGTTTATACCCAATAGAATACAAATTCTTTCCAAGTACATGTGGAGACTTCATTTAAAAAAAATTCTGATGGGGCACCTGGGTGGCTCAGTGGGTTAAGCCTCTGCCCTCGGCTCAGGTCATGATCTCAGGGTCCTGGGATAGAGCCCCACATTGGGCTCTCTGCTCAGCAGGGAGCCTGCTTCCCTTCCTCTCTCTCTGCCTGCCTGTCTGCCTACTTGTGATCTCTGCCTGTCAAATAAATAAATAAAATCTTAAAAAAAAAATTCTGATGATTGAAACCTGAACATGAAGGTTAAACTAGAAATTAGGCAGGGAAAGATAATTGGAAAATAAGCAACATGAGAATAAAACAATAGGTAACAGAAGAAATCACAAGGAAATTATAAAAGGTTTTGATCTGAATGATAATATACATTGTATCAAAATGTTTAAAATAGAGTTTTAACAATGCCAAGAGGTAAATTTAAAGCATTAAATGCTTACATTAGAAAAGAAAAAAGGTCTCAAATCAATCACGTAAGTTTTTAACTTAAGAAACCAGAAGAGAAGAAGAGCGAATTTAACATAGAAACCAAAGGGAGTAATTCATATTCTTTCATGAGCTAGGATGAAATAATGACATTTTTCAGACAAAAAATGCTGTTTTCTATCATAGAGAGACAGCATTACAAAATAGACTTAAAGAATGCTCTTAAGAAGAAGAAAAAAAGTGATTCTGTAAGAAAGATCTAGAATCCAAGAAAAAATAGGGAACGAAATAACAGAGTAAATACATAAACAGTCAATGCCTGGACCATGCGTGCCTTTAGAGCTTAGACCCACAATCTCTGCAGCAACTATTTCTAGAAACCCAACAACCTCTGCAGAAATTGTCCCAGACCCCATTGACCATCGAGTGACCATACACTCTACATCCCACCTTTCAACTCGGGACCAGGCAGAGAAAGTCAAATTTGCTCCTCAAACCAATTACATAAGGTATCCTGCTTCTAGTTAGCCCACTTCCAGCTTCCTTATGCCAACAAGTTCCAGTCAGAGAACAAAGGAAGACTTCCTTTCTTTCACTATAACGCTTTCCCACTTGCCTGCCTGCCTTTGAGTATCTGCCAAATTTAAATGATGATGACCAACTCCCTTACTACAGCAAACTCTAATAGCTGTGGTTTGTTCTCATTTGGGTGATCTTCATTATTACCATAAATGAATGGTAAATATTTAGATGAATATAAATAAGAATTAATTTTATAGCATATTAATAATTATATCTAATTTTCAGGTTCAAAACAAGTAAGAGGAGACCTAAATAGAGAGATGTACCCTCTCTCTCTCTGCCTGCCTCTCTGCCTACTTGTGATCTGTCTGTCAAATAAATAAATAAAATCTTAAAAAAAAAATAGAGAGATGTACCTTGGTCACAGATTGGAAGTCTCAATATAATAAAGATGTCAGTTTTTCCCAAATTAATTTATAGGTTTAATGCAATTCCTTTTAAAATCTCAGCAAGGGGGGCACCTGGGTAGTTCAGTCATGATCCTGGAATCCCAGCATTGAGCCCCATGTTGGGCTCCTTGTTCAGCAGGGAGACTGATTCTCCCTCTTCCTCTGCTCCTCCCCTCTTATGTTCTTTCTCATGTGCTCCTTCTTTCTCTCAAATAAGTGGGTAAAATCTTAAAAAAAAAAAAAAAAAAAACAAGGTTTTTGTTTTTCTTTTTGTTTTCTTTATGTAAAAAGTTAAAAATTATCATGACAAAGCACATTCCAGAAAATTACAGACTTTATCTTGAATATTTACTATGTGCAAGACTGTATGACATTAATCTTATGTGGACTACAGAGATTGCTTTGTTTTTCTTTATGTTTGGAGTACTCCTTTTTGGTGATTATTATTATTTTTTTAATGAAGCAGATGCACAATGTTTGCTCAGGGAAGAAATAGAGCTGCTTCTTTGAAGTTTTGCCTTGTCGTTTTAACCTTGGTAAATATTAAAGTATAGCTCACCTGGTAGCCCAGAAACAGGGCCCACAAACATTACATGTTGAAATTTTCTTTTATTATTTCCCCCTTTGATCAATAATCTTTCCCAAAGTATTGATGATCAACTTTATATTTTTATGTACCTCTTACCAAGGTGACAGGCTGGTCTGTTTTGGGTCTATTGAGTTCTTCATGGCTAGGTGTGAATATATATGTGTGTATGTATATACATATATACACACACATGCACATTTATATTTTTAAAAAATATTTATTTAAATATATTAAATACTTATATAAATATATAAATTTATATCATACAAATTTATATATAAATATATATTCTTAATATGTCTAAATATATATTTCTATTTATACATATATATTTACATATGTGATATATTATATTTATACATATATATTCATCATGTATATATAAGTTATATATGTTTATATAATTATATATTTATATATTATATATATATATATATTTTTTTTTTTTTTTACCTAGGATTCCTCTTTGGTGGGAAATTATTGTAATGTAAATGGTGAGAAACTTAACAGTGAGATATGTTCTCTCTTAAGTCCAGTTGAAGAGCAAGCATAGTATTTGTGCTTGGATTAGATGGACTAGTTTTGCATTTGGTAAAACATTTATAACAAATATGCAGTGTTTGTTCTGTAACAAAGACATGAACAATAAAAGAATTCCGATAAGTACAGTTTGAAGGGAACAATGTGGTATTGGAATAGGCTTAACTAGATAGGAGAAAAATCCAAAAAATCTCTTACAGACATCTCCATAAAAGGGTGGGAAAATTTATGATTATTCATGAGGAAAGATGGAGCATGTGCCTTGAGTAAACCTATATGTAACATATATCGCATGTTTACTTCTTGGTGGAGACTTAACATCAGAACGAGGCAAAATTCAGGCCCTGATGGCAGGAAGTTTTCTTAGGATGGAAGAAGACACCATGGGCATGCACTTGAGAGCTTGTATAATAAGTGCATGCCCATAGTCCCTGCTCCTTGTCCTATGATAACCTTCTACAGTCAGGGTCTTAGGCTCTTTGTCTCCAGTGGATTGCAGGGCCTTGCTTGTTCATAGGCTTAAACCGTATCAGTTGACCTTGAACCCAAGCTTCTGAAGAGAGAGCTAGTGGGTTTGTTAGCGTGATTTCTGAGGAGAACTTCAATATATGTGCAGCAAATGGTGTTAGCTATCATATAGATTCTGCCTAGTTCAGCAAGCAGTCAGGTAATTAATAAGAGGCTTCTTATCTGGCAAAGCTAAGTACTTACCATGAGACCAGGCTTCAGGGAAACCAGGAACTGGGATTGGGAACAGGCATATATATATATAAATAATATACACACACACATACACACACGTGTGTAATATATGTATATATTTATTTATTTATTTTCTGGATATGCCCCAGAATGACTCAAACATCCTTGAAGAATAAACTAGAGTCAATTTACCTATTAAATTTTATTATGAAGTCAATACTGTGTTTAAGTTTTTTGGTGTTTTGTTTTTTTTTTTTCAGATTTTATTTATTTACCTGAGAGTGAGAGAAAGAACATGTGTGATTAGTGGGGAGGGTCAGAGAGAGAGGGAGAAGCAGGCTCCCTGCTGAGCAGGGAGCCCAATGTGAGACTCAGTCTCAAGACCCTGGGATTATGACCTGAGCCCAGGCAGACAGTTAACTGACTGAACCACACAGGCACCCAAGACCGTGCTTAAGTTTTAACATGAAGTTATAAAACAAACAAAACTTTAAATTTAAAACCCAATATCAAAAATTGGTGGTGACAGAGGAAGAAAAGTAACCCCTGTCCTTTCAGTCCCTGCTTTCATGATGGGGCACCAATGAATACTGCTTAACATTAATAAATCAAGGAATATTATTTGAACCCATGGAGAGAACTTACAACAATTTACAGAAATAATAACAGTAATGCTTCTGAGGAGTAGTAAGGTTGCAGACATTTACTTTTTATATTTATCAATGTAGACTGCTTGAAAGGTGGCTTAATTCTAAAATATGAGTATTTTATAATGAAATGTCAACATACATGTTTACACACAAAATTTTCTCTGTGATCTTCCCATTTATCATTGAATAAAGATGATGTCTTCAACATGGCCAACCATATTGCCTGCTAGACTCAGCCTCTCCTCCTCAGCCTCATTTTACAACACTTTTCCTCTGTTCCTTCTGAGCTAACACAGGGGCCTCTTTCGGTTTCCAGGTATTCATCAGGTTCCCATCCATTTATAATTCCTTCTATCTGGGATGTCTCCCAGCACCTTGCAGTCAGCTAATATTTACTCAACCTTCTGAACTCCATTCAAATATAACTTCATCACAGTGTCCTGGTGCCCAAGAAGAACTGATTTCTTATTAAGTGTAGCATCTTTTACACATCTCCATTCCCCTAATCTGTAGTTCATATTTTTAGAAGCAATAAGTCTCCCTTTCCTCTATGAACTGTAAACTCCATGAGCTCAGGGCTATGTCTGTTTTGCTCAATATGGTTCCCCCAGTGTCTAGCACATGGTCTTCTACAAACTGGACATTTGATAAACATTTGTTGAATAAATAGTGAAAATATATCAATCTAGCTTTCTAAAGCCCTGTACACATCCTTGTACAGAATGTCTGAATGCCAGGTGATTATCCTTGAAGATAAGTGTAAAGGGGAAATTAAATCTCTCTCTTCCCTCCCACACTCCATTTACCTCAGCCACATGCTTTTCAATATGTTTTAAGCCATTGCAGTGTAACAGACTTGATTCGAGCAATGCGCTCAGTTATAACACCTTCATATTTTATAACTCTAGTCCCCAGAAATAGGACTAATACCTGTATTATAGGCTCACCATATTATTTAAGATTTTGGCAGGTGTCCTTGTTAATTTTGGAAGACTTAGGTTGACTGGCAATGAATCCAAATCTGCAGATGAGTCATGTCTTAACAAGGATCTACTGTACTGTTAAATTTTGGCGGGGGAGTGACAGAAGGTCCCAATAGCTTACCTTGGCTCATATCCACTGCCCTCTTATGCAGTAACAAACAACACCAACCTAAGAACTAACAGTAGCCAGAGTACAGGCAGGACTTTTTTCTTTTTTTTTCTTTTTTTTTAAAGAAGTCTTAGAGTTGCTTCTACCTCAACCTGTCTTAAGATGCTTCAAAGCAAAACAGAATAAAAAGCTACCAAGCGTCTCCTAGAATCATAGCAACAAAGGTCAACAGCAGTGTACAACTGTTGTTGGATTTTTAATTGCTAATGAAGTTTCTTTTAAAAATGCTTTCATAACAAAAAATGATGTCACTTAAGGGTGTCATATTATTGCTGACAACAAGAGTTATCATTAACTTGATTCCTCTGTTAGAGGTCTTGGAGTAGGAGAATCTCTGGAACAAAACAGTTGAAAAAAGGTGTTCTGGAGCCAGGTTAATTAAATTTGACTTTTATCTTTAGGACCTATGGGTGATTATGTGGGCAATCCATGTATAAAATGCAATTTCATCAGGACTGAGTTAAAGAGGTTGTAAGAGAATTAAATTAAATAAAATCTGTTAAATTGCTTAGCATAGCACCTAGCACAGAGTAAGCACTTAATAAAGGGTAGTTCTTTTTATACTGCTATATGCTGGGTACTATAGTTAGCAATTTACAGATATCATGTCAAATCCACAGAACAACTCTGCAAGATAATCATAAATATTCCCATTTCACCAGTAAGTAAATGGAATTTATCTATTTATTTATTTATTTTTATTGTGTTATGTTTGTCACCATACAGTAGTACATCATTAGTTTTTGAGGTAGTGTTCCATGACTCATTCTTTGCACATAATACCCAGTGATCCATGCAATTTGTGCCCTCCTTAATATCTATCACTGGGATCACCCATCTCCCCACCCCCCCACCCTTCTAAAACTCTCTGTTTTCCAGAGTCCATAGCCTCTCATGGTTCATCTCCCACTCTGATTTCTCCCCCTTCATTTTTCTCTTCTCCTAATGTCCTTCATGCTATTCCTTATGTTCCACAAATAAGTGAAACCATATGATAATTGACTTTCTCTGTTTGACTTATTTCACTCAGCATAATCTCCTCCAGGTCCATCCAAGTTGATGCAAAAGTTGGATATTCATCCTTTCTGATGGCTGAGTAATATTTCATTGTGTATATGGACAACATCTTCTTCATCCATTTGTCTGTTGAAGGGCATCTTGGCTCTTTCTACATTTTGGCTATTGTGGACATTGCTGCTTTGCACATTGGGGTGAATATGGCCCTTCTTTAAATAATTAGCCTGAGGTCAACTAGCTGGTAACACTAGTCACTATTCAAATCCAATCCTATTGAACTTCAAAGTCTGCAATCATTACAGACTTCTGAAACTGCATGATTTAATGGGCATTTAGGTTACATCATGTTATTCTTTATTACGTCCTTAACCAAACACAATTACCCCAGTCTGGAAAAGGGCTGTAATTGTTTGATTTACTAATAGTTAGAGGTCAATAAATGGCTGTTCTCCTAATATCATTTAAAAAACCAATAGACTTAGAGTTAGAATGACTGCTAATGTATGTGCATTCTAGGTCTCTGTGGCATCAGTTGTAAAGTGATAAATTATACCTGTCTTAGAGAGTTGCTATGAGATTTAAGTAAGATTAATACAAAAATTTATTGCAAATCTTAGTCCCAGGTTGGCACTCACGAAGTGTTTATTGAAAAAATGTTATATATAACATTATTCATATAACATATATATGCATGTGCTTTTTTTAAAAAAAAGATTTATTTATTTGAAAGAGGGAGTGCACAGAGGGAGAAACAGAGGAAGAGGGAGAGAATCTCAAGCAGACTGACTGCTGATCGAGGAGCCCCATGCAACACAGGACTCCATCTCATGACCCTGAGATCACAACCTGAGCCAAAATCAAGAATCAGAGTCAGATACTTAACCAACTGAGCCATCCAGAAGCCCCATATATATGCATGTACTTCTAAGAATATAAAATAAAAAAAGAGAACTAAAGGAATGAAGAAAAGAGGGAAGAAAGAGTCGGAAGTCCTTGCAACTTGAAACCTAATTACTTCTACCTAAACTGAGAGTATAGGCCACCTTCACACCTATTTACACCCCTTCATTTTCAGATGAAAATCATTCAGATAAACTATAAGCAGTGACCATATGTCTGTGTGGGTAACTGTATTACCTTTCAGAATGTCTAGTAGTGAAAAAGTAAAGAGGAAACAAGTGTATAGTTTTTAAACTCCATTAATCCCAGAGCTGAAGGGCACAGAAGCCTCATTGATGGTGGTTTGAGTGTGACAAGGGGAAGGTCTACTCTTCTGGGTACTCACCAACCAGCAATAGTTTTCAGTTTCCTATTCTGTATATAACAGGATTTTCAACTGACTGACCTAGGTTAGGTTCATCTTGGCATTCAGCCACCAGGGAATGTCTGCTGGATGGGGGTAGATCACCCCTCAGGTAGTATTTGTATAAAAGACCGAGAAGCTTTCTAGCAAAAACTGAATCAATGGGTGCAGATCTGAAGACAACTGGTTAGTTTGCATTGAGCTTAGTATTTGTCACTTCTGTTGTACTCTGAGTAAGCTTCCATGGCCTCACTTCTTGTTCCTATGTTCTAGAATGAGGGGCTAAAATAAAGTGTAAGCAAAAAGTGTGAGGCTATGTAAGAAAGACCTTGAGGCCATGCAGATGCTGTATTCAATGATCTGTGTAGCTGAGAAGAGGACAAGTCTGGTGTGAGAGTTTCTCTCCCTTTTGAGGGCTGGAGCACATTAGAGTGCCAACACCAGAGTCTGACCAAGATGCATCTGCATTTGGAAACCAAGCCAGTGGAAGCATTCTCCTCCAGGGACTTCATGAAAGTTTTGTGATAGCACTGATAACTTGCACCAGATGTTCAGCAGCTCTGGTGGCTGTGGAAGGCCTGAATCAGGGCCAGGAAAGAAGACTGACATTAACATGACTGCCAAGATGAGTGAGTGAAACAGTGCACTGAGGACTCTAGGCAGGAGTTGGGCAAAACCTGAGAAAGGTGGTCTTTCTACAAAGCTAGTGGGACAAAGCAGAACTATTCATCAGAACTATTCATCAACTGATTTTATTTACCTGTACCTTCTTTATCTAGGGTGATACAGCTTAAGAAATATTAAGTTGCCTGTAAAAAAGTATTTATAAAAAATTATTTTTAATTTTCCTTTCCAAATCAAAAATTGAGACATTCTTCACATAAATGTACTAGCAATCATGTTGATGCTCATTTGAGTGGTTCATCTACCCGAATTGACTATAGTCTTATCTGGTAAATAACTTGAAAGTGCACAATTTAAGTGTTCTTAAGATGAATTATGATGATAATGATGACAACGATCACGATGAAGGGCATAACAGTTCCTACAGTTTCCAAATTATTATTTTTTTTAAGTTACTTTGGAATCCACTGACTCACTGCTGATGGAAATAACCAACATTTCTAGTCAAAGTACAAAGGAAAAAAAAAAAAAAAGCAGCTCAATCTTATTTTCAAAAGAGAATTACACCATACATAGGACCATTTACTGAATAGTAAGTTTAATTTGCCTGGGACAGTCTACAGATACTCAGTTTCCATTCCATTTGAGAGTAAGATCTGTAGGTATTTTAGCTCAGTTATTTTTCCAGCAGGTGTCCCCAGAAGAGCTCGTAACTGCAGAGCCAGGGAAGGTCTCCCTTTGTGGCAGGCTTCCTACAGGGCACACCCATCCTCCTCACATTGATACCTAAATCCTGTTGTCATTACCCAGGCCTTTCATGCTTAGCAGTCTTAATTTTCAACATCATTGTCAAATCAATGACTTCCCTCAGGCTTGTGGGTAATTCTCCTCCAGTATAAGCTCTCCATTCTGACAGACACAATTGTCACTTTGATTATGTCATGGGAATGACATGGACAATTTGGCTCTGAGTCCTCCCCATACAAAGGTACTTTGCCATTGCCTACATGTTTAAAGATAGCTGGCTACCATGAATATCTTTCATTTTCCTTCCTTATCATAACTTGATAAATGTTCACTATTATCTTTAGAAATGAGGGAAATGTTTGTTGTATGTGGAGGAGACAGGATTGCTGTTTTGTGCCCAACGGTGGTATTTCTACAGTCTCTGCAGGAGGGACGTGGCAGGGAGGGGAACCTAGCCAATTAGAGACTTGTCCCACAGCTGTTTGGCAAAGTCACTGTTCCTCAATGGTCACAGGTTTACTTGGTGGCTTTAAGGTAGGTTTGAAAGACTAAAGAATGTAAAAGTTATCTTTGGGAATACCACCATATTCATAATATTTGGAGATCAGAATTCAAGTTATCTGTGCATTAGACCAACTAAGCTGTCCCCAAATCATAATGATGGTCAAGGGGAATTCACTCTTCAGTTAAGTGTAAAGAGAAAACCCAAAACTGGGGGACAGGACATCATGTTGAACACTTCATCCCTTCACAGTAAGTTCTTCCTTATGCAGAATATTTCATTTGGGGTGATGTGGCTTAAAGTCTTCCTGAGCACTTTGGTGTAAAATTATTGATACTGAGGCATCTTGAAACTTCTGTCATTTTCTTTCCATAAGTAAGCTGACATTTCTTAAGGTGAAAGTACAGTTGTCACTTTAAGCAATATCCCCTGTTTTTAACAATCTTCAACATAGCACAAGGGCATCTGTTCTGATGTGGTTCTGTACCAGGTGTAGAAGCATAAGAATGAACCAAAATTAACTATGGACCACTTCACAAGTGGAGGAGAGCAAAGCAAGACAGGGTACTAATTTCACCAGAGTTTGAAAATAGAGGTCTATTCCTTCTTTCTACATTGATTTCTTTAAAGGGCTTTAAGGAGACTTTGTAGAAGCTGATCAGTTATATTTTAGAATTAAAGACAACCTGCCACAGGGCACACCTCTGCTAGTGCTGCTGTCTGCTAGTGTGCTATACTAGAAATTAGCACATTTCAGATCTAATCCCCTGTGATGTTAAGAAGATTCACATCCTTGAACAAACCTCTCCTTACACTCCCTGGCCAAAATAAACAAACAAATAAATAAATAAAAATAAATAAAGGAAGTATTGCAATCGATTGTTAAGGTCCCCAGCTCTAACAGTCTATGATTTTATTCTCTCTCAGTTTCCTCTTAAGACTCAAATCTCTTTACACTGCTCTGAAGGATAATTGCTGGTTCTGGATCATCTTTCACTCATCATCAATGTAATTCCAAGATTCAAGAGAAGTTGAAAGTTTAGGATTATTCTCATGCCCTTTCGTCCATAATCACTTTCAAATGATTCATGGTGTCTTCAGCTTTCTCTTTTAAAAGTGCAATAATGAATTCCATCCCTCAACAGAGTTTGAGACCCTGTGGCTGTGCTGGAGAGGGAAGGAAGGCATCTCTGTCTGGGGATACACAATGACAAAGGAACCCACCAGCCCAGCTCCTAGAAGGGCTTCCACATCTGCAATCAGCCAATTACCTCTAATTGCTGGCAAGAGTTACATTAAGAATGACTTCAGTGTTAGATTTGAATTCTCTTCAGCTGCCAGCTATGCTGGATGGCTACTTCACCTGTCAATTGGTCAACTGGGGCCAATTGTCCTTTAGTGCCAGCAAAAGGTTTATATTCAAGGACAGGGTATTAAGGTCCAAAGGGATGAGTAAGCACAGTATTTGTTTCCCATTATCATACTAAGACTTTAATTTTTAAATTCAAGTCAAAGAGCACTTCTAGAAAAGATCAGTCTACCTATGTATCTGGAGATACGTTTCTTTTTAAATGACCATGGTATAATTTAGGAAAATGTCTACGTTAAAAAAAATCACAGTGTATGAAATGACATTTCTGTCCAGGCAAAAATCCAGATATTTCTATCTCTTCACCAGTGCTGATTCCAAATACCCACAAGGGTCTGCCTGACTAGGCTCTTGATCTTTTTTCTGGGGGCCTGCTATAACTGGTTTGACTGGTGGTGAAAGTTATGTATCTGAAGCAGAGAAAAGTAACAAAGTGCTTGCAGATGACTGGAAAGCGCTCACAAGCCCTGTCTTCTCAAACAGAGGTACATTTTGGAAAAAGGCACACCAAGTTTGTGACCCAAGACCTCAGTTAGGGAGAGAATCATTAATATGGCACAATTTAGAGTTTGCTTCTCTAAATAGTTTTGGAAAGTTTCAAAGTCTGCTGTTTTAAGGAATTTCGATTTCAATGTCCAGGTAGATGTGCTGATGATTCAGATCTGAGGCAAAGAAATAGGCGAGACACTAAGTGAGGGCATTTCTGACTCGGAGTCCGTTTGAGTAGAGGTATGAGCTCACGTGTGGCTCGCTGTCCCTATCTTGGTGTAAAAGTGACACCTGTGTTTCCTGCCAATGAATAGGACCTGAGCACACTGGAAAGTCATTTGGGAGTTCCACAAAGCAGTCCCTCATGGTCTTCAGGGCAAGCATTCAGTTTCCATGTAGAATACGAAGCATTTGTCCTCCTTCCACTCCTGTCTCTCTCTGAAATGTGCTGCCACGTGTTCCAGGCACCTTTTCTGCAAGGAAGAACTACTCCCCTGCAGGTACTCCCCTGACTACACTGAGAACCAGAGTATCTAGCAGGCCCTTGTGTTCTCACAGGGCAGCACCTCCACTCCCACTGGTACCTCACATGTCTCAAACACTACCAATACCTGTCGGCATGGCTGCCACTACAGCTAATGCCCTGGCCCCTGTGGTTTTCACTACTTTGTAGTGCTCCACTGTCAGGGATGGCAGGTACTCTCATGAGCCAGGTGTTTGTTTGTTTGTTTGTTTGTTTTTAAATCACCTCTGTCTTAGATATTCCACAGCAATATTATCTACCCTGTAAAGATCAACAGCATTCTAGTGAATCCATATTTCAGGTTCACTTTCTAGGCCCTACCCCAAGCTGAAGCACAGAACCCTAGGGTGCTTAGCCAAAAAAGACATTGAAGTGACAGGTGCAGAGCTGTATTCAGAAGCAACTCACCTCTTTGGGTCCTTACAGGATCAACTTGCTGAGCCTGGCTCCCTGTTCTTCTGGAGGAAGGACTGCAAGTCCTGCTTATAAATGAATGTGGACCAACCTACCCTACCAAACACACTCATTCATACATGAACCAATGGAGGCTTATGCTCAGAGTGAGGCCGTCATAAGACACAAGTATATGCACACACACATGCACATGCATGCACACACACACACACACACGGACAGAGAGAGACACTTCCCAATGGTAGAACTCCTGTTATATTTGTACATATTGATTCCTGATCTGTGGGTTTATTTCCCCCCACATAATCCCAGAATGATTAGTGATTGTCTCCCTTGGCAGACCAAAAGACCATGGCAGCTACTCACTTAAACACTGAGCATTCTAGTCCACATGTCTTCTCAGAAGTCACATCCAACACCTGGAGGTAAATGGTATCAAGTCTGAAATCAAACAACCATGACCTCGTGTTACTGAGGCAAAAAGGGAGACACAGCGGAGATGATGGAGGATGGGACGGAAGTGGAAACAGAAGCTCCACACACCATAGATTCTAAACTTTACGTGTAAGTATTCTGAATGCGGAAGAAAGTAGGAAGGCACATTTTCAGAGAGGCCGTGTCTTGCAGTTGGTCATGAATCTAATTCAATCCTATGGTGAGAAATTATAGTCATAACAAAGTGGTGAAATGAGTAGGATTTGAAATAAAATCCCTACTTCCACCTGTTCCTTGCCAGCAGTACGATTTGATCAAGATATTTCATTTGTGTCTTCATTTCCTCATCTCCAAACATGGATGACAATATCTACTTTGCAGGATTAGCCAATTTGGGGGGTCAACTAAAGCAGTTATATATGGAGTGCTTAGGATACTAGCCAGTTCATATTAAACATTCACAAATGATAGCTAGTAGCATTACTCATAACTCCACAAACTGCCTGGTACTGGGTACCTTCAGCCTACCTTATAAACCACAGTAGTGCGGCAGAGCCCAGCAACAAGGTGACAGGCCCACTGAGCAGATATCCCTGGCTCCATCACCTTCATTTTGAATGTTCCTGGAACACCTTGCTCCCCACCTTCAAAACTCTACCTTGTAGAGATCATATGAGGATATAGGGAATAAGTCACTGGAGGTTCTTATTAATTTTGAATCTAACACTTTTATTTTTGTCTAGGTCTTTCTTCATAACCGCACAAATTGAAGAACACCATAAATTTTCTTTACTTACCTATCTTGAAAGGCCAATGTAATTTGTTGTAAGGTATCATTTGTGTTTCTACAAATATAAGTCATTTGTAACTAAGAATAAATTAAAAATTCAGCATTTAAATGGCACACCCCTGAAACTGTGCCAATTACCACGTGAGAGCAACTTAATGCTCTGAGTTCAGTCAAATCATCCATTTTCCACAAGGTGGCAGACCTTGTTAAAAAGTTATGGGAAAGAATAACATAAAAAGAAAGCCATGTGTTTTCCAAAGTTGACCAATAGGTGTCTCTTTGCAACCACATATCCCTGAGTTGCATAAACTAGATAACGTCAACATCCTGAACAGTCTTCTTGCTCATTTAATAAGATCACCAACACTTTCCACCAAGCTACAAATAGAACACTGAAGAGTTTAATAAAGCCACTCAAATGGAAATGGGATTATAAAACCATAACTAGAAATAAGATTCTGAATACAAATGACACAAAGTTAATCTCATCAAAATGCTGGTCCCATGTTAAACAGGGTTTTCTGTTAGAAATCATCTTAATATTTACTGATTCTATATGATTGACACTTACTGAGCAAATAGTATTAGAACTAACTCCAGACAGACACACAACACTAATGTCTATTAATCTGGTGAATATGGCCCTGCAAAAGAATGGAAATTCTTAAGCAGCAGAGGGACATCCTGGTATCATTTTTGCTATTGTTTTTCACCCCAATTCTCGCTCTCTCTCTCTCTCTCTCTCTCTCACACACACATACACACACACACGGGCACACACATACACCTTCACATTTGGCTCTGTTGACATCTGAGTAGATACACTTATGTATGTCAAGTGTGTATGTGAGTTTCATGCACATCCCCAGAGAAAAGGGGTCTGTCTCCTTGTTATGAAGCTCAGAACACAGAAGCAGACTCTTATGTTCACTCTGATTATTTTCCCTTTTATACTGGGAAATAGTTGCTCCTAAATCATTCTAAAAGAGACAAGGGAAAAATATTAAATACAATTTAAGGATAGACAAACCAAGGTACTAAAGGAAATACTTCTCTTTTAGAGATTGGTTTATCTTATCTGAGGTTGAATTAAATTATGAATTAGGACTATAAATACAAATATATTAAGAAATAAATACAAATACAGATATATACAAATCATGAGATATCATGTCTTTGTCATTCACACTTCAAGGTTACATATAATAAACATTTATAATAAACATTTTGCTATTATGTAAATAGTTTTAAAAAGTAGTAATGTATTATAATATTTTTCAGATATCACAAACTAATTATATTCCATAACGGCGTATCTTTCAAGGGAGTTAATTCCTCCCCTGCCCACTCCAGGGCGATCCTGCCACAATGAAAGCTAGAAAGAGAAGCCATTCATTTTAGGAGACCGGGCCCAGCACAAGATGGGAGTTTCTGCCTCTGCCAAGCCACGGTTTCTTCTCGTGCTAGATTTACTCCATTTACTAAACTAAGTAGTCAGTCCGCACTGATTTTTACATACCTACATACCTAAATGTACACAAATCTCTGTGCAAAGTAAATAAATCTGAGGTGCATTTCCAAACCTCATAAATCTAATTTATTTCCCTATCTGGCAAGGCAAGAATAATGTCTTTCATGAAAAAGACTGTTTCCAGGAGAAATCCCATCAGTGCAGGGGAGCCCGTGAAGAAGGGCCGGCCCTCCCACAAGGGCCCAGGACATAAATTTACAAAGTTTTCCACCAACTATCTTCGTCAACTTCTTCAGAGAAAAAGAGGAAATAAGGGACTGTTGGATAAGTCACCTCAAGTTACACCCTAATAAAATTCATGACAATTCAGAAATTAGACAGCATGGGCTTCTAATATCCCACGTTCCCCACAGAAGATCAATGAAGGGAGGGACCTTCTGGTGCACTCCGCAGCAGGATTATTTTTAAGCCCTTACCTTCCCCATGATAACCGAATTATGCTGACCACGGATGGAATCAAGGCCTATGAGCCTGGAAACTGCCCTCAGTAAGTAATTTACCTCCTTATCTCATTTCTCTCTACCTTATTCACCTGTCAGGAGCCTAGGGCTGAGCCTGTGTCTTCCTTGTATTGTGTATGACCTGTGCCCACCAGCTTCACCCTAGCTGGGGTGTGTACACACTAACATCTCAGGAGAAACATCTTTTCCCACTATTCCAATGAGCCTAATTATGTCAACCTAGGACCTAATTTCTTGTAATAGCAAAACACACTGGAATTAGTTTTGCCCAAATGGAATATTTTAAATTTGGTGTCATTGTCTCAGCAAAGATTTCTGTCCCTTGGCAAGACAATCTTTTAGCCAGCGACCAAAGCTAGCTTCTCTAGATCATCCCTCTGGCTTGCAGGACAGGAACCTTCCATCTTGTCTTAGCAGAGTCTTAGCAGCTGGACTTTGGGTGGGGATTTTACTTCCCTTCCCCTGTTTTTACCACACTGTTCTGGCGCCAAATGCCCTCTGCTGTGTCTGAGCAGAGCACCTGTGCAGTCTGACTCATGCTATCAGCGTGCAGGCTCTCCCTCTTCTGACAGCACACCAGACCTCACACAGGTCTACGTGTGACTAGTTACCACGCAGACCTATGTAATGACATGCCTCATACACGATCCTGAACACTATCTGCTCATCCCGGTAGGTGCGGTAACATGTCCTGACTCTGATCTGTATCATGTGTGATGAGCCCCCCTGGGACATGTGGTGGGAAGCTCAGCTCAGTTATGCATCTGTAATCCAAATTCAAGGTTTTTTTTCAAGCATAGTGAATTATTGTTAAACTTTTTAAGTGGATTTTTAAAATATACACTTCAACAGTTTATCTTGTATAATAACTACCAAAAAATCAATACCAAAATGTTCTCTAACACTCTTAACTAATGTCAATTAACAGTGTAGAGTGAATGGAAGAAATACAAGCAATTTACCTTTTCTTGACTATATTATGTTTCTAACAAAATGTGTCTTTTGCAGGAAATGGAGCAGAAAGGGCAAGGAGGAATCCTGTTCCAATAAACCAGGTGCAAGCAGCAAGCTCAGAAAACTTGCCCTGAATTATACTCTAGTTTATAGTTTGCAGATGAATCTAATGCATATTCACATTTTCCTGTCTGCTACAAATACTATTCCTTTTAACATAAAGTTTCATCTAAATTCATTTCTTTGGCATTTAAATTATGACTGTTGGAAGAAAAAAAATAGAATCATTGAAATTGGCTCAGAAACTTTTTAGTGCCCCCACTTTGGTCCTCTCTCCTCCCCCCAGCACACAAGCTTGTTTTCCTCTCCCAAGATTAAGAAGTTATGCAGCCTGACAATGCATTTTCCTTTTACAAGTCTTGACTTCACCACTATTATTTTCTTTTTCACTTTTTTCTTCCAGCACCTGTTAGAAACAAGAGGAGGGTGCTTGTTGCAATTTGTTCTTTCCTCGGTCTTTAAGCAAAAGGTAGGGAGAAAAATCTGTAATGGTCTGAGATGCTTGAAAATATATTGAAATTTTACTTTTAAAATTACCCACCTTGGAGGCTTTTTAGATTTAATACCATATACAAAAAAAAAAAAAAAATCAAAGTATGTTTGCTGGTTACTAGACTAGCTCCTTAGAACGTTAACCAGGCAGTAGACATAATGGCATCCTTTCTTTAAATATACAACCCAGGAAACTGGCAGATACCGAGATGAATTTTGATGACTTTATACTGAAGAAAATAGTACCATATAAAAGCAGATAAATATTTGAAATGAAATAATTGTCTCTAAGGCCCATTCATATTGTGTGTGTGTGTGTGTATATATATATACACACACACACACACACACATATAATGTTATATATATAAAACATCATACACACACACACACACACACAGAGAGATACATTTTCCATGGTTCTTAATGACAGTTTACATACTCTCCCCTCTCTCTGTGTAGCGTTCTTTCTTTGTTGTGTCCCAGTTCTTCCAATAAGCACGTCTTTCATGGGCTACAAAGCATTTCTTTCAAGCCACCATAGCTAATATGGTGACATGATTACTTAATTTCCACGAGGAAGTGCGGCCTCTGGCTTTGCTGAGCCTTTAAAGACACGAAGTGCATTCCCAGCATTCAGAACACTCACGGCATGTGGCTCAGCCTCTTTTGCAGACCAGGGAAGCCCCCACTGTGAGGGCGCCCTCCTCACTCACAGGGGCTTTTGTCTTGACGCTGCTACCTACCTTTTTCAAAAGCCAAGAGTTAATTGTTCAGTCCCTGCACAAGTAAAACCTCTCCGAATGCCACTTCCAAATATAGGCTCTCATTAATACCAGAGGCTGACCTGGGATCTTGTAGGACACCCTTTCCTTCCTCCAGCGAACATTTTGTCCCATTGCGTTCGGTTTACCCGACATCTGGAAGCCAGGCCGGCTTTAGAAATCACACTTCCTAGGACTTATCTAGTTCTCTGAGAGCACGAATAACTGGCAAGCTAAAGAAGTAAAATTACCTCTCTTGAAAATACTTAAGCACTTTTTTCCCTCTCAACTGAAATCCCGAAGAACAGCCCATTTTGAACCAGAATAATTTAGTCTGACAACAGATTCTTCCTCTGTTCACAGCTGTCCCAGAGGGAGGAGCTGAAATCCGAACCTCTCCTCTGTGATTGGATCCTTCTTGCAAAAGAGAGGAAAAAAAAAAACCCTCCCAGCCAAAACGGGCTCAGTTCGTAAAGAAGCCAGGCGACTTCAGAGGCGCCGGCCCGTCCGCCAGCCGCACCTGAGCGCGGCCCCAGCCCGAGCCCCGCCGGCCGCGATGCTCTAGGGACCGACAGCGTCCTCCCGCCGGACCGTTATCCGCGCCGGGCGCCCGCCGGACCCGCCGGCAAGATGCCGCGCTCTTTCCTGGTCAAGAAGCATTTCAACGCCTCCAAAAAGCCTAACTACAGCGAACTGGACACACACACAGGTAAAAATAAATAAATAAATAAATAAATAAATAAATAAATAAATAAATAAATAAA